>NC_079377.1:22660000-22990000 GCF_021018895.1 Seriola aureovittata
CACACACACACACACACACACACACACACACACACACACACACACACAGTTAATACCCATTTGTCATGACAGACGTCATGTGGTTCTTATTCAGTCATGTGTAATGAAGTTAGTTCGGGCCGGAGCAGGGCCATATTACATGCATTATCTGAGTGTATATTGGGGAGAGAGAGAGGGTGAGTGGCAGGTGGAGCCGTGGTAATATAACGAAGTGACCTGATTGAGAACATGTGGATTGCATCTGCCCTCCAAATAAAACTGCTGAACTCTCATACTCACCTTTCAGCCCTTTTGCTTTTTTGTCCTGGGCGAATAAAGAAAGGAGGATAATTACTGGGTTCAGAGAGACAAAGAAAGAGGACAGAGGTAGAACAGAAGAATGAGGAAAGATAAAGACGGCACATTAAGCCAGATGAATGTGAAAACATTGTGTAGATGTGGAAAATGATAGTTTTTTTCAGCTTTTTTGTTGAAAAGTTTCTTTGCTGAAACACCAACACAATAGAATAACTAGCTAAACGTATTATTCTAATCTAATTTATGTTCACACGAACAAAAAATGTGCCACAAAGCCATCATCTGTTGAAAAGTTCAACATCACAGTTACTTTACAGGTCTCAGCAAATAAAAGCTCCATGTTGTCCTATTTCTGTGATCTTTTATTTTAAGTTATAATATGTAACTTTTCCATGTTGAAATGTCTAAAAATGACTAGATCTATGATATATATAATTATTTTTGAATTGTGTTCGTACATTATCTCCCATGTTTCCAGCACTTTCAACAAATCCGTGATTTTAATTGTGGTAACGGTTTCATTAGCTCGCCTGCCAATGATGCCATATCCCCTAAGCCATGCATCGGCGTTGTAGTTGCCTGCCAGAAACTCAAAATGTACTTTTATCCAGTTTTAAGCCATATGCACTTTTTTCCACTATGTATTCTAATTGGATGAAGGATTTTAGTCATCGGACATCTGGATGTTAAGTTATCAGAGAAAAAAGGAAAGCTCTCAGCCACTCCAAGACGTCCTGTGTCCACTGAACTGTGTCGGTGAATCACTGATTTTTAACGTGAAACCGCTTCATTCAGTGTTTCTACGGGTTTTAATCACCTGGTCATTAGTTATAGACACAAAGACAACTCTGAATAATTTGTCTGATTGAGAGACCCAGAGCCACAGAAGCTACATACTGTGCGTTTAATGTCACGTAAATTGATTTAGTTGTAGTTAAGTTGTCATTTAAATATTTTCTACATTAGAGTGTGTATAAAATTTGGATCTGATGACAGGTCATGAATGCTTGCTGAGCGAATAAGTGCAGAATTAAAACATTTCCAGCTCTTGCTCCCTCTAGTGGTTGTGTCAAAAAAGACTCAGAAAGGGAGAGTGGCACACTGCAACCCTCCACTATTAAATAATAAAAAATCCTCTTTTTTGATATTCAGTATGTTCCCTTTAGAGCATTTTTAGGTGTAAAAATCTAAGTGTGCGTGGAGGACCAAAATGTAGCGGAAAAAATCCTTTAATCTGTTTTCTGCTGCTCTACCTGTTCTGGGTTGTAAGGTAATCAAAGTGTAACCCAGACCTCCTCCTCCCTCGCCGCATCCTCCACTTCTTCCTGGGGGATCCTGAGGTATTCCCAGGCAAGAGGGGATTGATAATGCCTCCAAGGTGTTCTGGGTTTGCCTGGGGGGTCTCCTCCCAGGTGCACATGCCTGGAATACATTAAGGATGGATCCTGATCCGATGCTGAACCACTTTAACCTGCTACTTTCAACATGAAGCAGCTGTGGTTCAACTTATTCTTCACAAGCCGCTGAAATTAGGAAAAATTGTGCTTCTAAATTTACTTGGCTCAGTGTGAACATTGTCAAAGAATTATGTCACTTCACCTGCATGTTCACATTGCTTCATTTTTAATTAAAGGTTTAAATAAAAAGCCCTGTTGAACTTTGCAGAACTCCAGCCTTACATTTTTGGAAAACTCTGGGTCCTTGAAAAGGTTTAACAGCCTGAAATGGTTATGTTTCATCCAGACTAATTTCACATCACTCTAAGGTTTATTGGATTTAAATGACTGCCATTAAAATCTGCCATGACTACACACTTCCTGCAGATTTCTAATGTGTCGGCCAAACACAGCTTCTGTGACAAAACTGTAAATAGGATTTTTAGCCTCTCTCTTGTGTTGGGACAGCTAGAGCTATAACCCTGAATTTAAACTTGGAGAAACAAAAGCATTTGATAATTTGTGCCAAAAAAGGAGAAACACTGTGTCCTTTCATTGCTCAAATTGCCAGGAGCTATAAGACTCAGAGGAACAGAGCCACTTCAGATGCTGTAAACTTTTAAAGTCTGTCTGTCTACATCAAATACTCTATCCTGACACAAAGAAATAAAATCTCCCTCCCAAGCTGGGGCTGTGCATTCATACTCCAGTGTACTTAAAACACCTTTAACTTGTTTCATCTGTGTCTACCCTTTAAGTCTCTCTTCCATCAGGGAAGGCAGGGGACACACTGTATAAGAGCTGGGGTGTACTGCCATATTCTGCACCTCCACTCATCCATACACCCCTACTCCTATTTTCTGTAATCTGCTGGCCACTAGGGATTGAACGGTTCCCTCCTCCTGAGAAAACCTTGTCCCCGTTCTCTCCCCTCTCTTTCCTTTTTGTAGTTGTAAGCTGTGATCTTCTGTCAGCTCCCATCAGAGAGGTCAGGTGGAAGACAAGAGGAGAAGGAACACTGCCACTGACCTCTTCCTCTTTCTCTCTGTCTTCCAGAACGAACAGAGAGAAGCAGAGATGGTGGAGAGAGACTTTTGACTGTTCTGTATATTTCAGCCATCAGTGTAAAGAGTAATTATTTCTTCCTTTGTCCTTTTTCAAAACAACAAGTAGTTTTTACTATCAAAATCCAGACCAGCTGTGTGCTTAACGTTGTTGAGCTCTGCAGTTATTCTCTATGTGAAACTGTGTCTTCTTCTACCCAGGACAGTATAAAGGCCAGGTTAGATGTGTTGTAACGCCTAAACTAACTCTGTAGAAAGATGAATTTCCACTGGCTAATTCAGGGCCAGCATCCAGGCTGCCCCAACCCTGCCAACACACAAGTGAAGAAAACTGCAGTTCCTCTAATGACCACTTGAGTCTGACTCCCATGTTGAAATGCAAAACTTTACAGCAGAAATAAACATGTTTACAGCCTGGTACAACTGTGCAGGGGGTGAATGTTTAGTGTATTCTTGCCACAAAGCAGCATGCAGTGGCTGCACACACACCCCACCTCTTTGCCCGTTTTTCGATTAGCAAGGAGTTCGGGGCGGGAGTCAGGTTCTGCCAAGATGGTGACGGCGCAGCAGCCGACTCTGAGCTTCAAAACCACTTTTCAGAAACCTATGGACGTCGACATCCATCTTTATATACAGGCTACTATATACTACTAAACGTTTCTCGTGATTACGCTGTGGGAGTGGATTATTTTCAGAGGAAGTTTTTTTCTTCACCAGCAGGTGGTTGTGGAGGATGATGGGCGGAGAAAGCGTGTGGTGTCACACCAGAGACTTTGTGGTTAGGTTTATGCAATGAAAGCGCTTTGGTTAAAGTTAGGGAAATATTGTGCTTTATTGTGTGTGTGCGTGTGTGTGTGTGTGTGTGTGTGTGTGTGTGTGTGTGTGTGTGTGTGTGTGTGAAATGGTGAGTTGATACTGTGCTGTCAGATTATATTGGAGCCTTAATAAATTGTCCCACTGAACTGAAAAAATAGCTGATTGTGTCGATTGAAAGACTGTGTGTTATAATAGCTAAGACATTGTCACTAATTACCCCGTCATTAGCTTCCACTCCACAACACTATAAAACAGATACAATCACACACACACACACACACACACACACACACACACACTCTCAGATGGAGCTCATTAGGCACAAGTTTCAGGGTCACAGAAACAGAGAGAAGGGACAGATGTGAGAAATAGGTGCAGAGAAAAGCTTGATGAGGAGATAACTAACAGAAATAATAAGACAAAGGGAAAGATTAAGAGAGTGTGAAATAAAGGATAAAAGAAGAAGGACTGTGCGGAGGAGTGATGAGAGGAAAGGATCACAGGAGAGGAGAGAGAGAGAGCAATAATGTGAACCAGAGTTTAAAGAGACAGGACTTGTGAGGTTTACAAGCAGCTTTAAGTAGACTTTTGGGATTATTAAGGGTTTTAAAAGCTTGTTGTTGGATGGTTCAGTACAATTCCCATAGGTGTGAAAGCCACTCTGGGGAGGTGCAAGTTACACACACTCCTATAAAAACCAAGGACAGTAGTCCCACTGAGGACAGGCAGTTCTCCATTATTGTTTTCAACAACTTTTCCCTCCATAATTGTAATGGATTTGCACTCAGGAAATACCTCTCTGCCATGCAGTTTACAGAGACCTGTGCTCATTAAATGTAATAACACAGGATTCTGGGGATTTCAGTTTGACTTGTATTATGTATCATGGCCACGGTGCAGCAGAGCAACCTGGTTGTTGATTAGACCATTTTGGAATCTAAATATTTATTCTACACAAAAGAAAAGACTAAAAACATAAAAAAAAAGGTCTTCTATATTTTGACAAGTTACAAAAGCATTGTACTTACAACATCAATATCTTAGGTTTTTTTTTGGCAGAGGAAAAGATGTTTATCATGTGTCTTCTCTTGAAACTTTCAACCTGTTTACTCAAACAAAAATGTCAGCTTTGTTCACGAGCTGTTTTGATGTTAAAAAAAAAAAAAAATTCCCCATCCATTACTCTGCCATTGCTGCGGCACACAAGCCTCAATGAAGGTGTTTTCTGTGGAGGTGATGCAACTGCGTATGGATTTGATGAAAAGAAGCAAGCAGACACTTAAAGATGTTGATTCGCTCTAGGCAGTACAAACTGGGTCAAGGACGCATCTGCGGAAGTGGAAACTGTTTCAACTTAAGCAAAAAAAAAAAAGAATTGCACTTATCCAAACGCTGTGTGAAATCACTGAAGGAAAATAGCAAAAGATCTTTGAAAGGTCTGACATCAACCCATATCTGAGCTGTTACAAACACTTAAGCTGATAAATGTGTATTCAAAAAGGCAGAGTAAAAATTTGTTCATCTTAGTTTGGAACACGCCGTTAGAGACAATGATTTACACATCAAGGACCCCCAAACTAAAACAAATTAGACCACAGACCCCCATCTGAGAAAACCTTTGCTTTTAGATGTTTCATTGCAGAAAGTGTTTGAAACCCATGAAGCAAAATAGTCGTAAATTCTGTCCTTGTGTTACATTTGGATGGAATTATAGTGAAAATAAATGATTCCACTTTTTGCTGGGGACCCCCGAGGAACATCCTCAAGGACCCCTGGTGGTCCACCCACCCCACTTTGACAACCACTGCCATAAGAGACATAGGCAAAAAAAAGGCCCTGTAATGTGCAAAAAACCATAGTGTCCAGTTAGTCTGCGAAGTCCTGGTTGACCAAAGATAAAAACAAAAGTCAGAAGTGGAGAAATAGTCCAGTGGCAACCATGCAATTTCCTCATCTATAAACACATCAAGGCCACTGCCCAATTATTAAGTGCAGGTAGATACAAGTATAGATTTGCTGTTTTGTTTTCAACTGGTAAATAAAGGTGGGAGCAGACAACAGAGCAACAGAGATAATTAGGACAATCACTTGTGGATCACAGGGAGCTTTTAGTGTGGTTATCATAAGAGGTGGCGTCTAAATCCCTTTCTGCTCTGCTCTAATAGGGGCAGATAGAGACAGTAAATGAACTGTGGCTGTATTTCAAGCACCCAGGAAACTGGACAATTAGAGCACTATGAGCACACACACACACACACACACACACACACACACACACACACACACACACACACACACATATACACACACACACTAGCAATTCTTTCCATTTCTTTGGGTGAAAGAAACAGGAGTTATGACACACATGTACCAGCTCACACACACCTGAACACACAAAGTTAGCAGTTAGCTAAGAGCTACAGGCTCACATAAAGAAGCAGTGAAATATACATACACACAATAGTAGCTGTGGGTAGAGGACGGATTCAGCCCCCCCCCATCACATACACACATACATACACACTCACACACTCACAAACAAACACCTGAAGCCTGATGTTGGAGATACAGCAGGGCCTTGTTTATGAGATGTGCAGGACAGCGGAGGCGGTTAACCTGCCCTTAATGAAATCGCCTATCAGATACCCACAAGGCAGGTTGTGTCAGCGCACATTGAACCTCCAAACAACCTGTCAACCGCTGGGGCTGAAATTTGTCATTTACACTGCTGCATTATTCCCAGCTCATGCTTCACATTTTGTATACAGTGTTCCCATTTGTTATTTTTTCTTTCACTTGACCAGGACAACCATTCAGCATCTCTTCAGTCCCTGGTAACCTGCTGCACATAAATCATGACCAGCTACACGTCATTCTACACATATTAGGTAATGAACGCAAATGCTTTCATTTGTAGAAGATAGGGTGGGAAATTAAGGATTGAAGAGGATGGAAAACGCACCTTCACACAGTTGACCTTATTTCCTATTTCTCATTATCCTATTTCTTAACCTCCTCTCTGGGGATGTATGTGCTTTTAAAAATTCAAAGTCAATTTAACATTGCTGTTTCAAAATCCATGTAGTTTATATAAGAGAATTAGTTTTCATATGTAATCTACTGGTGCTTAGATAACTTATGTTGTTTGAAGGTTCATTCAGAATGAGTATGAAGCATATTTTTTGTGTCACTTAATGATATTTTTTCTTTAGCTAAAGCATTTTCACTTGGCATGGTTGCATCCTTGTATCATGTTGCCCTGCCCATAACAAACTTGAATATTTCTGCATCCACTTGAATCTTTGGATTGCTTTGTGTTCTGCTTAATTGCATCTTATCAAATAGCAAGAACCAGCTTCCTCATCATTAAAGGACCAGCATTTTACTGTGCAGCAAAATAACATTTTTGGTGTCAAAATGCATTGTGTTCGTCATCATGTAGGTGAATTATTAATAGCCTTGTGATAAAATAATAAGAGATGTGGGAAAACACAAATCCTTGTTGCTTATCTGTGTAGGGTTAGAATATTCTGTCTGACTGTCGGCATCAGGGAGGAAGTGGGAGATGGTGTGCATCTGCATGCATGAGATACTCTGGGGTCATCACCAAAGGACAAAACTGACTCCAAGTTGTCAAAATTGTTATGGAAATACACGCCGCCAACAGATTCAGACCACCTCTTCTGGTCCTGTGACAGCCCACCTCCATGTTTCTCTGTACCTCCATTTCCCTATACCTGCCCGTCGCCCCCTATTCCTCGGGACCCGCCTGCTCCTCTTTCTTCATTTCTCACCATTTTTTCCTCACTGTCTCTTCCAATCCGTCTCTCAGTGGGCGCTCAGTGGGCGGTCTCCATGAAAAGGTGGTCCACTTTTGAATCTGCTGTTTCTTTGAAGTCCAGCCATCTCTTCTCCTCTCTTATGCGGTCTACCTTTCCTCTCTTCTGTTCCCCGTCTCATCTGCTCACCTCCTCTCTTATCTCCTTGTCTATCTTCACCACCCTCCCCTCAATTTTCTTCCTCCCTGCTCTACTTCTTTTCTTACCAAACTTTGGGTCCTCGTTTTCTACGACTTTTCTTCCCTTTCTTTCTCTCTTTTTCATCTCCTCTGTTGTCTCCTGTTCCCCTTTGATCCAGTCCGTTCCATGTATTTCTCTATTGGCTTGGAGGCATTTCTCATTGACCTAACTTGACTTTGACGGTGGACAACATTTATAGAATTTATTAAAGCCCAGACTGCCTTTACTGAGCAGAGGTCCTGCACTGGAAATGTTGAAGAACCTCTGCTATCTGTCACCCAGCAGGCGTATTAAAACATACTGGCACCAATCTGCCAACCACGGAGGAAAATTTTGTGTTACGGCATTAAGCATGTGGCATGTTGCACTTATAAAATGATAATATATACACATTATTTCCATCCGGAGTGAGGCATTGGAACTGCGTAATCTCCTGGGTCCTGCAGGATTCATATAGGACAGCTGGATTCAGACAAGATGGGACCATCAATGCAAAGTAGTGGACAGGAGATGGTAGAGATTTATATGTCATACAGTAATACAGTATCTTTCAATGCAGAGTCCTGGGCGATTCTTTTCACAAATTCGAGGTGGATCAGTATTAAAAGATGGAGTTACAGTAATCCTGCTGAGTTTGGGTTGGGTCATTGCTACTATAGTTATTACAGATGGTTTGAAACAACCTAAGTTAATATTCTTACTGTCACACTCTGTCCCTGAGCGAGGATAGATCAGATGAAAATGAAATGTAGCCATTTTAAGGTTTAAAAAACTCACTACAAAACACGGTGGAAATACTATGTGGCATAGAGAGTAGTTCAGCTGCCTGCAAACATGCTAGCATTAGCTTGCTAGCGGTAGTGCTGGCTTGGAAACCCCGTCTCTAATGTGCACACTGCCTAGTGTTCCCTCTCTTATCGGAGCCGTCCACCTCTGATAAAGAGCTTAAATGTATTAGAATTAAATAAGAAAAATGTGATGCATTGTCTTTAAGGAAACTATATTTATACCACATACTATGATCTTTTTTTAAACCAAATGACAGATATTATTGCTAAGCCTTAAAACCATGTCATTTTCAATTAGATGAAAAAAGTTAATGTTATGTGACATTTAACATGTGAAATTGATATTTCAGTTTTTATTGAATAGCTATTTTGGAAAAGCATTGTTTTCTCTTAGACTTTACAGCAGCTCTTTATCATTTGTACTTTATTTTAAACAAAAATTTCATCAGAGAGCTTTTACTGATTTTATTTGCATTTGAATACGTCTGCATCTTTTGCATCTTTTTACCATTGGGTTTCACCATTTGCTGTTTCTATTGCCAGTCTATATTATTCCTTATTTACTTTGAAATGTTCTTACATACATATACTTATATGAATATTATTACATACATATGCAGTCTATTCAGTTTCCCAGGGTCATGCCTCCCATCTTCTTTGATTAAGTCACCTTTAGTAAAATCGAGGTACAGTGATGCTGTGAAAATGCTGGGCTCTCAGCAAACTCAGAACAGTAGTAAGAGAGTAAAAACAAGGCAGTGCTGCAGTAGCAGGTACATTGGGAGCAGGTATCTAGGGAGCAGTTTGCCTCTGGGCCTTAAATTGTGCTTCAAAAAAGCTGCTAGGTGACTACTTTCATAAGACATGTATTTACTTGCAGGTGTAAATATGCATCCCTTGCATGCTATACATCTTGTTGCTGTGAGCCGATAGTTCTAATTTTAATTCATTAGACTCAGCTCATTTGGCTCACAACAAAATCCAACATTAGTCAGACAGCACCATGTGTTAGTGAGGCTGAGAGTAACACCTACACATGCTGCCTCAGCATCCTGAGAGCGGCTGCTCCGCTTGTTAGAGCAGTTCAGCTGGGACAGGGCCCTGGGCTCTATATGGGAGAGTAAGTAACATATATACATGTACATACAATTACTCACATCCCCTTTGGATCCAGTTGTTGTTGATGAAAATGTCTGTTCAAATACAGTGAGCAGAATCTTTCTCTGAGCACATTTAAGGATAATATAGAATATTTGGTAATTCTGAACATATTTTACCCACAATCCTTCCTCAGCATACATTATTTACATCATCAGATACCAGCATTTGGTAACACACTGGCAAGAAGAGCTAACTATAGCCTATAACCCTAAAGGTCTCATATTGTATAAAGGTAGATGTCAATGTGTTCTTTGATTATAAAGCAGGTCTAGGTTCTATATTAATACTGTGAAAGTATCAAAGTGCTCAGTCCACAGAGAAATGCACACAACCTGTATTCAGAGTCTTAAAACGAGCCGTCAGGTCTTCTGCAACTTAGTGATGTCACAACAAAGCAGTCACCACCCTCAGCTATGCTCCAAGCCCCGCCCACCTGGACCCACCATCCAACCTTTGCAGGATTTGACAAAATTCTAGTGTGACATCAGGAACCTGCCCTTTGCGTCTTGCCCACTGGAGTTGAGCTGAGAACATGGTCTTATTTAAAGTAACAACCAATCTGACTGCAGAACTTTTCTATTTCTTTCTTGTGCTTTCTCCTGCACCCCTGCCCTCCACCCCATTGTGGTTCCTCTCTCAGTGTGATACAGTTCACAAAAGAGAATTTATATACATTTAGACACAATAGAATATGCATTGAATGTGACGCTTCTGCACACTTCATTTTCACAAAACACAGTATCTGGTCACTTCCAGCTGTTAAGGGGGATAGAGCTTGTTTTTCCATTACTCGCTCCGCACTCTTCTCCTTTCTTCTCAGCAGAGCCCTCCACTCACAGGTGAGCTCTCCTGGGGATAGTTTAACAGCAGGTGCAGACAGGGTGGTCACGATAATGCATGGGTACACAGCATTGCAGCAAACTGGGTGGCTACATGGGGTGAGGAGGAGGGGGAGGGGGAGGAGGAGGAGGAGGAGATGAGAAGTAGAAAGGAAGGCATGAGAAGGCAGTCTGAGAGGTGATAAGAGCAGAGGAAAAGAAAAAAGGAAATGAGAGGAAGGGGAAGAGAAGAAAAGAGACGTGAAGAGTGTGAGGAGAAGATGGAAAGTGGAGGAAATATGGAGGGGAGGAAAGTGGACGGGGGACAGAGGAGAAAGTTGGGCAGACTTCAAAGAAAATAAGGGGATTAAACACAGGACCACCCCAGCATGGGGGAATCCCACTGGGGAGGGAGGGAGACAGACGGAGATACAGTATAGAACAAAATGACAGAGCCAGAGAGGGATGTGGACAGCACAGGGTCTGATCCTTTTCTTTTTTTTTTGCTGTAATTGCTGCTGCACACACTGTGGGCAATTTGGTTGAGGCTTTGATTCATCTCTGCCAAATGTGAGCAGTCTTCATTTCCATCTGTTTCATGGTTTCTTAGTCAACCACTGTGTATTTTTCCCCTCTGCATGTTTGCTCCTTATCTTAATGAAACATCATTTTAATGAGTTAATTGCAAGTGCTAATTGGGTAGCCTTAATAGAATATAAAGAAAAGGCTGTAATCAACTTGTGCTTTTGGAAGTTGCTGTTATTCATCCAGTAAACAAAGAAAACAAGAATCTGACCACCTGCTGATGGTCAATGCCAACTTATTGACTGTAGGAGCATTGGCTCAACAGCAGCGGTCCCCAACCTGCGGACTGTGGCCCACTAGTGGACTGCAAAGGTATTGCAAATGAGCTGACAAATCTAAATCTTAATCCAAAGATCTTTAAAAAAAACCCATAAAAAATGTTTTATAAACTGCAAAAGCCGGTGATATGAACCTTTATGTTGTTGCGGCCAGACCACATTATATACATGTTTGCTATCCAGGAAGAACTGAAAGGAAAGAGAGTCAACAGACAAAAGTAAGCTTCCCCTGCTTTCAGTTCAATCCAAATGTTCGATCATTATCGTTAGAATAAAAAGTGCTCTGAGAACATGTTTTTTGGCCTCCATGTTGTTATGGGGTTTCATATAGGCAGCCGACATTTTTGAGATTTTCAAGTGAGCCATGAGTTGGAAGAGGCTGGGAACCATTGGCTCCACAGCTGTACAGGGAAATTAATGGATGTTTGTGAGATTTCACTATGTTTCCACACTGCGAGTGACACAAACAGTTAGGAGTGGGGCTTCGAAAAACAACACCTTAGCAAGTACGAAAAATAAAATAAAGATAAAAAATCCATCACAATGATCATCAAGTCTGCATATTTTCTTAATTAATGTTCACATCCTTTACCCCTGTGGATTACCAAGCAGGAAGTTTAAAGACTCTGCTAATTGATTTCCACATTATATGGAAATGGATGCATGGAAGGGAGGAAAAATAAATGTGATTTTCCAGCATGCATGTGAGGTTTTGGAAGTGATGTGAAGTACTCTTGATTTGCAGTTAAGGAGATGGAAAAAAACACACTTTTATGGTCCTTTAACAACTGGATTATCCCACTCATGCAACAACAAAACTGTGGCGCACACACAAACACAAGCAGTGTATTACACCCACATCTACAAATACTGCAGAAATACTGGCATACTGTCATACTACACTAATGCTACTACAGCTACTACACATTCATGCACTAATACAAACTTCCACACATACCTAAATGTTTACATGCATACCGCATGCAAAACCACACACACACACAGATAGGACTTTAACCTCATTACTGCAAACGCACCCACTCACTGAAGACCATAATCAGGTTTCGGTCTGTTCAGTGCATCTCCCGCCTGGTGACATCCATCATGACAGCCAGATTGAGCGACTCCTTGATGATGAAGCACAAATCTGATAGCTGCATTGATTCACACCATTATGAGATTACTGGCAGGCTTCAATCCAGTAATGCAGCATTCATATTCTGTCAGCGCTGACGGGTGTTATAGAATATGGCTGCTCACCTTCATATAGTCCTTTATCCAATCAATAGCTGGAAACATAGTCAGATTTTTTATTGAGTCTCAGGTCTCATCAATAATTGCTAAGAAGGATGTAAACTCAGGGACAATCAATAATGAGTCATTTAATGAGATAAGTAGGTTCTGCAGAGAAGGTAGTGCCAGGCGGAGTGATGGATTTTAATTTCTGATATACAGCATATTACAGCAGTGAAGTGAACAATTTAAAGAAAGATTTCACATAAAGTTTTGTTGTTTGACTGTTTAATACACTGTTGTATAGGTCTGTTGGGAATCAGGTCATTGAAAGTAACAAGACCTTTCCTGTAAATGACCCTCGACCCATTTTATTCCACTGAGACGTCAAAACTTTGAGTCAACTCTAATTTACAGCTGGTGTAAGTGCCTTGCTGAAGGGCCAGGTTCCAGTCTTGGTGGGAACTGTAGAAGTGCTGCGGGCCACTTGTGAAAAGATAAAGCTGATGTCCTGCTACAACTGCTACCTATTATTCCATAATGTGAGTGTGAAAACAGCCTATTAGCCGGTGAGGCTGCACTCTGTAAGGCTGATGTGCTCCTAATGGTCCCTCTGGGTGCACCAGAGTCCCAATATATCAGTCCGGCTCCCTCCTCACCCGTCTGTCTTCGTTTTCAGAGCCTTTTTTCAGGGGCAAGGACAGCAGCATGACAGAGTCCCTGCTGCAGAGATCATCTGGTTAGAGAAAAGGTGCCTTCAATTTACCAGAATATTGCTGTAGGTCAGAGGGGTAGACTCTATTTGAAAACTTTTGCTCCCAAACAAGCTCTCCACCATTTAAAGACAGCTGCTGGCTGTTAAAAAATGGCCCACAGCATTAACAGCATTTTACCACCTATAACATATCAGGAATAGTAAAACATCTGTCCTTGTTTGATAAAATGCAAAAAATGACTCCTTTTAGTCTTTCACAAAAGTGAACATGATATTTTAAGAATATTTACAGATGGCAAATTATATGAAGAATAATAATCTAATCCTGCAAATTGCCAAATCTATACAACAAATTTATTAATAAGCAAACAAATTAGTAAAAAGGTTCAGTTCTTTTGGAGTTTTATGAACAATAATTGCTCAGTGAGGAACCAAAAACTGATTTTTAAAAAGCCAAATATCTATTTGCGTGATCAACAGCAAATTACAAATTACCCCTGATGGCTGTTTTCTATCCATGTCTGTGAATGGGTATGAAAGTATTGTAAAGCGCTTTGGGTGGTCATTAGTGCTGTATAACTGCAGTCCTTTCATCATTTCTTCCATTGTGACTCATTCCTTTTGTTTTGGCATATCTCTCATGCACACTTTTCCAATACTAACAACATAACTTCTGCAGCTGACACCTTTTCCATAATCCACACTACAGCTGTGATCTTGGCGTCTTTACTTTGTTTCAATCTGATATTTCCCATGAAAATGTGAGCTGTAGGCAGGAGGATATGTGAGTGACATAACGGAGACCAACACTTGCAGATACACACACACACATACACACACACACACACACACACACACACACACACACACACACACACACACACACACACACAATGAGTACACTCAACACAGTTGTTTTAATGCCAGTACAGTTTTGTAAAAATGCAGGTGTGTATTAATTCACAGTCACAGCAGCACAGAATAAGGTGCACGTGTTGCTTTACAGACCAGATGAAAGATCTACTTGTTAAAAGTGTAATTATTAGAAATCCAGCCTGCCTGTGTTTTTGAGGATTATCCTTGTGGAGTGGCTTGTCTGCCTTCTCACAGATTTTATGCAGGTAAAACAGGCATTTTTCTAAAAGCAAAGGTTTATTGATTAAGCATTTGAAAAGATTCTCCAAAGCAACAATCACAACAACAAACAGATCTGACCTGAATCTCATGAATAAAGATCTCACTGATTTCATGGGGCTGCTTTAACGTTTTCACCAAAAATAGTCATTAACCTTTCAAAACGTTTTTTAACTTTTACAATTAACATCTTCACACCATATTCCTCACAGTGAACTTCACTTTACACACAGTGTAACACACTATTCTTTTCAGTCTCATTCCCTTCTCAACTCTTCTCTATACTGACTTATATCCAATCAAGTCATTATAGACATACAAACAACAATTCCCAAGAGCACTCTTAAAAAACATATAAATATATTTACATATAACTATATATATAATATAAACCTACTTATATTTCAGTTGGCATTGCATGTACGCACTTCTAAATCCCTCTGTGTTCTGCAAGTCAATTTTTTTCCTAAGGCAAAGACATGACCTGCCTTACTCTGCCTGTGATTGGCCAGTACTCGCTGCCTTCATTGGTTGGGTTGGTTGGGTTGAGGCATGAGGAGTGATGATTGGTTCGGGTTAAAGTTAAGTATATCAGAGTCAGCCAATCAGAGGCAGTGTAGGGCAGGTCACTGCCAGCCTCCTACCTGCCCTGTCAGTTTACCTCAATACTAACATGACAAAAATATGTCCTCTTTTGGAAAGGAAAGGAAAGATGAAGTGAACAACTCAAACAAAAATTTGCTTTCAGAATTACAAACAACCGACCTCGTAATGCTGCACTGGTGTTAGCCAGCAGCTCAGGTAACAAGAGCCCAGTACCCGCTCCTACTCTGTCCCCCCCCACCCCAGTCACATTCATTCTTGAAATATTTTATTTTGAAAATCAGCTCTGTAATTTTAAATGTTTGTTAAAAACAAAATGAATATAACTTATATTCATGCATTAGGCCTGTAAGGATCAGTAATATCTGCAAATTGCTCCTTGACAATGTTGATTTTATGATGGAAACACGCTCAGACCTGCACTATCTTTTTACAATCAGCTGTTCCAAGAGATAGTTTATAAAATAAGCTACTGACCCATATTCTTCTTACAAGGTGAGAGAAAAGTGTCCAATTTTAAAGTGTGGATGGACTAAAGCATAGTTCACTCAAAATGCACAGTTATGTTGTTGTCCCA
Organism: Seriola aureovittata; assembly: GCF_021018895.1. Taxonomy (NCBI): domain Eukaryota; kingdom Metazoa; phylum Chordata; class Actinopteri; order Carangiformes; family Carangidae; genus Seriola; species Seriola aureovittata. The sequence goes on from NC_079377.1 coordinate 22,675,525, forward strand.
CCCTATAGTCTGGGGGCCAGTATTGATCGCAAAATCTCTTCTGTGGCTGATGTTCATTTCATAATGATCCTTACTCCCTGAAGTCAAGCAGCAGAAGTTGGGTGACAGTTTGCAAACACCACTGGCCCACTTTTGGGTGAAATAAATATGCAAGAGTAGTCTTACATGTCACTGTTTATAACACAGGGTGTTTATCCTTTGCCGGACAGGCCGCTTTAAAAAAAGAAATTGGTGGCATAAATTAAGAGGATACTCATTTCTCCTGGCACTGCTGCACCACTAGATCTAATTTATATCGACACTTTATATGCTTTTATTAAAGAGACTTTATATCAGATTCTCCACCACAAAATGAAATGGCATATTACCCATATGGATAGCCTAATAAACAGAAAGTCGTGCAAGAAACTGCGGCAACAAGTTCAAGCCAGAACTTTCCTCTCACCAACTTTGTGATTTAATTTGCGGCTCAGCATCAGTGTGAGTCAGAATCGATCATCTCAGGCTGTATCGGTTGGAAGAGGTTTTCTGGAACCTGCATCAGGTGTCAATACCAGTTGGTCCGCACATTTCAACACTGTATCCTAGCAACGCCACAAGCACTGATGTTCCAGCACTGTTGTTTAATGTGTGGTCTTCTAAGGGCAGAATTACATTTGCAAATTTGAGTGTTCATGGTGTTAATTTCTAATTTCAACCAAAACACAAAAGCAGCTGAGTGGCCACTTCTGAACACAATCTAGGTGGCCACTTGACAGACCGAGTGGATGAGTGTCTGGACAGGACATTAGCTTAGTGTGTGGTTGCACAGGAATGCTCTGCAGATCTGGATTCACTCAGACTTCACTGCAGGAGCGAGTCACACTTTTCATTTGCTGTTCAGCCACACAAGCTTCCACCTTTGGGTTTCTGAATTATTCAGTGAGACATTTATGCAAATTAAGTTATAGTATATCGTTGCCAAAAGAGCCCCGCAGGTATTTTTAGTGACTGTATTAACAAAGGAAAAAAAAGGATACGCATTGATGCCAAGAACTGAAAGTTGTTAGCTGTAACAATTTACATCTTGGCACATGATTAACCAAAAGTAATTTCCACATGGTTGTTGATAGTATCTCATCATCGGCTCGGCTTCTGATGGTTGGAAGGGAAATATTCAGAATATTCAATCTGTTAACTACCTGACGTGCTGGCCGTGAACTGTTAGCAGCTTTTCTGATCAACCAACTTCACTGCCAAAATTTGACAGGATGAAGCTGAGCATAGACATAGACAACAATGGCACACAGCAAGGTTGCCACTTACCATATGTTGTCAGTTTAAGCTTAAAATTTTAAGATAGTTTTTTTTAAGAGATTAAAGATCGGACTGGCTCTTCACAGACAGATTACTCAAATGACCAAAATGGTCCTACAGATTTAGAGCCTTGTTTTAAATGGTTTAGTCACACTACCTTCACTGAGCCATAGCACAGTACTCGCAATATTAATTATATTATAGCAATCAAGTATTAATTGATTATAGTAAGTTATAATCTGAAAAAAAATTAAATCTAAAGGCAAATGTATTATGATGAATTGTGCTATGTTAATGAAGTTGTGGGTGGGTGCTGTAATGATACGATCAGGCCAGGTGTGTAGAGCTGTTGATAACAGCAGTTCTGGGACATTGTTTCAATGTACTTAGCCAGATGTGTTCATATCATTACTCAATAATAATATCTGCTAAACATTCGTAACAAAGGCCAGGTGTGTGTGTGTGTGTGTGTGTGTATGTGTGTGTGTGTGTACGCCTTAAACCTCAAGCCAAATGCTCTTCAAATCCCTTTCACACTCTTAGTGATCTCCTTATCTTTAACACACAAATATAATGAATACATTCTTTTTTTGTATTATTTTTTCCTCAACTTTGCTCCTATGTTCCACAGTAAACCCGTCTCTTTTATGTTCATTCATTGAGGTCTGAGGGCTGCCCTTGCAGTTGTGTTGCCTTTAAGGCTATTAGGGGCCCCTCATGTTTAAGGGCACTTTGGATCAGAGCAACCATCAAATTCTCAGTTATTACTTATTTCATATTCATCAGATGCATAGATTCTTCATCGGGTCATACATGTCTGTTTCTTGTGTCAGAGGCTGAATTTCAATAAGCATACCAATACTTGTGAGCTTTGATTGAATATGCAGAGTATTACTCTCTCTTCCCCTTTTGTGTCCCCTTCTCTGAGCATAAAAGGCCTCTTTATTTTTATTATTTCCTTGTTTTTGCATGTAATTATGTGGAGGAGTTTGGGATGTCAAAGACAGTTTCTGTTTATAAATCTAGATATCTAAGCATCTTATAGCCAGGGGTGGTTGTTTGATGATTTGGGTATGATGTGAAAGACCTGCAGTGCAAGCTTTAGCAGGGTGAGGGGTTCAATCCCCCCATGTGGTCAACACAAAAACACATATCCACCCAAGGTAAAATAAGGTCCTGTGGATCAACACAGCCATCCTTGATTTATATTCAGCTGATGCTTTAATGGGTCTTTAAAGTCTGTTTCTTTTGTGTGAGGCTGAATAGTAAGTATGACAGTGCCAGTAGTTGTGATTATCACCCATGAGCAGACACTGAATATGGATTATGAATATTTTCCTCTGTCTTTCTTTTTTTGTTTCAAGTGAGGGCCTGAACTCTGCCAACACCACTGGGTAAAATGCTATCCACATGATTAGGCAAAATGCGAACAAGTACATTCTGAGAGCACAAAATGTTCAGATCACATAATATAACACCATCCTCACCACAAGAGAGGGTACACAGGGTTTATTTGAAATTCTGAAAATGGAGAGGTCATGGTTATGCCAAATTAGTTAATGTGTAGATAGGTTTAAAGAGCTAAAACACTTTATTAATGCAGAGTTAGGTGGCTAAAATGCTTGGTCAAGGTTGGGGATGGTTGCAAGTCAGCACTCAAACAGGGGGCCAGTTCAGATTTGAAAAACACTGGAAAACAGTGGATAGCTATCTTTGGGTTGGGATGGAGTTTCTGTACCAAGTGAAGTATCTCGGGGTCTTGTTCATGACTGAGGGTAGGATGGAGATTGACAGGTGTGTCGGCGCAGTGTGAGCAGAGAAGCAGTCATTGTACCGGACCGTCGCGGTGAAGAGGACGCTCAATATACCAGTCAGTCTTCGTTCCGACCCTCACCTACAGTCGTGAGCTCTGGGTAGTGACTGAAAGAATGAGACTGCGGATACAAATGAGTTTCCCTGTGCAGGGTGGCTGAGCTCAGCCTTAGAGATCAGTTAAGGAGATCGGAGTAGAGCCACTGCTCCTTCACATCAAAAGGAGCCAGTTGAGGAGGTTCAGGCATCTGGTTAGGAGGTTTTCCAGGCACGTCCAACTGGCAGGAGGCCTTGGGGTAGACCCAGAACACGCTGGAGAGAATATATATCTCATCTGGCCTGGGAATGCGATGGGATCCCCCAAGAGGGGAAAGAAAATGCTGCTGGGGAAAGTGACGCCTGGAATACTTTGTGTGACCCGCTGCCATCGCAACCCAACCTGAGATAAGAGGAAGAAAATGGATGGATGGATGGATGGAAAGAATGGTGGACTTACCCACAAATGATCACAACAGATAATGTCAAGCTGTGCTGTCATGGATGGAGGATCACCAGAGGACAGGCGGCGCCACACACCAGCCAAACTAATCTGAACATCACAGGACTGAGTGCGTGGATTCACATGGGTTATCAAGGCACCACCTTCGATCACACGTGTCTTTTAATTAGGCTTAGCATAATTCCCAGGTTTTCATGTCTGAGAAGGCCCAAAGTGGGGTGTTTGATTGCTGTGCATAAAGGACATGTGCTAATAACATCCACCCAGGTTGACTGCTGTCAATCTGTCAATCAAAATGTCAATAATATGCACATTTACTCTTCTACATGTTTCTATTATTGTTGATTAATTGAATATTCCCCTTCAATTGCAATTTTGTAATCAGAATTTGATGCATATTGATGAATGCACTGTCAATAATAGTACAGCATGTTTTTTTTTTTTTACAAATATATGCAGTAATATTGAATTGGGATACAGATCAGGTTATGATTGCCATCAAAGACATTTAGATCTTCCTCTGCTGGGGAGCTAATCACTGCTGAGGTATGTTGTAAAGATCTACTGAATAATGTTTGACAGCTCCTGTAGTTTCACCGGCAGGATCAGATCTTACTGGATTACTACAGAAAAGATGTCTGAAGAAACACGTGAGAACAAAGATTTACAGCTCAATGATATGAGGCAGAACTAATAATGGATCTAGACACTGAAATCACAGAGACTGGCATCAAATCAGTCAATCAAAGAACACTTGGTCTGAGGGAGAAAAAGCTCTTTCAATATCCGAGTCCACGTCCCCTCAGAGCAACACTCGACTCTCTAAAAGTCAAGTGCCACCATATGAAACAAGTTCCCCGAGTTAATATGTTTTCTAATGGTCTCTGTCAAGAAAACAATGAGTGGGTGGAATCTCCATTCCCAAAAGCTTAGAGTTACAGCAAGTTACACGATCACATTCCTGCTGGTGTACAGTTTAGTAAGCGCATTTGCTCATACTGCCACAGGTTTGATGTCTCCTTCCCGCTTCTGTGACTAAATTAACTGCCTGTTTGAGCAGCAGCAAATCAGCATCTTACTCTTTCTGTCTCCTTGCCTCCTCCTCCTCCTCCTCTCCTCATCCGCCTTCCTCGCTGATATTCCTAAATGAGCAGGCCATTGCAGTAGCAGCAAATCATTAAGACAGAGCAGTGAAGGTCAAGTGCTTTATAAAGACGAGGGACAATTAAAAATCCGCCGAGACAATGTAGCTCTGAAAAGGTTAGTGTACCCTTCTAGCATACACACACGCGTGGATACACGGGGGAGGCATTCATAGGCAGGCTCTAATGCACAGATGCCGACAAAAGCATCAGTGGGCGAGAAAACACACATAAAAAAGTGCAGATAAACAGACCAAAGCGTGCGCATGGCTGACAATCACGTACACAAAAGATTGTACTGAGAGAGACAACCACATTCACACTCACCCACAGACACATGACAGGCTGATGAGCATGCATGTATTCATTACCAAATAGTTTATGTTTCTTTGATACCATGCCAGCACACACACACACACACACACTCACACACACACACACACACACACACACACACACACACACACACACACACACACACACACACACACACACACACACACACACACACACACACACACACACACTCACACACACACACACACACACACACACACACACACACATACACACACACACACACACACACACACACACACACACACACACACACACACACAAACACACACACACACACACACACACACTCACACACACACACACATACACACATACACACACAAATGACACAATATCTGTAGCAATGTGAAGCTTCTTTAAAGCATTGCAAAATATGATCTTAATGAGCACAGAGGACAATGTTCCCATCTTGCCAATTTACTAAATGACTGTAATGTTACAAACAATTTCCCCAACAGCAATTTTGTATCTGTTGTTTTATGACGACCACTAAGTACGGGTTATAGAGTTTCAGCACTTATCGATAACTGAGTCCTCTTGTCCTCTTTGCTGTGTTGATGAGGACACAGTGCATTAAAGGATTGTGCTGGAGAGTTGACAGACTACTGTGGCTGCCGAGATAACCGCTAACATGTTAGTTAGCTGGATACAAGCTAGCTAATCAGTCGAGATAGCTCGCCAAGCTAGCTGCGAACTGTTTTGCTCCATAGCCTGCTGTTTAATAACTGTTAACTGTCTGCAAACCACGCCTCTTTTAAAGGGTAGTTTACAAGGCAGGGCAGCATTAAAGTGGATGACGCAACACAGCTAACGGACTATTAGCTAGATTATATTTCTTTGTTTTTGCTTTGAACTGTGCAGCTCTCCCATCCCCTCTAATTTTAGCACTGTCAGTATGATTTGCTGTTGGTCCTCAGCATTTTGTGTCAAAGTTTACCAAAGCACAACTTCATGTGAAAAGTGAACTCATGGACTTGCAGAGCTGCTTAAACTCAAAAAATCTCATTTGTAAGCTAGTAAGATAGTTGCGGTTGCTTTATCAAGTAATTACTTTAATTTAAGTTAAGCTAGCAGCTAGAACCTTCCTTATAATATTACCTAGAACTCCAAACTCTGAATGCAAGGTACCCTTAGCATTTTTCTAATTTGATCATATGGATTCTGGGTATCTTCACTCTTCACTAGTGAGCTCAGAAAGCAATGCACTATCCAAATGCTATGTTGTCTCTGCCTCCTTAGTTTAAAGGCAGTTTACTGTGGCGGAAAAAAGTGATGTTCAGACAAACATCACAGAGAAGAGTCTTGGTTCTCTGAGGTCTAGTGTTACAGAAGTATTGCTCAAGCTCAGCAATACTGATTGGGCCGTGGGTTAAAAAGTTACATGCACAGACATGAACTAATTGTATATACCTTGGGAATAATTTACACAGTGGAGACTGTTCTTGGCCAAATGTGTAAAGTGCATTACTTAATGTTAGAAAAGAGAATATTAACGATTTCCACTCACTGCTTTTCAGCATATCCAGGAAAAACATCAGTTGTGTGTCTGAGAGAAGACATGTTAACCATATGTTGTCAACCCTTAATGCATTCTCTTGAGGAAGTTTAATGGGCCAGTTACATAATGATTATGTGTATCTCACACAGTGCCTGCAGCTATTTGGAGAGGAATGCCTCACAGATACACAAAGAACTTGCATTCACAAAAGAAACAAGAGTGTGGTGCACTGTAAGCTCAGCTATGAATAAGCACTCTGTAGGGAGCTATGCAGAGCCACATGTACCTGCCTACAATGAAATAAACCAACAAGGAAATATTTGCTTACAAGACCATAAAATGGAAGCTTCCTCTGATGTGGTAAATATCTATACCAGGTAAATATTGACTCATCTTTTGTTCCCTCTCAACAAAAGAAAAAAAAGGTTTTACAAAGACATGAGATGAGGAAAATTTCCCAGTGGCAACAAGTCCTCCAAACTCCACAACCATATTGGTTGTATGTCTATACCATCGGACAAGATGAGAATAATAACACCTGTAGGAGCGTACCGGCAGCAAGTGTACCAAACCTTCATTGTCATGGTCACAATAATAAACACATTGTTAGGTTTGTTTGGTTTAGGTATCAAAGCGTCTCGGTTATTTCTAGGAACACAACTACGTTTTAGTTTTAAAACGCTTTTACTCCTGGCGTCCACACTACCCCAGAGTTTTGGAGCAACCAAAACCGAGACTTTTGGAAACACTGATCGACCCCTTTTTGGTTGAAAAGTCCGGGGTTGTGTTCTTGGATGGAGCTACTACTGCCTTTGTTCCTTGTTCGTAGTATTTATGCAACTAATCAGCTACAGAGTGGACAATCTGCTGAAAAGCTTATCTACTTCACAAGAGCACAGGGTGGTAAATGAACTATTTGAATACATTTGTGATTTCTGAAAAAGGAGCATCAAAACTTTTTTAATACAAGAAAAGTTTTTCCTATGAAAACTTTGGGAAACAAGTTTGTGAAATGTGAGGAGTGATGTGTGGTACTGAAAACACAGTAGTCTGATTTCTCCAACAGAGCATTGTCCACTGTTAAAGACCTATATTGAATTGATTTAGTAAGAAGTTTTTCTTCAAGCTGTGTTAATCAATATTTTTATATTGATATTTAATCAGATAACTGAGTGTAATGCAAAAGGGGTCAAGATGAAGCGAAAGATTTGTCATTCAACTTCACTTTCATAGAGATTTTAAGCCTCTTTTAAACTCACTGTTTTAGTTCAGGGTATATGAACTTCGTGGATCAGTCTCACTGATTTCATCAACCATGTTTTCAGCAGCGCTTTGAACCCACCGTACATGAGTCGAACGGCACCAAACAGTAGACGGACAAATTGCATTCTGAAGATGAAAGTGGAACATCTACAGCCCGATGCTTTTTCTCCTGAAAGGAGGATGACACTGACTTCAATTCATCAGGCCTGACAGAAACACGACTCTAATGGGACGAGAACATGTTTGCACCATAACAACTTAAGGCCTGTATTTATCTATCTATCTATCTATCTATCTATCTATCTATCTATCTATCTATCTATCTATCTATCTATCTATCTATCTATCTATCTATCTATCTATCTATCTATCTATCTGTCTATCTGTCTGTCTGTCTGTCTGTCTGTCTGTCTGTCTGTCTGTCTGTCTGTCTGTCTGGTACTGCACAATATGCTACCAGACAGAGTTGAATTAATGCAGCTTTAAAGGCAAAAGATACAATACATTCAGGGTAATAGTTAAAGTAGAGTTAAGATAGTCAATATGAAAATGTTTGTGAAACAGACAATGACAGAGAGAATATACACACATACACATACTGTACACACAAACAGCTCCAGCCGCTCCAGGCTGCATGTTCATAATGTTTACAACGGTCCGTTACTCATGGATGAAATGTAAAATAATTTATCAGATCTTGGAATCTGTTCCTTGTCTTGTTTTCTCCTCTCTCTTTCTCCCTTCTCCTCTCTTCTGTGTCTCATCCTCAGCTCTCCTCTCTCTTTCTCCCTTCTCCTCTCTCTTTCTCCTCTCTTCTGTGTCTCATCCTCAGCTCTCCTCTCTCTTTTATTCCTTTAGCTCCATCTCTCCTCTGCTTTTAGTTTTCCCATCACGTGTCTTCACCTTTTTTGCTTCTGATTGTTCCATCTCTGTCAGTCTCTCTCTGTCTGTCTTCCAGGGTCACGGTATATTTCCCTGGGTGTTTGCTCACAAGATTATCTCATGTTGGCGAGCTGGCCCTGCGGTAGAATTAATTGCATCAAACACTGATAACACAGACAAGAGGAAGGGGAGGGGAAGCGCCGATTACATTTGGCTTCAGTCAGATAAACAGCCTCGACTAACAACAAACACCAGTGCTAATATCCTTCCAGCTCACTTCCCTTTCTCTTCTGTATTTACCGCACCTCTTTTTCTTGCTTTCGCTCTGCTGTGAAGAAATGTTGGTTCTCTCTGAGTCATGTCTTTCTCTTAACCTTGAACAATGAAGCTGTTTGCCGAGCGTCATGTAACAGTATCTTACACAGGCAAACACGCAAAACCATATTCATATTCAGTCATTGTCATTCTTTCTGCCAAGATGTATGCACAAAGTCATGCATGTGTGTTTTTTCCAAAACACACACAAAAAAACATGTTTATATCTCCGTAGTGTTTGTTTGCAGTTACTACATCAATGCTTGCCTAAATGCACACAGACAAATTCATGCTAACATGTTGGTTTCATTCCACCAATCCAAACACGACCACACTTGCACGCTCACAGTCTTACAGACACACACATTGTGCAGTGTCACATTGTCCTTAAGCACTTTAGTTCTTTGTTTCAGCGGACAGCGAACAGCTCTCCAAATGAATTGAAATGCCTTTCAGAGCAATGCACTGCTGAAGACATAACAGCACTAAAGTTGAAGGGAGAAAGGCAGCATCATCATTACATAAGGAATTTATCTTTACAATATTCTGGTATGAACATGAATGGATGGATTTCAGAGCTCATGCAAGTGTTTTATCAGTATTTATTTACTGTGTGTCTTGGGGAATCATAGCTACAGGGGTGTTTAAATACTTTTCCAGAAATGACTGACTGCTTAAGCATGAAAGCATGAAAGTTCACCCCTTCAGAGGCCTCGTTTAAACACTTTCATGTCATATCCAGATCAAATCCAGATGCAATTTATACACTAATTTACACTTAAAGGTCCCATGTTTTACACTTTTCTGGTGTTGATCCATGAGAAGATATTTTTGTGTTTTTAAGATCCAGAGAGAGGAGGCTCTGAGCCTCTCTTCTGATTAGCTGACTGTGGTCAAATCAAAATACAGCAGATTTCAGGTAAACACTCGGAACCCCAATCCTACAAGTTTGGGTGGGCAGTCCAGGTGGGCGGGGCTTGGGGCATGACTGAGAGAGGTGACTGCTTTTTTATGGCATCACAAAGTTACAGGAAGTCCTGACGGCTGGTTATAAGGCTCAGTTTCTGAATACAGGCTGTGTGCAATTCTCTGTGGACTGAGCGCGTTGATACTTTCACAGTATTAATATCGAACCTAGACCTGATCTATAATCAATAAAGACATGGAAATCGCACTTTACTCAATATGGGACCTTTAACCTCCTAGTTCTGGTTGGAGAAATGAGTCTGCAGTCCTTGAGCAGTTTCATAGCAGACTAGTTTCGGACACTGTTTCTTATTGGCTGCCTATCCAGTCCGCCCAAGATACTTGAAGTGTGAAGAGGAAGTTTTTATGGGTTTTTCTTTTAAGATTTACAGCCCAATCTCCCACAGCATCGCATAATACAGGACTGACATCACTCAGGTAATTTCCTCAGACTTTCCATGGTTCCCTCTAGAGCCATAGAACACTTGATGGAAATGCTGTTTCATAATCCCCATGATAAGAAAACAAATTCTGATGTCTAAAATCAGTGCAGTTTAAGCACTGTTTTCATCATGTAGCATATAATCCGCAATCACTGATTTGGCTTGGTGAGACATTTCCTCTCCATGGGGCAAATCGTATGATAATTATACATCCTATCATGTCTGACCAGTAAACAGGTTTTTGAAGTGCTGTAGCTTCTTTATGAAGCTGTCTTTGTGCCCCAGCAGACAGATAGACAGTAATTACTTGATATTAAACCCATCTCATAAGCTGTAGTGATTACAGTTGCATATCTGGAAACTGCTGCATCGATATTGTCAGAGAAAGTTCCGTTTTTGAATCTGTAAAGAGGAGAATGAACAGAGTGCGTGCCACAATATGTTACTTGAAAAGAGATATAAACAGAAAGTAGCTGAAGGACTGATTGTGTGCATGTGCAGCACGTTGACTCTGCTTTGACTTCGGTAAGTTATTGTAGGCTTTTATCCAGCTGCTTCACTCTATACATTCATGTCCTTGACACTTAGATATCTTTGAAGATGGTCCTTACACCCCTTAAAACTGGACCCATAATACTTACTATCTAGTGTCCAACCACCAAGAATTAGATGGCTGCTTTTCTGTTCCTGTCATCGTCTACACAAAGTGACTGACTGACTGTTTTTACCTGGTCTCCCTCAGTAAGCGCTTGTTTTTCACGTTTGGGAGTAATAACAAATGATACCATTCTGCCAATATTGGAAGAATCTCCAGAAAAGATAATAATCAGTTTTGCCCTCCCATTGCAAAAGTGACAAAAACAGCATTAGTTACGTGTCCATATTCATCTTCTGTGTCTTCAGTCTTCACGGGGTTTGCTTGGTTCTTGGATGTTTTACTGCCGCAGGTCTGGGGTCTGTGATCTGGGTGGACTGGAGAATACGTGGCATCAGCTCTGATCATGTGGTAGGTCACAATCACCGTAGGAGAAAACAGTTTTTTGAGGCAAAGGCGAGAACAAGAGCTGTGAACTTCACGGATAACTAGATCTTTGTTGTGACAAGGGAGCTGAAGCCGAATTTTTGTCAGAAAAATCAGGAGGCTACAAGATTTATGCTATTAAATTGCATTTCTTTGGAACTTGGTTCACAGATATTAAACCGATTACAACATCTTTAACTACAGTTGGTGCAGAATGTGGAAAATACGACTTTCAGTTATTTATATAAATTTGTCTTTAATGACTATAAACTAAATATTTTATTTTCTAGGACTTTACATTTCTTCGTAGCACATTGTTGTTATTATGATATTGCAGCTCTTTTCCGTTGTGGCTGCTTGTTAATTGATCCAAATAATTGACCAGTGCATCACGCTGCAGCCAGTGTTAGTGTAGTCTCTCTCTGTCAGGGTCTGTTCAGGTCGACAGCATTTTGGATCAGGTCTAATTATCCTCGGGTCTCTTCAGGTCAGGTTTGGATGTGTTCAGGTTCCCCTCGGATCAGCTCTCTCATTTCGGGAAATTAATTCACGCACATGAGGTTCGGGAAGGTGTTCCACGGCTGTGTTTCGGATGAAGACCTCTCCTGCAGCTGAGCTACAGAACAGGCCGTGCAGAACAGCAGATTTGGCCTATAAATAACCAATAATAATCAAACACATAACTAATTTTATCATTTGAGTTACTGAAGTTATGATTTCACAAGGATAGTCATTTTCACTCACCCTGTTCATCTTCAGCAACACAATGATGTAATATATGATCACTATCTTGGAATAATGCATGCATGCTCCAAGTCATGAAAACTGAATTTTCCTCTTCTTCCAAGCATGGCATGAATGCAGCGTTGCACATCGAGGATATGATTGTAGTCATTTTTAGCCTAATGCGTCCTGTGCAACCAGTTGCGAAGTGTCTTAGGAGCTTCATGCCGATATTTAATCTGGTATTGAAACAAGCAGGAATACTCCCCATTAAATACACAAGACAATCAACAGCAAAATGACCGATTGCATCGTTCTCTTCAGTTACACATGGGAAGAACGGCTCGGGGAAAAATCCATGTGAATACATGGATATTGACTAAAGGCATGCTGGGATACATGAGAAGAGCCTGTTTGAACTACAGTTAGTGTGTAGAGAAGTAAATGCACGATATCATTACAAACTAACTGGAAGGCACTGAACATGACAGATTGATGAACAGTTTTATCAAAGGTATGGATTTTAAATGTTACAAAAAAAAAAGTGAACGGAAATTATTTCACATTTTCCAACCCAGATATTTGTTTTCAAATCCTTCAACTGAAACATTTTCTTCAGCAACAATTTATGTGATGAAAAGGTTTGAAATTAGACATTGCATTGAATCAGATGTAAATGCTCCCTGCACTGAAGTTTACTATATCCTTTACTTTAAACGCAATGATTTTGAACATTGCCCATGCTAGTGAATTGGTTTAAAATCACCGCCGGTGCTCTGGCAACAAGTTTTGAGTATTTTCATTGAACATATTCATCCTAGTTATGCTTTTCTTTTTCCATGCTGATTAAAATTAAATCTTTTACATAAGAAAAACACTTGAGCAACCTATTACAGCATCTGAAACAGCCAATGAATATTAAAATTTTGTATCTTTTTGACAGATTCCTTGATCCACAGTTTCTTGCTGTAAAATTGAGTTTATGCATGTTTACCACTGGCAGCTAAAAGGCTTCACATCCCTGAACCTGGCAACATGACTGTGTTTAGTATCCAACTAAGCTACACGAGGGAAAGCAGTGTTTAAATGTAACATTTGAACTGTGGACAATTAATTATGTAGGCTGAGTATAACTACAGAGAGGGAGGGAGAGTGAGTTATCAAACTGACAGTGGGATCTTTTTTTTTTGACTTGACTTGACACAGTTTAACACACACACACACACACACACACACACACACACACACACACACACACACACGTGTATCCCTCATGGCATTAGTTTTGTGAGCATGTTTGTATGTCAAACTTATTTTGTGAAATAAAAACCAAAGTGAAAGTTCAGTTTTCTGCTCAAGTCTATTATATTGAGACGTACTGGCAACAATAGTTGAAATGTCGTTTGAGATGAATCAGATCAACAAAACGAAACTGTTCCACATTAAGAATGTATGCAATGTTTGGTGTGTGGGTGGAGAAAAAGCTGATTATACATGGTTACATAATGTTTTATCAATCACATAAAAGCAAATATCTTGCATCGGAAAAAGCAGAATAACACTCCTTGATTTTCAAAGCGTTAGATTTTGCATTGGTACCATTTCCACTGTCTCTGCTACTGTGGAACGATGCATGTCCTGCCGCAGAGGTTATGTGCTGCAGGCGACTGTCAGCAGAAACCTCTGCTGGAGCTCACAGCTAGAGAGCCAAGTGTGGATGTGCATGAAGCTAATATGAAAAGCTTGTGTGAAGTGACAATAATCTGCTCTGCTGAGAATTGATTTAAACACAGTTTACGTAGGATGTTGTTTAGCTACAGTAACTGATGTTGTGCATCTGTCCCAAATTACTGCTGCAGTTATGTGCAGCTCATGGTTCACAGGATATCTGAGCTCCTACAAAACAGCAAACTTCTTCATTCCCATCTCTTCCTCTAGAGGCTGCAACACAAGCACAGCAGCACAAAGGAGAGCACACACAGTGAGCTCTGACAGGGGGCTGTATCTGTTTATGGCACCGGGTTGTGATTTCTGAAACTCAAGACAACAACTTTCATAACAGCAGTACACGAGGTCCTGATTTCAGGCTTTTCTTAAGTCGAGTATCCCATGAGACTCTTGAAATCTATCTGCTATGGTTCCTATATGGAAAAAGACTACGTGACCTCATTTTGATTCCCTGCTAGGCTTATAGCATTTCTGTTGCTAGTGAAATTACAATCACTGGAGACTTTTTGACTCCTTCTGTGCTGCATTTATATTCCATTATTCTTTACCAGAACATACAGAGAAATAGAGGTTTTGAGGTCCCAGCATTTGATAATAGTTGTTGATCATTTAGTCTCAATATTCTTTATTCATATATAAATAAAAGATGAGCCCATCGTTGTGCCTGGCTCTCATGTGTCTGCAGAATCTAAACCTTTACTGTAGCAAATTTAGTTTGACATGAGAGATTTTATTAAAACTCTGAAATATGTGTAAAAACTGTTACAACCTCAAAAACTAATCATAGCTTCAGTGAGGTCTCACGGGTTCTTTTGGCTATTATTTTCCTCTTTAGTTTCTCCAGAACTGCATGAGAAAGAGCTCAAGGATAGCCAGGCTGACTTGATGATGTCGAGCACCAGTAAATCACCACAACCAGGCGATACTGTAAAGAATACTTTGACAAACAGCGAGAGGGAGTTACAGAGAGTCAAGGAGAGTGAGTCATAATTATTTATCAAAATCTTATTCAGTCTTTTTTATCCCTTCATCCCAGAAACCCAAATGGGAAATTTAGCTTGCATCTTGGGAACCAGCCTTATTAAAATACACAAGTATTCTTGCGGGGACCTACTAGCCAAAGGCCTGACACCCATTATAAATCTCATTTCAACTTTAAAAGGCCGTTGTTTGATATAGCACCTGAGAGGGTGGTTTTGTAATGTAAGTATGGGTACAGTGGTGATTTAATAAGTGGGAGGTGAGTGTCTTTGGCTTCACATCAAAATAATAACATACTCAAGTATATTACAGCTTATATACAACAGTAACCATTAGATACATCTGTTGTATAATCTGTTAATTTCTCAAATGACATTCACAACTGAAGATGAACGTGACACTGTACGTTAACCAACAAGTCCTCCAACTTGAACAGCCATATACGTCATTTGTATCCTACCCTCTGATACGATGTGTATATTTGTTGTCATGGTAACAAGAATACGTTAAGGTTGCGGAGCAACCGTCGCCAGACTCCCTTCTTTGCTCCCGTCATAAATACTACGACCAATAGAGGTCGCCTAACAGCAAAACTATGGATCGTGATGAAGTTCTTGCACACACGAACTTATGGGGTTGTTCTTTTTTTTTTTTACACAGGACAGTGTCACATTTCCACAATAATCCATTCCATGTGAGTTGACTCACTGAACTGATGAAATGTGACAAGCCATCAGTAATGGAACAAGAAATTCTTTATTTAAATGAAAATACCACAGTGTGCAATAAGACTACAGGTTCAGGCAGGTGCAGAAGTCATTTAACAGTCACATGTTCCATACAGCCTCTAATCATGTACTGTGTGTCCATGACCTGTCGTAACGCTGAGCCCTGTATCCTCACTGCTACACTGCTGCCACCTATCAGAGCATTAGCTCCCTCCAACTCCCCAGCCTCCGTCTGTATTAGCATTCAGTTGAATATGAATTTTTAATGTTTTTAATATATGTTCATGTTCATTAAGTTTTGTGTATCTCAGCAGGCTCTGCCAGGGGAGGGGAGGGAAGGGCTGTGAGTTCAAGGACAGTGTCTGCCTTGACAGTGTCAAGCGTGTTGCTCAGAAAGGTTCCAGAGCTTCACATGCACAGAGCCACATCACCACACTGAAATATTAATTGATACAACAAATGGTTAAAAACTAAAAAATGTGAAAATGTCCTGACTGAACTAACTATGAAGCTTGAGTTCCAGTTAATGATCTCATTTGGAGGTAGAGAGAGATGAGAAAGAAAAGAGAAACTGTGGAATTTATAGAGTCTACAGCTACTCATTATCTTAAAGGCTATTAGCCTAATTGAGAAACAGCTTGTAAAAGCCTGATAACTATAATAGAAGTACAATATTCAGTTCACTTTGCTAAAGTGTAACACAACTACCAGAGGTAGCTGTTTCACCGAAGCTTTCAGGAGGGATGTGCATGTGTGGGTGTTTAATTTACAACATATTTGTTCACCAAACACCTGTAAAATGTTGAAAAGGAGGCATCGTAACATTTGTAACACTAATGCCGATTAAAATAACACATAAAAATTTTAGCCATGGACACCACTGCTGTGTAAATGCACGATGGTTTGACTCGATGTAAAAAAAAAGCTATTAGATGATAAAGCGATGGAGCTCATTAGCATATATCTGCAATCCACTGTGAAAAACGAAATATTTCAGGGCAAAGAACTGAAGAACTGAAAAGAGTGACCTGCAAAAAAGATCTTAAATGAAACAGCTTTGGCCTTGAACAGGTCAAAATTCAGTTGTTTTAAATTGTTGTTGTGTTTAAAATGTTAAAAGCTGGTTCTACACCACTTGAGGTCAAACTAAGGGATGTGTCTTTTCTACAAATTAAAACCAACTTCATGTTTTCCTTTCTAAGGTCCCATATTTTACACTTTTCCAGTGTTTTATCTGAAGTGTTGATCCATAAGAAAATATATATTTGTGGTTTTAAAAAACAAAAATCATTTCAATGTAGTTTTACTCCTCAGCTGTAGTAACAACAGGTCTGTGAGCCAATCAGGAGAGAGGAGGCTCTGAGGCTCTCATCTGATTGGCTGACTGTTTTGAAAGTGATCAAATAAAAATAGAGCAGATTTCAGGCAAACATTCAGAGAAAGAGGATGGTGGGTTCAGGTGGGCGGGGCTTGGGGCGTGGCTGAGAGCGATGACTGCTTTGTTGTGACATCACAAAGTTACAGAAGTCCTGACGGCTGGTTTTAAGGCTCAGTTTCCGAATACAGGCCGTGTGCATTTATCTGTGCACTGAGCGCTTTGATACTTTCACAGTATTAATATAGAACCTGCTCCATAATCAAAAAAGACATGGACATCTTACTTTATACAATATGAGACCTTTAAAAAGGAAAAGGTTGCACACGCTCTCATTCTAGCGCTCCATTATAACGTGAATCTGACTTGAGCAGCTTCTTATGATCTGAGCTGGATCCAGCGGTGTAATGCACATTCTACCACCACACTAATGGCCTGACAGAAGGAATTTGTGCTGCGGCTGTACGCTTAGGAGTGAAAATGCTGTGTAACATTTGAAAACACTTGCTATTTCTGTAATACTGCATTTCATTTGTTCTGCAGTCATGTCATCCACTGAGTTGGTATGATAGCTTTAATGCTGCACCACGTCGTTGAAGATGATTAGATCATTTTCATCGTTCTTTGAAACCATATTTAATGCTTTCACATTCCTGTGATTTGTCCACTTCTTATTATGTTTTGTCAGTGTGCACTGTAACCATGCCATGTATTCCGCTGTGACCACCCACACACACACACACACACATCCTTGCTGTCTCACTTTGAATTTTGGTTAATTAGCCACTAGGAGAGTTGTAAACGAGTGGGGACACACCGTTGATTAAAGTGTTATTTTGATGATGAGAGCATCTTCAAAGGGAGCTGCACTTTAAGCATTAGCAGAATAATTAACACCCTGCTGGAGTAATAGGCCCCATGGACAGCCAGAGACAGGACACACACAAACACACACAGGGAACTGTAATGGGAACATGCACATACATATATATATATATATATATATATATATATATATATATATATATATGTATGTATAGATATATATATCTATGTATATATAGATATATAGATATATATATGTAGCACAGCAGATTTCTCAGGTGATCTCAGTGGATAAACCCGTCTTTCATCTGTATCTTCAAATGTAAGTTGACATTTTGAACAAAGCAAGATTTTCATCCACAGCAGCATTATGCAGTTACACATGCTGACACACACACACACACACACACACACACACACACACACACATCCTGTAAACACACACTAACTCACTGCAGAGGGTGTTGGTGGGAGACTGGACTGTAATAAAGACGTAACTTCTTTATTTGTTGGCTGCAGGGACGCCAGTCTCTCCCCTCCCCTTGTCTCTCTTTTCATTTCATCCATCATTCGTCACTGTTTGTCAAACAATAGAAAAACAACTGAGAGCCCTAAAAGGTCTCATTCATCTTCCTCTGTTCTGTCTTTGATCGGTTTGTCTTCTTCTCTTTGCTGTCCACTCTGAATCTGCTTCTTCTTCTACCATCACATTTTACCCAATTTTCTTTCCTGCTCTTGTTTGTTTGTCCCTTGAAACCCCTTTTCTCATTTTGTTTTTTTATTCTTTCCCTCTCCACTCTCAGCTGATAACAATTATTTCATAGTGATAGGTTAAGGTTGAGCGTGAGAGATGAAATTCCATCTGCTTAGGTTGTTATGATTAGTTTTTGCCGATTGTATAAAAGCCTTTTGAGTTGAGAATGGAAATGTCATTTTAAAAACAAACTAATTAACAGTGCCGAGGCGATTGAACTGGTGATCATGGCCCCCTGCTGACAAACCTTTCTATATCCTCTAATAACACTTTATATGCATGACACAAACCTCTTTTACTCCCACTGAAAATTATTATGAAGCCTCTTTTCTCTAGAGGGTTGGTGTCTCTGCAGCCAGCTGCGGAGTCTCAAATTTAGATTTTGGCAAATCCATAGCTGAGTCACAATTCAGGCTCCACATTCTTCAGAGGCCGCATATGAAGACAGATAGCGTCAGAGCAGCACAACTACACAGGAAATGCTTTTCCTGGGCAACAAAAGCTCCAACAGGTGGATCCTTCCTGGCCCGACTTATCCCAAGATTCGTTGCACGCTGGTGATGAAAATAATATGGCAGCAAACAACCCCCGACAGAGAGTCCGAGGATTACACTTTTAAATGTAGCCTATTGGGACAGTGATCACTGCTGGCTGAGCAAGGAGCAGCTGTATAAACGACATCAGCCATCCCTGTCAGTCTGAACGTCAGGAGGGACAGATAAGGTCAAAGCAGTGAAGATCAAAGCCACCATCATCACACTGAGAGGCTGCCCACTTCAAACATACCGGAGCCAGTGTGCTACACACTGAAATCTAATCAGACACATCAGGTGTGTGGTGACGTTTTTCAGGTCACACTGCTCTGCGGTCGACTGCTGAGGCAATTAGCTGGTCACAATACGCAGCAAGTGGTTTTCCAGTATTGGTATTTGGTATTGGTGTTTTTCTGCATCTCACAGTGGTTCTCAAGCCTGTTTGGTCCATGGATAAGAAGGTCAATTACAAAAAGAAAACAACACATGCTTTTCACAATGAGACACTTAAATAACAGTGAACACATTCTGGATCATTAATACCTAACATACAGTACATTCAAAACATGTTCATTTAATTTAAATATTGTGTGGTGACAATTCACTTTGACATTTAAACTTGGTATTAAATAAAATAAATAAAACTCACATTTGGTATGCACATCCACGACAGCAGCCAGATTTTCCAAACCAAATTTGGTGCAAATGGGACCGTTGGTGCCACTTGTGTGACATTTGCCATTCAGTCACAAATATCTCAGTTAAATGTCACTAAATTTGGAATGCTAATCCAGTTTGTATTCCAGTATTTTTCAACTAAATTTGGTGCAAATCCAATGACAGAGTGTGTTTTCCTCTCGTATTTTTAATAAAGTGCTATGTTCTACTTTGCAAATTTGTTTCCACCTGCACTTTGTGAATTGTATTGAGGAATTTTTTATTACTTCATCCAGAGAAGTTGCATCTCAGCAGCATTGTATCTGACTCATCCCTTTTACAGCTTCAGTCCTGCGAGCTGTCACTAACACCTGTCTCACCTGTGGAGAGGATCCTTGCAACAACCTTCCTCTGTTCAACCTCCTTTCACTGTTTGTAGCTGGCAGGCTGCTTCAAAACTCTTGTTACATAACAAGAATGATGTAGCAAGCCTTGCACCAATTGAGCTTCTGTCCCGCTTGTTTATAGTGACAGTCAGAGCTACACTTTTGTGTTTGAGCTGGAGAAGAAAAAAAAAGGATCCTGTCTGATCACAGGATTACCTGTCTCCACCACCGGAGCTCCGGTCTCATCCCCGGGCTTTAACACCAGCTGAAACAAGACGACGTAGATAAAGGGAAGTAAATGGGAATCAGGTGCCACTTGTCTCATAAGGCTGCTCCTTACCTTGCCTCCTTCTGACTCGTGCTCAGCTGTACTCTGACTATCATATGGGTATTTCTGCTTTTTTTTTCATGTAGTTGAGAGTGACAGCAAAGGAGAGCGAAGATGACAAGCAAGGTCATGAGAGTTGCAACCTATTACTTGTGGAGTGTGTGTCTGAGCCCGGTGAGAAGCCAGGATGCCTGGAGGTAGATAAACAGATTTCTGTTGTTGTTGAAGGAACATGGTTTGTACTGGAGTCATCTGGGGTTAGAGTTGACTCACTGGGAGACTGATGAAAACATCACTGCCTCCCACACTGTCTTCCACAACATGCTCAACTGTCAGCTCTGTGCTCTCTCTCTGTGCCAACCTTCCTCTTCAATAGTGTTTTGGATAAACAAAGAGGAACTCATTTCCAGCTGCAGCCCTCTCTGAACAATGGGCCGCCGTGATTAAATCAACTTTGTACGCTTTTACACAACTGATCTGAAGTTTCGCATTAGGGAGAGTTGCCGGTCCAGAAATAGCACCCATTTGACCTTCACCCTCAAACCCCTTCTCCCCTAAGGACTCCATGTTATCTTCCACAACTTACCCAGCTGTCATTTCATTGTCACTTTGTTTGCTGACACTGACCCTGTGTCTGTCAGACTCTGTCAAATGAAATAAACCAAAACAGTGTAGTGAGGAATTCACTCAGTGGATAGATAAACCATCAGTGACAAAAATGACAAGAGCCATGACACCTCTCTTTGTCAGTTTAAATTAAAGTTGCAATACTGAACTTTTTTAACATTAAAATAACAATGAATGAATAAACATTTATATTTTTATCAGCCAGTGCCTCCATGTGTGTGACCCTGTTTGAGCATTGCTGTGGCTTTGAAGGTGAGGCTTGCAGTCACACATTAGTGCTATTAACATCACTGTGGAAAGCAGCAGAGCTAAAAGTAAAGCCAATTTTAAAGCAGAAAATCCATTTAAAATAGCATTTGAAGTGTAAGAAAACAACCTTAGCATTATGTTATTTATATTGGCAGTGTTGCCTCTCGACTCTTTGCATATGTGAACTTGGTCGACTGAGGAGGAGGAAGGTTAAACCAACAACTTTCATACTGTCAATATTAAATCAAATCAACATTATCTACTGTATATAGCACATTTGAAATAGCCAGTAGTTCAAGGTACAACGATAACAATTAAATTGACATCAGTAGAAATGGCACGAATATCACTTAAATGGCAATTATAATATAGATGATATTTGCATAATGCTTCTCTCTGTCGGTATCTTAGCATCTCTTCTCTTCTCTGATTGGCTGACTTTTATTGATTGTCACACGGCTGGGCCAGCCAAAGGTAATTGATTTTTAGCCTACCACTCTAGTTTGGTAAAAGTCACCAATAACCCATGTATGGCTTTAAAAACATAAAAGAAGCTTGAATTAAGTCCTGTTTTTGACAGGTAGCCGGTACGATAACACTGTTTCTTTATTCTGGCACCAGTTTAGGAGTCTTGCTGCAGCATGCTGCGTCCGAGTTAAAGAGGACTGGCCAATAACCAGTCGCAATAATCCTGCCTTGAGGAGGTGGTTAATGCGTTGGTAACAGTCCTCACACCGTTAAAAGAGAGGATGGACTTCAGTTTAGCAATGTTCATCAACTGGAGATGGCAACCTTTGGACATGAAGGTCTGATGTCATGGACCTAAGTGGCTAGCTATACTCCTTGTGGTGTTGGGGAGGACCAAAAACAATCACTTCTTCTTTGCTGTCATTCACCAGAAGACAGAATATGAGGAGACTTTGAGCTAAATGAAAATATGCAGTGACAACGTTAAAATCATAAGCAGTTGCAGGTATGATGTTTACCATGTTCACCATCTTAGTCCTACCACATTTCACAGGTCAGACAGGTCTGAGGAACCCTGATAAGTAACAAACAAACTCAAACTAACGGCTCGAAAATAACCTTCTTGTTTGAGAAATTCATCTGCACTACAGCCAGCTGACAGGTATACCTGTACCAACGCTGCAGGTTTTAAACTGAATGTCACCTGGGTGGATTGCAGGTCAGTTTGTTATCCTGAATTGAACTGGATGAATGAACACATTGGAGTAACGCCAGGTCAACATCCAGCTATCTGAATCAATTTGATGGTTTGAACTTTAGGCAGTAAAGGTTATTGATTCTGTCCTAAATGTAACACAAGAGTTGGCAGGAGGGAAAAGGTCCTGTAAGGTGTTGAAAAACTGCCAAGAAAGGTAAAAAATATGTGCACAGGGAGTAATCGTCTCACATAAGTTATCTGTGATTTTGCATATATTACAGAACGTTATGGCCAGTCCAGCTTTCAGAGAGATCAGCAGCTCATGATAAAATGTGAAAAGATCTTATATTCAAAGGAACCGGCTGATGTCAGAAATGAATATCCAAACCTGAAAAGTCACAGTGTAGAATCCAGATATCCCCCGTTCATCTTAAAGTGCACCTACCGCTTCAGTTCTGAAGCTGCTGATGTACGGCAAATGTCTGGTGCGGTTAGAGACCCGTTTGATCGGACTCACATCCTTGTCAGGGTGCTGCTCATTGTTCCTGTGTCCTCAGCAGAGCCTGAAAGATGTTTCAGTGAAGTGAGACAATGCTCAACGTAGATCAGGTGTTCAAGATCCAAACCAAGTGGCTATATATATGTTATATGCAGGAAGTTTGTCACAGTGATCTCAGAATAAATATTTGGTGAAAAATAGGTCAAACTGTTGCATTAAAATATCTGCATCACTGTTTAAACCAGGAGTTTCAAAAAGCAGCAACCCTAACACAAAATACACCGTTCAACCTCAAAACATGGTGCTCTATGATTGGCTTTTTTGTTCTCAGTGCATTTTTCCCATACTAATATTTCACAGGAAACACTGAGCTGGTGAGATTTGTGCCTGGCTCTGTGAGGATGCAGGGGAGATCATCCAGGCCGCATTAGGCTACAGTGCAATTACCTAATTACCTTGGGACTGTGCACCATTCTGCATTCTCCACCTGCTCATGAGAGCGTCTGCTGGACCAGTTGCACCATCTGGGTTTGTCCACTCTTGTATATTGGTCTGTCCTGGGTTGTAGTGGCCTTTATTATAAGACATTTTTAACTTTACACTTTAAGCATTTAGCATTAACATTCTTTGGCTACTTGGGGGAAGAGGAACACACTGATGACATATTATAACCTTTTTAAGCTGATTTTGCAAATATGTTAAAAGCCAGTTTGCTATGTACACATCCAGCTGCCAAAGAGAAACATTAGTATTCATTTTTAGCTCTGTCTGACATACAAATGTAATAAATGCCTATAAAGTAAATGCACTTTACTTCAGGAGTGTGTCATATGCTGCTTGCCTCCGTATTTGAGACATTAATTCCACACAGTGTTCGCTCAAACTGCATGAAATGTACACAAATCTGTCCTTCAGTGTCTGGTTCACAGACACTTCAAGGAGACTTCAGCAGAGGAAATTTGCAGATGCTTGGGCTTGGTTTCCAAGTTGCGTCTCTTAACCATCAAACAACAACTCAAATATTTTAAATAATCTATATTAAGTCGGCCTCGAACACATACACACTTAAAAATTTGAAATTTGTTTGCCATCACTCTTGGTATTCTCTTATTCTGAAATCTTTCACAGACACGACCTCAGACGCATTTGCTCGTGATTCAAATTGACATTTCATCCTCATTTGTGTCGTCTGTTATCAGACACTCAGGGGAAAATGCATGTCATACGTCAACTCTATTACACACGGGAGATTGTCTTCAATTACAGTGACAAAGCACTATGTGCCAATAGGTAGATATTCCTAGATGATAGACATGCACACACACAGACACACAGGGACATAAAAACACAGTTTTACTGGTTCACATATGCATATGAGATAACATAGAGATGTGTGCACACAGACATATGCACATGCCCCACGCCCAGAATGGTGTTTTATAATTCCATTACTGACCCTGGGAGTTGGCTGCAATTATGAAACTCTTGTGTGTTAATGCTAGTGCCCTACACACACACACACACACACACACACACACACACACACACACACACACACACACACACACACACAGAAGGATGCCATATTCCAATTTCGGCTTTCTCACTAGCACACTTTAACTTCAATTGACTTCTATTATAAAGCTCAGGCTAGCGTGCTAACTCTCACCCCACGATCCTGCAGTCAATCCTATTTCCATAACCAGCGTGGAGCCACATTGCTAATAAAGTTAGCATGCTGACATTCAGTATTCACTGTGTGTGTTAATGCCCCATTCTGGGCCATGGTATGAAAGTGCTAGGCCTGCCCATATTGGTTTTCCCCATTAGAGGCTAATAGTTTTAGTTGGGTTAGTGCAGTCCATTCAGATCTTGCTGTGAACATTGATTTCAGTGTTTATTATTCTGTGTGTGTGCATGTGTGTGTGTGTGTGTGTGTGTGTATACCTCCTAAAGTGCATCACTGAGTGGAACAGTCAAGACTGACCACAAAGAAAAATATGTCATAAGTTAATTGTTATATTACTAAACAAATTGATTTCAGGGTTTTGCTTCCAGCACTTTTCTTTTCAGACAGAGATAAAAGTAGAGATTTTTCTCCAAACAAAGAGAAGTGCATGTTCAGTGAATTATGATAACTTAAAAATATAAATCTTTAATCTTTGAATTTTTGCTTAACAAAGTGTCTGAATCTGTCTGAAGAGATCAGATGGATAAAAAACATGTAATCAGCACATCATGAATTCCCTCTCTTTGTGAAAACAATAACTTATAGCTACGACAAATACTATTCTCTAAATGTTGTAAATATAAATGTATATTTAGCATTGGACACAGTGCTGAAGGTGCTGGTCCCCTTGTTCCTGACTGAAGGTGTTGCCTTCAGGAGCAAGAGATCAATGTCTTTACCACGATGAGGACATCATAAACAAATGACACTTGTTCATAGTGTTTTAAGTTTAAGTGTTCTCTAACCTGCACAGCAAATGCTTACATAGCTGATAATGTATGTTGGAAGCACACACTTGCATTGCAGCACAGCCTGGATTTTATCACAGCAGTTATTCTCTGAGTAGAAAGCTAAGCCTCTG
Organism: Seriola aureovittata; assembly: GCF_021018895.1. Taxonomy (NCBI): domain Eukaryota; kingdom Metazoa; phylum Chordata; class Actinopteri; order Carangiformes; family Carangidae; genus Seriola; species Seriola aureovittata. The sequence continues at coordinate 22,701,171 of NC_079377.1, forward strand.
TCCTGTCATTAATTAGCTTTATGTTTTCACCTATAAAAGGAAAGCAACACAGATTAGCTACCTTAATGAAACGCTGCTGAAAGTCATGTAATACATACACGGGCCTGCCACTTTATTATGGATGGATCCAGGGTGGATGTGAAACACGAGAGGCCGCATCTCGCTGCTCCTTTGCCCCTCAGATGGACTAATTGAGCTTCTCCACTCAGTCTCAACATAAACCACTTAATGGATGCTTTTATCCAAACAGCCTCTTGCATAGGCTAAGTGCGGACCATGTCACGCCTGCACTGTGATTCAGAGGCAGCTGTGATTTCTCAACTGTTCAGATGTCATTTGCCAACTTAGTGCACCGTGTCACTGTTTTAACAAAGCTCCCTGTAGAGGTCGTTGTTCACAGTCCAGCAGAGTCCAAGCCAAGAGAATGTGGTGGGTAACAGATAAAAATTGGCTGCTCAGAGGAACCACTGCTTATTGAATCTAGCCTCCCTTTCATCTTCTTCTTCTGTTCCTGTGCCTTTTAATATGTTGTCAGAAATGTTACATGCATAAATATAAATGAAGATGTTGAAAGTTTTGAAAGTCCTATATTTTACACTTTTCCAAAAAAATCTCAAAGTAGTTTTAAATCTGCTCTCTCGTGCTTCTCTCTGGAGCTCTAGTAACAACAGGTCTCTGAGCCAATCAGGAGAGAGACTCTGAACTGAAGGAAATATTCAATTCTAGTCGAGTCTTTCGAGATAACTAATGTGTTTTTTTCTATTTTGATATGATTGTAACATTCATAAAGGATGTGTGTTTTTGGGTTGGACAGATGGCTGAAATTACCCTCAGCTAGAAACTATTCTCTCTTTAACTTGAGAAACCCATCAGTATGTGAAGTCTTCCTAACTTTATGTAAAACATTTTTTACATTTTCACTTGTTTTGGTTAAAATAGAGAAATTCAGACGGTTCATTTTTACACCAGGATCCAACAAGTTTGATTGTGTAGGTGTATTGTATGTGTTGTGTATGTGTGTGTGTGTGTGTGTGTGTGTGTGTAGATGGAGATATTAAGATGGTACAACAACAACAACAACAACAGGTAAACTGTTTTAATTTTTCTTTTTCTGTCATTTTATCCCATGTAATGGAATGATGGCAGGCAGCTTATGGTTACTAGATCTAGGATGCATCACAAAGCCCCAAAAGCAAAAGTAACACGTTAGAGTTTTATTTTTTTTTTGTGCTTTCTCTCGTCTGCAATGTGTCAACCTTGTCGACATTCCTGAAATCTCCCACCTTCCCACACTCCTGCCCAGTCGCGTTGGCACATCATGCAGGTTATAAGCTATGATTGTACAGGCTTTCAGTGTGTAGTCTGACATGTGTCTCAGCCAAAGGCACGCCACAAACTGAAGGCACTATTCTGATGTGATACGACACCATGACAATTTACAACAACCTGATCCCAGCAAGACAGAAACACACAGCCATGCTCTTTAATCAGAAAAGTTCCAATAAAAGGTGACAGGGTTGTAAATTCCTACTCCAGCATGGATAATAGCAACACTAATTATGTGATTATTTATTGCTCTCTGTGAGGACATTTTGTTTTTGCTTGTCTTCCTCCCGAGCGACGACAGCCACTGAGCTGCGCTCCAGCCTCTGCTCAAAATTCAAGATAAAATCAGATAAATAAGAGCAACCTTCATATTAAGAGTCTGATGCTTTTCCAGCTGAGCCTGAGCCTTTACTACCTGCTGGCCCTCTTTTGCCAGCTCACACCAGGAACAAACATTACTGACGGTGTTTTTTTTTTTAATCCGGCGTCCGTGTCAGTATCCGTGTTGGCCGACTTGAAAACCCCACTCCGTGCCAACCTGGCACCCTCCCTACTTGGCTCCGTAACATCAAGTTTTATTACAGACCCTGAGAATACTGACAGAGACCCTGGTAAGAGTTTGTGATGAATGAACCTTGTGGCCTGCGAGCTGGTAACTGCCAGCAGAATGTTTCTGAACATTTCCTCTATCATCAGGGCTTTCTAATCACAAAGCGTTCACCTTGATACCGCTGCCTCCATCAGCGTTTAACACACCCTGCGAGCAGCCAAGCAGGGTGTGTGTGTGTGTGTAGGTGTGTGTGTGTGTGTGTGTGTGTGTGTGTGGGTGTGTGTGGGGCATTATTTCCTGACTATAGTGCTTTTCTCATGTCTGGCCTTGCCAGCAATCGATCGGCATCTCCTTTGTCTGCAACATTAACAGACTCTGAGGTGTGTGTGTGTGTGTGTGTGTGTGTGTGTGTGTGTTCCTGTGCGTATGTGAAACCAATATGAACTGACTTGCAAGTGCATTCACCTGCCTGTGTATCCATTACCTGTTCATGGTAAGGAGACTGCCAAGGTGAAGGATTCTTTTGCAAACCGGTGTGCTGATGTCCGATAACCATCTGGGGAGGCAGAGAGGAATGATGGGTAATGAAGTTGGCTCAGTGTCACGAGATCAATATCAAGAATCATGAAATAATATGAGCAGTGTACATTAATTTGAACGTCCAGTTAAGATGTTCAAGTAGATAGATATAAACCTGATATAAGCCTTAGATAGATAGATAGATAGATAGATAGATAGATAGATAGATAGATAGATAGATAGATAGATAGATAGATAGATAGATAGATAGATAGATAGATAGATAGATAGGTAGATAGGTAGGTAGGTAGGTAGGTAGGTAGATAGGTAGGTAGGTAGGTAGATAGGTAGGTAGGTAGCACTGTATTACATAATATAAGGGTGGTAGGAGTGATAGAAAGATGCAGTTTCCACATCAATCTTAATGTCTTGTATAATACTACATAGAGGGTAAAAATAATTCCATTAAAATAGCTCTGGGAATTGTTTTGAACCGATATGTGCCGGTGCTGATATCACCACGCAGTCCATTTTGCAGATCTGAGTGACTGCGGTCGCCGTCTCAGCTTTCACTCTGATGCTATATTTGCAGAGGCTCTCAGCGTTGGTACAGGCCGTCCCTTTGACATCTACTTAACGTCAAAGTGTTTGCTGAGCTGCAGCCGATTATACTTCCTGCTCCGGGCCTCTGCACTGACTGCGACGTCCTGTTGCACCGTGACTGACACTGTCCTCGTTTCACCTGGTTTAATTCATCGCAGGTGGTTTCTATTGGGTGTCGTGGTTGTGTGCGGAACTATTTAGTGATGTACTAAATGAACTGCACACCCACTGAAGACAGGCTGCGATCAGGTCACCTTAACCATCTTCAGCAGATGATGGGGGCCACATTCCACTATGTTAACGGCAAAGTGTGATGATTGTTATTCATGTATGAGACAAGTGGAGCATTAACGGAAATACTTTTACATGTTGATCCAATAATACCTCCTTCCTTCATATTCCTCTCCATCAGAATTATTGGAGCTCCTGACCTTAATGGTGCTATGGGTCATTTATCGATGACTGGGCCCCTGTTTTGTTTGTATCTTGTGCTCTACTGCAGTTCCCTGAAGGATGCACATGTATGTGTAAATAGCACACATTCCTGCATGATATTTCAATAACTGGCTGTTGGTGGTGTTCAGCAGTGTGCCAAAAAAGTTGGGTTGGAGGAAGATTTAAGAAGTGCTCGCTCTAAGATTCTCAAAAAAGCAGCGTTGCAAATGTTTTATTAGAGAAAAACTGTATTCAACACAGACTAAATTTAACTGTGTTTGATACAGGAAAACTCCATAGGGGCCATTTCCCTTTTTGGTTGTTATTTTGCCCTTTCACTGCTTCTTAATCCTCAATAGTTTTGGAATCAGGAAACCTGCTGAGAATCTGTTGAGTCGATGTTTATGTCTTTGAAATATTCAGCAGTAGAATGTATTTTCATCATTTTTAAAGGAACTCTTTATGATCAGTGATGTGCAAGACAGCGAAAAGAAATTACCTCACATTTCAGTATATATAGCAGAATCCCAGGTGTAAATGCACAGCGTCTCCTAAAAATGTGTTCACTGCCATCACAAAATGTTCATACTGAACACCAATAACTGAGAACCCATCTCGTTTGTCTCCACTTTCAAGTCCATTTCCGGCAAGTGAAAGACTGTCACCACTTTTACTAAACTTAGCTTCAGGGAAAGATCATGCTCTTAATTAAGGATTACAGCATTTATATGCAAATTACTGAAAAAGTCAACAGTCATTTGTTTGATTGGAATGGGATGCAAAGACTTTTTGAATATTTAACCAAAACCACAATCCTTTTTGATGTAGGAAGCAGCTTCCAGGTGAAATAAGTTGCGTGTCTTTCCTGTAAACCATCCAAGCTGACTTCTTCCTTACATCTCCTCAGCAGTTTATGAATATCACACTTCCCAAACTGGAAAAAAAAACATTGTCAGTTAATGTAATTCAGGCAGAAATTAGATTTCCCCCCAAAACGTTTTGGAAAAGCTGCACATAAAACATATTGTGCCGGAGCCAGGGTTGAAGTAGAGTGCAGCTACATCTCATGTAGACATAACTGAATACAATACGCATGTTAATGGCAGGTGTAAAGGGTGCCAGCTTGCCCTTAATGACACTGGGTGAGTTGATGACATATTCTTGCACCAGTGCCACCGATGTCACATATAAATAATTATACAGTAACTTTTAATTTCCCTAGAGAGGTCATTACAGTTTCATCTAGATGTATATCCATCACCCTTTTCCCCCTTCACTCCTGTACCCAACATCTTCATTACACTTTTCCACCCACCTCTCTATCTCCACGCTCTCATTTGTCTTCTTTTCCTCCACCTCTCTGCATCACTCCTGTTTTATTCTTTCAGCTTCTGTCTCATTCTCTCTCCCTCCTGAACCCAAATTCCCTCGTTCTCTTGTTGATCCGCGCTGTCAATCTTTGTCTCTTGACCTCTCTCTCTCTCTCTCTCTCTCTCTCTCCTGCTCTCTCTCGTCCCCCGCCCCCTTCTCCAGCTGTGCGATGGCAGGTAGCTGTGATGTCATTTATCCTACTTACCGTGTTGCCATGGCACCCCTCAAGCCAATGGCAATGTGGGTAAACAGAGTTCTGCATGACTGGAGGATTCATCAATAAAAAAAACACTGCTAATGGGAGATCACACACACACACACACACACACACACATCGGTCCATACATACATCAAAATAACGTTCTTTAGTTTTTGCTATTGTTTCTACAATCATTCACCTGTCGTTGGCACTTACCATTGTTTGGTGGAATGTATTAAATTAAATTATTAATAGTAATTTGCAATCTCAATCTGTGTTATAAAGTGGCTCCAAATAGATCGAAATGGGACTGTTACAGGATGACTCATATTACTGATTTCTGGTTTGCCACCTCTCTGGTTGTCTTTGGGAGGTTTAGGGAGAGATATCAGTCATGAATAACAGAAAAGTTTTGACTGTTGGTAGAAACCAGAGAGGAATAAAAGTCACATGCTTTGCTGCCAGAACCACCCACCCTCCAAAGTTTTGTGGATCAATACAACCCTACCCCCACCCCACTCCCTCACCCCCCTCAGCTGAAAACAGTAAATGTATTAGTCACTGAACAAATGATGCATGCTGTAATTTTGCTCAGTCTCAGAAGATGCTGAACATTGCTCTGTGTGAAGGAAAAGGTTGTTCCATAACTATTTAATAATCTTCTATGAAGTAAAAATAGAGACACTGGAACTCTTTAATTTCAAAATAAATGACGGCCAGAGATTGAAAATACAGTAAAGTGGTTATATTACTGGTAGCCAGAGGCTGTCCAAATTGGATTTGATATAAGAAATGCATAAATAAGTTCACTGATCTGCAGATCTATTCGGCAGCTTACATTTACAGTGCCTGTCAGCAGTATTTTTTAATAGTGTGTATTTTCATATTTTTTAAGCGAACCACAGAAATTCAACCTGTAATCTGATGATGTGGTGATTCATTTTTCATGATTGAATATAGCAAAGATGCTCTCATCTGTATCAGAACAGTAAGCTAAGCCAGCTGTAGGGCTATTATAAAAGGGCAAATATGCTAATCATCATATATAAATGAAATATCATATGTGATAAAAAAATGTTTTATAAGTCTCCTTTTTTCTGAAAGAGAATGTATGCTTTGCCAAATCTCCGTATAAATAATATAAAGAAAATAGATTTTTCAGGAATTTGCCCAAAGTATTCCAATTAAAGTATAAAAAGAATTAAGAACAAAAAGCTGGAGCTTGTGATGTAGCTGTTCTATCGCTTGTTTTCATTCATTTTGTTTTTATCTTTTATCTGCGTCTCTGACACTCTTTGTGTCAAATACTGTGTTCTATGAATAAAATTGACTTACAGGGGAATCACAAATGAAACCAGAAAACTTTCTGTCAACAACAACTTGAGGGTGGGTAAGAGGGGGCAGAAGCCCACAGCAAACTCACGGCTGTTGTCTAATTTCCTGCTTTAGAGGCTTTTTGGAGAAACAAACAAGCTGGTGATATGACTATAGCAATATCTGAGCTGAGTGTTTTGATTTTCGAGTTGGCCCTACTTGACATATTGAGGCTCTTGCAAAACGCCCCTTGAGAAAAAGAGAGAAAGAAACTGCAATGAATGCTTGAGATGGGAACAGAAGGTACAGAAAACGTGGCAGAAGACAAAACACTGAGTGAGAATGAAAAGAAAAAAAGACCAGGATGAGGAAAAACAAAGATCCAGACAAAGATTCTTACATATGAAGGAGGGAGATAGTAAACAGTAAAAGCTTTACCCTTTTGCCAAACCCCCAGCAAATGTGGTAAGTGCCATTTTGGGGAGGCAGTGTCTTGTCTGAACATGAATAAATAGTGAGACATGTTTAACAGGCAGGTTAGAAACTGAGGGATACAATATGTGAAAGATGTTTCTTGTGTTAAAGGGGTTTTTTAGTTCAGTAAATATAAGCAAATAGCCTTACAAGGTAGATTTCTTTCTAAATGGAGGCTAATGTTCTGTGACACACTGTTTGTGTGTGTGTGTGTGTGTGTGTGTGTGTCTTCATGCTGAGCGGTTGTCAGTTGCAGATAGAAGCTAGCTGAGTGAAAATGAGCAGCTCATTTAGCTTCCATTTAGTTTTATTTGCGGGTTAATTTAGCTAAAAAGTTCAATTATCTTTGTTAGCTAAATTGACTCACTGGCTAATTAATGCAACTCTCATTACTGACATTCAAGTATTGGCAGATATTGGGAGCAAATGAAGTAACTTCATGTTTAACAACAAAAACTTAGTTGTCAGTTTGCACATCAATCAGATCTACAATGTACAGCAACAGCCACAGAAGGTAAAAATACTACTTGACTAAAGCCACAATTTGTTTACTTTTAATAATATAAAAATTACTCAACAAACTTAGCATTAGCTGCTAATGTAGAAGCCACAATCAACATGAATCAGTTGCTAGCCTCATTGAGCTAGCACAACACACAACACTGTGGTTTAGTTTTTCAAGGACAAGCTAGCTTGTCCTATTATTCTGGACAAGATAGCTTAGCTAGGTAGCTTCCATGCTACAGTAATTCTTAAAAATGTTTCCGGCCTGAATCAGTTGTTTGAAATCATTTTTCACCTCTTTGCAGGTCGGTGTGTGTCATGAAATAATGGATTTTTATGTAATCTGTTTGGATAGGACGGATCTACATTAGCCACCTCCAGAACCTGATTGCAACCTTTTCAGCAGCAGGTGCTCTTTGGAGTTTTCTTGTAAAGATTTGATGAGGTCTATCAAATATTGAAATATGTTTTCTTCCTCATAACCCATTTGCAAAGCCATTGTTAAAAAATATATTATATTGTAAGTAAGTAAGTAATTACATTATTGTTTATTTCAGTCTCCTTCTTGATTGCCTTTGTTGGGGCATGGCTCTGATTCGTATTGCATTACCACATCCAATGATCAATCAGCAGAACTGTGTGAAACTGCATGCACAGGTGCGAATGAGGACACACATGTAATACAAACAAAACAGGGATATAACTCGTAAAACCATAATAATAGTGGTCAAAACCTCCACAGAGAACATCTGAGGTAGGTTATATGATTCTCTTAGTATGTTGAATATCGAAGGGCAAAATACAGTCTTAAGTATAGACACACATGCAAAGAGACACAAATACAGTGCATACACACATGAACTGTTCTCATTATTATGTAACTAGTCTTCAAGCCTCTGAACATTGGTGTGATTTGGCATCTGAAACACATACACATGTTCCTCAGGCATAACATATGGAGATCACGCAGAGAAAGTCTGAGATCAACAGCAGTAACAGATTGACTTAGTCCGCCTGTGTTGGCGTTGTTGCTTTGATGTAGTATGAGAAAATGATCAAAATAAAGTCTCTGCATTTCTTCTTCTTCTCTTCTAATCTCCTGTCATTGTTTCTACATCAGTGTAGTCTACATCAGACTTTGTCAAGATCCAAATGAGGCGGATTTAATTTCACATCTGGCATGATGCTCACATCTTCAATGTATCTCATGTGACCATATGTGATTGGAAATTTGGAATTGAATCAATATGAAAAGTGCAAGCATTGCTAAACAGAAAAAATCTCCTAAAAAAAGGTTTACTTTAGTCTTTGTAAAATTATCATGGGTGTTGTTTGCACACCCATGAATACACACACAAGCTCAGATGTCGCTGTGTGAATGTAGGATATTTACAAATACATATATAAAATGTGCTTGCAATTGTTCATGTTCACACACACAAAGCACACAAAGAAAGCACAAAACATGCGCAGACTGAATGCATTGCCAAAAAAGCTGGGCTGCAAGTTATCACAGACCCACACACACTCACACACACTCAGAAAAAAAAAAAAAAAACACATGGATGCAGCCAGTCAAGTAGTTGTGAACAGATACAGATGATGCCAAGAGAACTCCTTTCATAGCCAGCCAACTGTCCCAGGATACGTGTGTGTGTGTGTGTGTGTGTGTGTGTGTGCGTGTGTGTGTGTGTGTGTGTGTGTGTGTGTGTGTGTGTGTGTGTGTGGGTAAAAAACTGGAGTGTTTATAATACATTAGCACTTCTAACCCTCTTTCAGCCCAAAAAAATTAATTGTGCATGTGTGAACGAGAATGTGTTTGTGTTTGTGTGTGCCTGTAGGGAAATCCCAGTGCTGGGTACATGGTGTCACCGAACACCTTCTGCCAACTCTGAATGAGTTTTCCTCCAAAGAATTAGTCTCATACACACACACACACACACACACACACGTTCAGTCATGTGAAAGAGAAAAGAGAAGCATTTAAATGTTACAGGAGCATGAGAGAAAGTATCAGAAATGTCTCAGGAAATAGGGGAGTGAACTTGAAGTCGTTTGTTGAAGCTGTGTGTATGTGTGTGTGTGTGTGTGTGTGTGTTTGTGTGTGTGTGTGTGTGTGTAATGAGGCTTACTCCCAATGGTTTTATGCTAAGCATTATGAAACAAAAGCTGTTTTGTATCACAATATCTCATATATAATCTTCTTGATCGTGTTTGATAATTGTCTCACTATAAATGTGTATTAAAACTACAGTGTGGTTAATGTAGCCTACAGTTAAGATGGGGTCAGTAAAAGCCAGATTTAAAGCCAGTCACAGTTCTTGTGTTACCTACATGGGCCTGACATGTGGTCACCTTTTGTAGAAGGCGCACGTTAGATGGAGCGTAGCCTGCAGCACAGTTTCAGAGACAACCCTGTGGGAAATGTGAAATGTTTCACCCCTTAAGGCGGAATGAAATTAAACTGATTTGAGGCTGGACATGATCATTGATGTCTGATCAGCCTATAGCATCCTTACAGTTAACTTCCTCATTATTAGGAAAGACCTACATCCTACTTAAGGTTGTTATTGGGTGTAAATGTTGCACTTGGTCTTCGTCTGGTTTAAGTGTTGCTGACTAAAAACAGACATTACCTTATTTTCTTCTCTGAAATGGTCAACAATTCAGCATTGCACTTTCATGTTAGAAAGGTGCACAAGAAATGATAAACATTCACTTTTGAAACATGAGCATATGCTGCCTCATCTGGAGTTGGAGATATTAGAAAACTGCCACTTACAAAGTTGTGAAAAGCATTCAAATATACAGCATTACTTCAGTGTCCACCTACGTCATGTGACCTCTTCATGGTGAGCAAAGACAGTGTGTCTATTTAATGAAACATGTAGATCATCAGTGCAACTTCTGCTACAATTAGATGCACAGCCCTGAACCTTGATTATTTATCTTCATGGCTGAGATGTGCTAAGAGACAAAAGCTGAAATCAGAAGTGTGTAAGGAAGGTTGTACTGGATATACAGCATGTACCTGTGGTTAAGTGGGAGAGCAACACAGATCTCTTTATTCTGAAGCAAAGAACAGCATGTGTTCCCTCTTTAAATTAAACTAACAACAATGGATAAAAGTCAACTCTCTGGTAAAGATAAGTGCAAGGTGCTAGCTGAACACATCAGCACTGAGCGCTTTATTGTTTTGTCCCTCATTTGCTCTTAATTGATATTTTAATGACACCTGCTGTTTACTCTCATGAAGGGGGGGGGGGTGAAAAGAAAGAAAAAGAGTAAAGAGGTGGAAGAAAGGTTTATTAGAGAGAGGGCAAGAGTAAGAGAAAGATGTAAAGAATGAAGAGAGGTTAACCATGTGCCAGCGGTATTTTAAACCAGGGGTTCCCAATCTCTGGGCTATGACCCGGTTCTGGTCTGCACAGTGTTCGCTACCGCGCCGTCTGGCTCCCCATCCGTTTGAGATATCCCTCATTCATGCTATGACAGATTAGCTGTAAATCGAACACATTTCTCAGTGAGTGTAGAGTTACTTTTACATTTCAGCAGGTCACACAGGAGTGGATTTTCACTCCTGTCCCGTCCCCAATCCCCATGACAGAATAAAGAAGGGTATTTGCTGAAGCTACAGTTTTCCAGATGTCCCCCAAATAACTCACATGGAGACTTTTGGCAGATGCTACAATTTACCGAAGTTCGCATCACATTGCAGGCGAAAAACAAATTCCAGCCTCTATTTTACATGACAGGACTAAATAAACTTGTGTTTCAGTTTCACATTTCTCTCCTTATGTTTATTTCTCGCCCACACCGGCTCTCTTTCTCTATCTCTGTCTCTCTCAGTGTTGTCAGTGGTTCTGACATGTTCATGAAAAGATAGAGGTAACGAAGGAATCAGCTTCCATTCGCAGTAGGATTAGATGAATTAACCTATTTAGATTTTTTCTTTATCAGTAATTTTTTTTTGTTTTTGAATCCTATCTTCCCCGAGTGCGTCCCCTCTCCACTGTTTTTATTTTAACTTCACTGTGATGTTTGAGCTTTGAAGTATGTGCACAGTTTGTTTGATTTCACATCTGATGGGGGGAGTTTAGTCTGTGCTCACTTTCATTGTCCTTTTTTTCCAACAGATTTAGATCTTCATAAATTCTGGAGTTTTTAATGAGAGGGGGGAAAAACAGCTGGAGGAAGCAGATGAGCTGGAGAGTGCTGCTGTTTGCATTGTGTCCATTTGGAGAATGGATTGAGATGGTTTCAGGATGAATGGTTTATTGTGAGATGTTCCCATCAGTGGTGCGGATTGAGAGCTGGTTTATTTGGCCGGAGCTGACCAGGTCTGCAATATTGAAGACCTGCCTCATTGGAAATGATTGTCTGCTAAATTGGATTCCTCCAGACCCCACCATCCCCCACCAATTTAAAGCAATCTCTGCATCAGTCCATACGAGTCTCTCTCGGACCATGTCTTGTCTTGTTAGCCTCATTATTCAGCTCCATTTTCTCCCACCTTTCTCTCCGCCTTTGCCTCTCTTTAATCTTGGAGCTGTGTTGGAATGATGAGTGTTCATTTGTCTGGAGAGCTGCTCAAGTCCTCACCCACTATCTGTTTCTTTGATATTTAAAAGTCAAGTGATCTAATCATCTCAAACTCACACTCGAACCGTGCAGGATTCTCTCCAGCACCTGTTTCTCCCGGTTCTCCTCTTACACTCTCCCTCTCTGTCAGGGTGTCTCTGTAGATTTCTCCCAGCTGTCATCCATGTTGGTTTGAGTTGCAGTGAGTGTTTAATGAGGGGTCTAAAGTCGAGTGCTGCACATTCAGATCTCGTTCCTACGGTTCATCTCCAACAGCAGAGTGACTCTCTGTGAATAGATGCTGCTGTTATTAAGAGAATATAACATGCGTACATATGTGCACAAACACCTGCATGTAGCACGGACGTGAGTCCTTGTTGAGTGTGCATACCTGTGTTTAAGTGTGTTTTAAAAGGCTGTCAGCTATCATGACAACAATGACTGCAGCCTTTTTATCCTCTTTGCTTGTATCGTCTAATCTTCCACCTGTAATATAATCTTAAAGGTCCCATATTTTACACTTTTATGGTATTTTATTTGAAGTGTTGATCCATAAGAAGATATATTTGTGGTTTTAAGAACCAAAAACCATCTCAGTGTAGTTTTACATCTCCTCTCTCAGGCTTCTCTCTGGAGCTCTAGCAACAACAAGTCGGTGAGCCAATCAAAAGAGAATCAGAGCCTCTCACCTGATTGGCTCACTGACTGACTGTTTTTCTGAGTGATCAAATAAAAATGTAGTAGATTTCATGTAAACACTCAGAGAAACCAAATCCTGCAAGGCTTGGACGGTGGGTACAGGTGGGCTTTGTTGTGACTTCCCAAAGTGCACTTTGATACTTTCGCAGTATTAATATAGAACGTACACCTGCTCTATAATCAAAAAAAGACATAGAAGTCTCACATATATACAATATGGGACCTTTAATTCTTCAGCCGGGACACTAAACTTTTCAAATGCTACCTATCAACACTAATCCAGTTTGGTTTTCACTGTGAAGTGACATTAAAGCATCGGAGCATAGGAGCTGAAGTTACATTGCAGTAATAGAGACACTAACCATATGTCAAAACCTGGGATCCATAGTGACTTTAATAAATATTTTGCCTATACATAAAACATCAGCTTTTCAGACTCTGTTAAGAGTTTTAACAGGTTTGTTTAAGTCAAAGTTGTCCAACTTCATCACTTCATGAAATACTAGATGTGAGATCAGATTACCTGGCCAGCTGTTCATGTTTCACTGCACATCAACGACAATATGGCGGAACAAAGAGACTTGTCGTTCTAGATAACATTTAATGTGATACACAGGGATTTACAGCCGGAGTCGTGACGGGACAGCAGAACAGTGGAGGAAGTGCCTTTAATAAATCACAATGTCTCTTTAATAAACCACTTGACTAGAGTGGACAGGTTTTAGTTATATACACAAAAAAATCCATATTCATTATTTTATTTAAATTTTTAGATAATAAATTATTGTATGTTGCTTGTGTTTTGCCAAACTCATATCAATAGTTACTAGCTATCAGGAGAAGTTACCTTAAAATATTCCACTTTAATTAAAGAAATGTGCCAGTTTAATAGTTCAGTTAATAGCTGTCACAATGTCAATATCAAAATCGCCTCTACGCCCATCTCTTGGTCCAGGCCATGATTATCTCTCACCTCCACTACTGCAATGCTCTTCTTTCTTCTCCTTCATGCAGCAGCCCGTCTGGTCTTTGATCAGCCTAAAAGGGCAAATGTCACTCTGCTACTCATTGCCCTACCCAAGGCCGCCCGAATCAAATTCCAGTCACTAATGCTGCCTTCAGAGTGACTTCTGCGTCTGCTCCATCTACTTGAACTCAGTCATACAGGCTTATGCTTCTCCTCAGCCACTGCGTTACTCCAAGGAATGTCCTCAAGACAATCTCAGTCCTGACTGTTGTTTCGTCTGTGGTTCCCTGATGTTGGAACAAGCTACCAAATGCTATCAGAGCAAGTATCTCTTGAAGACTCATCTCTTCCCAAGAGCACCTCCTCTCTTGAAGCATGCCTATCTAGCACTTACTATTCACTTTCGGTGCAGTTATTTACCTGATCTCCTTGCATTTTCCCTTATTGAGTAGATTTAGTAATTAGTATTTACACCAAGGTCTCCTACACTGAAGCTTTAGTGTTTTCCCTCACTTGTAAGCTGCTTTGGATAAAAGTGTCTTAAATAAATATAAATGTATAAATGTAATGTAATGTCATGAAATTTAACTAGAGGTTCAACCAACCAAGCAAACAAAAATACTGTCCTATAACTATTATTAAAAATATTGTTATAAGACATGAACATGAAAATTAAATGTTAGATTTTTAGGTTTCCCCAGTTTGTCAGCTGTTGTGATTTAAATACATACAGTACATATGTTTACCTTCCCAGGGAGCTTAGTACCATGCTCTTTACCCACAACTCTCAGCTCCTACATATTGATTTCTGCACATCAGGGAGCTGCCCAGTCCAACCAGTCTCATTTCTCTGGCCTCCAAGCAGCAAAAGGAGCAAAATGCCTTGTTCCTGTATTGTTCTTTGATTCCCCTCATGATTATGACAGAGTCCTCCCTGTGTCTGTGCGCCTTTGCACTGCAATAGGTCGGCATGGATGAAAAAAGGACTCATCTTACATCCCATCTTGTTTTTCAACAGCACGCAACAAGGGGCCGCGTTTGTGAAAGGCTTATTCAAAGGGGCGAAAGTTCCCTTTATTGAAAACTGTTTGTTTTCTGAAATGTATTCACAAAGCCTGCCAGTCTCTCCTGTGTGTTATGAGCCATGCATGCTAATCGACGGTCACTACATGAGAGAATGAATAATTGACATCCTGCATGAAGAAGCGCTAATAAGTGTTGGTCGGAGCCAGTCGCCCTCGGGGGAAAATAAACAATCTATTTATTAAATAAAATGGAACATGATGAAGGTTATTATGCTCGATCACACATCTGAAATAGGTTTCTTTTTTAATTTTAAAAGCAGATCATGCGCTGCCCAACAGCTTGGGCCGCACACAAGTGATTTATCTACAGTTATCCTGTTGAGCATGTAATAATTTCCTGTCCATCCATTACATAGATAGATGGAGCTGTCCATATGTTCACATAGGAGCAGTAACCTCACGGTTGAGACTCAGACTATAGTTCACATTGGAATAATAAAAAGGTTGTTTCCAGTCAAAGCTACACTGCTACAGTATGTATGTGCATGTGTGTGTGTGTGTGTGTGTGTGTGTGTGTGTGTGTTTCAGAAGCCTGAGGCAGAAAGGATATGACTGGGTGTGTTATTGATCACAGACAGGTAATCACCAGCTCTGATCCTTAATTACACATATGGATTAGCTGAGGACACAGAAGCAGCTGCGTCTGTACAGCTTCCACTCTAAGTGACAAGGTCAGTGCAATGACAGCCACACTGCAGAAGTGGCACAGTCAATACAGTGTAACGTCAAGTGCAGAGCAACAGAGCCAAGTGGGGCTGAGGAAGGCAAAAGATGATTCACATTAATAATTGGAACATTACTACATAGTACTAATAATCCCCTGCTCAGACTGGGAGTTTGGCCAATAAAAACCCACTTGCCCATTATACATGTATAAATACATGAATGTAGCAAATGGCTCTTTAGCAAGTAATCACAGGCATAAAAATAAACTGCTGTTAGACTGTTTCCAGAATCTATTTTTAAATTTTTGTAAAAAAAATAAATAAAAAGGTTTCTTTTGTTCCCTTTAAAAAAGTGAAAATGAATGAATGTGTAAGTGTCAGCTTTAATTTCACAGCTGATTTGTGAGAATCCAAAAACTAGCTCATTAATGAGATTAACACACTGGAGTTCTTGCTGCATGTTTGAATTTCTTCTCCAGATTACTTAATTTGTTTGCTGTTTTGGTTTCATATACACTGGTCTTCAATGGTTATGTTTGCTAGAAAACAGTTGTTCAGAACCATGAGGCTCAGTCATATAGTCTGTGTGCTGACTAGAGCTGAAATAATGAAGCAGTTAGGAAAAGTTGGAAAGACCTGCAGAGTCAGTGTGTTAGGCACTGTTTTCACTGCCATTTATGATAAGATAAGATAAGATAAGATCATGACCGCGGGAAGTAGTGGCGAGAGCATCATTTTTTCATAGTGTTGACATGACCAGTTCTACTCTTACCCTGACCCTAACCATTCTCATTCTCCCATGCCTAAACCTAACCAATCCAACCAGTGAACGCAACGATCATTAGCCAATCAGAGGCAGTGTAGGGCGGGTCATGTCGACTCTAGGATTCTACATTAACATCCTGCTGCTGTAGCATTTAGAGCTAATCGAAGGATAAAATCACAATGGAGGAAAAATGTATTGCAGACTTTTTTTTCATCAAGCAGCACCATTGTTTTCGTTTGGTTGTAAATTTTTCCTTGGAGACGGAGACTGCCGCCGTCGGCACCCGCAGTATCAGCATTAGCACCGCCACCATTGAGGGGCCTGCTGCGAACAGGTGTCAAGCTAGGACTGACTTAGCGTCAAGTCACAATCTCAAAATCACAATCTTTTCGTAAACCTAACCAAGCAGTTTTAGTTCCTAAACCTAAGCTAGCTATGACCGTTGTTATATTAACCATGGCGACGAAAGTAGGTACACTGCTGTCGGTACAGTCTGCGTGTTTATTATTGTAACCATGACAACCAAGGTGCGATATGACTGCTGCTGTAAGGGGGGGTCAGATCAGAGGGTTGAAAAGAAATGGATTTTTGCTGCATTACCAAGTTAGAAATAAGGTTACTGGTTACTGCAGCAAACACACGGTCAGTGAAGCTGATGAAGTCATGTTAGAAATGTTAACGTCGATGTCACGGTGAAACTGTCAACTGCTGCACCCCCCCCCCCAACCCTGCAAAATATACTGTATGCACTCCTCGACTTCTCCAATTCCCAAGCGAAGAGTCATGACAAGGCCAAACTGCCCGATGTGGAAAGTAAAATGTAGCAGCAGATGTCTGCTGCTCTTCAGGCAGGTAAATGTAGACAAGCTGCACACTGTGATTGCACATTTGGGTACGCTAGCAGTGGAACCATAGTTAATTAAAAACTCTGATCAAGACAAGGTTAAAGAGATAATGAGGGCTCTGTAGGAGGCCCGGGGGTGTGACCTGTGTTTTGTAATGCAGTTCTCCTCATACTTACCCCCGTTTATGTACAAAACATCCCTTCCTTTATACATCCCACCACATCCTATAGTCCCTGTGACACCACCAGGCGCTGCACCCACGCACATAACAAGTTCCTCAGCATCATCAATAACAGCCTCCTCAGAGGAATGCTCAGACAAGCTTTCTGAGAGTACATGACGAAGTGACTCGAGGAGGGGTCACGCTCACCTGCAGAAGCAAGTCTGAGGGAATTCACTCAATTGTACCAGGTGTAATCCTGTCTCACTTCCCTTTGACACTCTCCACAACATACTGTTATTACAAAAATAAAAGATTAAGATTGAAATCTGTGGTGTGTGTGTGTGTGTGTGTGTGTGTGTGTGTGTGTGTGTGTGTCCTCTTGTGAGCACCAGACAAAAACAGCCTCTAAACCGAGGCAGGCCAGTTAATTTGTGTGGGAGCTTGTTTATGTCTCCATCTTGTGTTAACACCAGTGTGTATTTTCATTGCTGTGACTGTGTACCGTTGGAGCATCAGAGCCCTGAGCCTCTGAGCCCCAGACTGAATCCTTCCCTGCTGATCACAGAACTTCTACTGCTACTCAGTTAAAAAGTGGAGTGCTTGCACTGCTCGCAAACGTTGGACTGAAACACTGTTTTGCAGAGAAAAATCATCTTAAACTAATATCAGTTCAAATTCTATTAACACCATGAGGAACATCTGCCACGCAAAATTGCTCCTGCAGAATAATCTCAAATAGCTGTGGCATCGCAAAAAAGCAACAAGTGTTGTGTGTTTTCCACTGACGATTCTGCGCCGCTTTGTTTTCCCTCTTTTGCACATTTCACTCTCTTTCTCTGTGGCTTGGTTTAATAACTTTGCATTGTGATGACTGATTTCCCCCAGCACACACTCTGTCTCTCTCTCTCTCTCTCTCTCTCGCTCGCTCGCTCTGCCTCCCTGTGTGACAACATTGCAGCGTGACAGTTTCTGGTTGTTCAGATGTCAGTGTTTCCCCTCAGCTTTCACTCTCAGCTTGTAAGAGCTTAACCAGCGGCTCCCTGTGAGCCCGAGCGTAATTACAACAGCAACAACATCAGCTCAGCTATTTTGTCTGACAACAAAACTGCTTTGCAGACAAAGACATACTGGCTTTATTCAATTGAGATTTGTGTGTATGGGTGTGTTGTATACGTGTGTGTGCTCATGCAGTGCCATTCATGTGTATGAATATATGCAAGTGTCAGCATGATGTATGTATGTTGTTTGTGGGTTTGTCTTTTCTATTTTCAGTGAATGTGGCAGCACATTCAACTATGTTATGTATAATGACATGTTTGTGTGCATAAGTACGTACGTCCTTTACCTGCAGAGAGTGTGATGAGTGAGCAGTCACTCTGTAGGTTTATAAAACTTTTGTTTTATTTATTCCAGTGCTCTATTCATGATAGTTCAGTTATACAGTCTATGCAACACCCTGCATGAAACAGTGCTGTTTTTTCATATTAGAGTGTTAGATTTAGGTGCACATTGAGGAGCTTCTTGGAAAAAGGCAGATTATATAGGTAGATATAGTCTACCTATATAATTTAATTCAATTTAATTACCTTTAGATTAAAACATCTATAATGTATGTGTAGGCTGTACTGAAAATAGTTAGCAGCGCTGCTTCTGAGATGTTGTTGCAAATTGTCAAGGGAATGACATGGGGCCCCTTTAGGGAGGTTTCCTACTGATATGTCTTTGCAAATCATCCATTGGTTGTTTAAGGGTGAAGGAGTCACATTTTGAGACATTGCTGTGGAGTAAAGTTTGTCAGCCCCCCCCCCTTCACTCTTCAAGCTTTCAAATATCCAGGTAACAGGAAAGAAATCTTACGCTCACCCACCTGATTCTCCACCTCTTTGCTTGAATTTTCTGACCCTAGCTGTAGCACAAAGATGTCAACAAGCAACAACCCAAAAAATTGTCATCATCTGTCACTATCAATGTAAGAAATCAAGACAGAAGACAAGGTGTCTTCAAACCTAAGCTACTATTGATGTTGTAAAGGAGCAAACAGACCTGCTGTGTGAAGTCAGACCACAGTGTGTGTGTGTGTGTGAGAGGAATATCTGAATGGGCCCAGACTGTTAACGCTGCTCAGAAATCAACACAGAAACACTTCTTTTCCAAAGGCCGCCGTTTGCCACAGTTAATATGACTGAAAGTAGAAGTGAGTCATCACTACAGTCGCTGCCTTCCTAAAAACCTGCATCACAGTTTAGCCAGATAGGAGTAACTGTAGCGGATGTGACCCGTTTTTAAATGACCTGGCTGTTTTTTAGTGTCACTCATTTCTTGATTCTATTGTCAGTTGTCCTACAGAGGTGACAGCTGATTTACTGTACGTCTAATCTCCAGTATAACACTAAGAATGATGGGATCAAAGATGGAGGAGACGGATGATTGATATTGCCGCAGAGATTAAAACTGCAGTTTTTTTTTTTTTTTATGAAAATTAAAATGTTACAGTAAAAGTGAGGCTTACCGATCACCAACAGTTAATTCATCTTATTCATGTTGCTGATTTGTCAGTGGTCAGTGTGGGCTGCGGTAGCTTCTCGCCACACGTGAGCTTTGATTTAAAACTACCATAAAAGATGTAGAAGTGTGAGAACTGTTGTCTGATGTTATATGTATGTAAGTAACAGACCTTAATAGCCGCGTGATTGACAGCTCAGTGGAGAGTAAAGAAGGGAGTATGCCGCGTCGGTGCCTGAGTGAATCAGACTCATCTATTAGTGATTGCACAGGTTTCATGAATGTAGTCTGTAGAGGAAGGACGTGCTGAGCAAGAAGGGAAGGAAGAGCAGAGAGAGAAGTTACATGAATGGAGAGCGGGAAGGACAAAAAAGGGAACGAGAGTAGAAAAAGACAGAGAAGTAAGCTGGGCTGAACAAGATGGAAAGACAAGAAATAAACTCTCTCAGAGAGAGGGAAATTTTCCCAGAAGGCCCTCTGAGTAAGAGGATTTCATTAGTAATTGATCCGGCTGCGCTGAAGCGTGCATGATAAAATACTCGACAGACGACGACATTATTTTGCATTGCAGACATTTCGGGACTTCGATGGTTCCAGACAGAGAAATGATTGAAATCGCTGTTTGCTCCCAGACACTGCTATTGAGTTAGATTTTTATCTTTCAACTTTTAACGCAAATGACAGTCTCACATAGAGCGTAAAAAACCAACAATAAAAAGACACAAAACAAACTCAATATTGTGTAATCAAGAACTGATATAAAAGCTGTCTATTTGGAACTTAAGGTAAGCAAATAAAGAGAAGCTGTTTCCATGTCAGTGCCATGCTGCCAGTAAGATCTTCACAAGGACTCATCAATCCGACACCTGTGCAGCTTGGACTTGATCTGAGATCTGCTTTTACACTCCCCTCCAACCATCTGCTGAGTGACGTTCTGTGAAAAGAGAGGAGGAATGCGCCGCTCCTGATGGAAAATAGATTGGTATTTAACATGAAAAAATGTTTTGGTGCGAGTGAGACTGTGACGCCTGAGGTTTTAAACCCAAACACTCCCCAGCTGGAGGCTTCGGATGGTAGTGATGTCCAGCAAAAAAACATAGACAGGTCCTGGATATATTCTGCGGTACCTCCTACTCCTTTCCTGCTTAAAGGCCTCTACATAATCATGGTGAACAAGCACAAGTATTTTCACTTATTTTGGCTGGGCCCTCGTCTCAGAGCTGCGTGGGTGTAGTTCTTGATTGACAAGTTTTGTTGCAGTTTTGTTGCACTTTAGGGCAAGATGAACAAAACCTTTGTCTTCCTTCACTTATTAGCCAGAACCATCAGTGAAATCCACCATTAAATGTGTTGATTTATTACACCTTAAATTATTTTAGGAGTTTCCTACTATGCTCCAGGTATCAGTCTTAGGGCGGACTCACACACACGCCAGACACTGGACAGTACAGTGAAGCAGCGTGAAGTCAGTCCGAGCAAAAAGAGACAGGAAGGCGAGTCAGAGACAGGCAGCGCGTCTAAACACAGGTGACAGATTACAGGCAGGTCAACAGGAACAGGGAGCGTGCAGACAGGAGTAACACTGACAAACCAGCAAACGGGGAATGGGAGATTGGCTGGTATCTATACACTGGTAAGACAGGTGTGGCCTGATGTGGGAATGACGGACAGATGTACAGGAAGTTGCAGAGTCGGGTGACTGACAGGGGCGGACAACTTGTTGAGGGAAGCTGGTGAAGAGACAAGAAAACGACAGGGTCCTCAAGGAACACAAGGCTCTCAATCTGTGTGTCCATCAGCTGGAGACGCAGAGCAGAAATCCTCTGTAGGGCCGGACTGTTTCGTTTCGGTTTGGTCCTCGCGGCCTATGATGGTTCCAAAGGGCCACACCTTCATAAACCACGTCCTCCAAAGGATGCGGCCCCCGAATTGAGACACAGCTTAACAGTTAAAATCTCATATATACGTGTGACAGAGTTTTGCCAACCATGTTCTCCTCCAGACTTGTTCAGCCTCCTGCTTTTGTTCTTTCTCACTTTTACTAATGTTACAGCAAGTTTTGGCACCAGGCTCCATTTTGATTACATCTGCTTCCCCATGAGATCACGTGAGATGAGCTCGCTCCCTGATTGCTCCCTCTGGCACCATAATCGTAATAATATCCTCTAGTGTGCGATGAACCGTTATTTACAAATCTTGTGCATGTTTGAGATTAGAGAAAAGAACATCTGTGACGTTTCTCCTTATGTGCGTGATGCAACCTGATTTCATAATGGGTTAGGATACAAAAAGTGGACTGAGCTGAGTTATGGTGGAGTTACACTTCCTCCAGCTGGATGAGTGTTGAGAGAAAAGGTCTGGTTCAGGTCTAAAGCAGCACAGTTGGTTAGTTGGATTTTTATAAAAAGCCAACTCGGATTAAAAGACGCTGTTTGAAAATTTAACATGTAGCTCCATTAAAAGGCTCAGAGTTGTCAGCGTGAGGAGAACAACCTGGTAATGAACTGTCAATTAGCCCAGCTAACAAAGCTAACAAGATGAGACACAGAGACGCAGATACTGTGTGTGCATGTGATAGCGAGAGACAGGGAATGTGCGTGCTTGATGTTTTATGTTCATGTGTGTAGGCGCATATCAGTGTGTCTTGAATGTTAGTGGACAGGTGTGCATTTGTGGGTCTTTGTGTGTGTTGATGGGCTGAGAGGCTAACGAGCCGAGACACAGCAAGCATCAGTTGACTTGATTTAACAGTAGAGGCATATAATGTGTGTGTGTGTGTGTGTGTGTGTGTGTGTGTGTGTGTGTGTGTGTGTGTGAGGAGAAAGAGAAAGAAAAGAGACAGGGTTAACTTGGTGAATGAAACTAACGAGACACGACTGCGTCCCGGAGAAGAGAGAGGGAGATTATGTGCTTCTACAGTAGATGTTGTAAATTTTGACCGGATTTAGGCTGTGTGTGTGTGTGTGTGTGTGTGTGTGTGTGTGTGTGTGTGTGTGTATTAATGTGGCTAAGCAGAGCTCTCTAATCAGCAGTGTCACCTTACATTTCTATGCATCTAATGCCAAGTTAGTTTGGTCTTGGGCCAATTTTTTTCTTGTCATTCTAACCCATCCCATAGATGCCGTGCCAGAACGTAATCAAAGGCTCATTTAAGAAATTGATGGATAAAAATGCAACTGGAATTTACTGTTACTGTTCACATGTGTGGAGCTGCGGCCCACAGCCACATATTGGGCTGTAGGCCTATGTTTACCTGATTTATTGAACTAATGTTATTTTTTCAAATCACACACAGTATGTCCGCTATTTCACAGGTCTGTCAAACAAGCAACAGAACTTTTGGAACTTCCTGTCAGAACATTTCAAAATAAAAGCTCTGTTGTAGGCAAAATAGCTAAAGAGGAAGTGATTGTGGGTAATTGGACATTATAGCTGAATGTAGGACTGTCAGTCCGATATTGTAAGATTTTATTTTCCTCTCCCGGTGTCGCTCTGAAAGATTTAGTTTCCAAATATGAGACTTTGGAATCAAGATTAACTACAAACTAGATTAAGACAAGTCTGACGCCAAGATGAGCAACAAGTGCGATCCTCCTGTGCATCATCCGAAAAACATCAGAAATCATTTCAAACACTTTGCCTTTGAGTCTAATCCCATGGGGATCCTTAAAGGAGCAGTACAACAGATACACTCCTAGGTCAACTTTCCCCCTGACTCACACGTCATACTTGTGTGCACATGCTTTGTCTTGTTTTCAGTTTTGTTTGTAGAGAAGACAGTTCCATTTAGTTTTCATCAACTACCACGGAGGATGATGAATATGGAATACCTTATTGTTATTTATAGCAAACATTATTAGAAAACATGAATTTGATCTCTACCTTTACCAGGTCACATCAAGAACGCCAACACTTCCATGTGAAATCTAAAAAGTGTGAGCTGACCTTGGATTTAAGAGGCGGCACAGAGTCAACAGACTTTTCTCTAGACAGGAAGAGGCGAGTCTGCAGGAGTGCAACAAATCCATTTTATGCTAAGGCTCTTTGACTCAACTTAAAGACGTCTGACAAATTGGAGGAAAATTACAGGAACAAAGAAAGCTACTGGTGGCTGCCGCTAACACCTGTACAGCTGATAGATAAGATGTTTGGACCATTAAAGGATGGCAGCAAAAAGACAAAATAACACAGTCAAATTCTGTGGATAAAGCAAGGTTAAACTTCAGCTTCCGACTTTGAGCTCATACATGCAGCTCAAAATGGGAATCCCGAGATTATTTACCTTCAGTCAGACTCAGACAAATGTTTAAGATGATATCTGTTTCACTTCTCAGTCTATTTCTCCGTCTTTTTTCTTTACCGCGTCTTTTGCTTCTTAAAATTTACCTTTCGCTTTTTTAGCTTCTGTTTTATTTGCCTCCCTTCTATACCTCGTCTTTTCACATCCCTCATTCATCTTCCATTCGTGTGTGTGTGTGTGTCTTGTCTGCGTGCTTGCCAGATAACCTGTCTGAGGTGCTATTGAGGTTAATGAGGGGAGACAGCATCAGGCTCCAGATCCCTTTAATAAACCTCGTCAGCTCCACCCGCCTGGTGCATGCCAATGAGTTATCCAAATGTATCGCTGCGCCTGTGTCGGTGGAAGAAGAAAATAAAGTCAGTAGGAAGGGAAATGAGGCTTGGGTCTTAAATAGGACGATGAATGACTTGAAAAATGCCCTTTGATGAGTTTGAGAGTTTGCAGACGGGCAGGTCAATTTGTTATCAGGGACAGACGAAGGCAGCAGACAGCTCACAGTCAGGTGCAGAATTTATTCAGATGAGGCTGAGCATTTCGTGGGGAAATGAGATTAGAATGGATCAAATTAGATAAAACCTCAATCATCTCTAAAAGGAAATTGGGAAATAGATAAGAACATTTAAGACAGTAAAAGTTGTTAGAATGAAAAGTCAACAACTGCTACACATTAATCCCCCCCCCCTTGAGAAAAGTGTAACTACATGAAAATCTCATGAAATCAATGACAATTGTTAATGTTAACATTAAAGAGCCAAACCTTGATTTCGTTTTCATTTTACTCAATATTACTCCAAGTGTTGTACGGAGTATCTCACGGCTCTGGAGGTAGTTCTATCTGCACATTTTTAACTGAAGAGCCTTTATTACGAGCTGGAAGAGTGCAGGTTGAAAGATGTGGGCATCCCTCCGCAGCAGGAAGGGTCTTATATACGAGCTGCATCACGGAAGCGGGAAGTGTAGGACCTAGGGAGGTTGGAGCTTGGATGAATGAATGAATGAATGAATGGATTAACTTTTATTTATATAACACCTTTCATGCAAACAATGCAGCTCAAAGTGTTTTACAATATAACAGTCACACTTCAGTGCATCTATTAACTCAACACAACACTGGAGATTCTGAACCAAATATATTTCTGTTTGCAAAAGATGGATGAAAAACATCACATTTCCACACGGCCTTTATAAGTGCTCCTGTCCGTATATATATTTGCAGCATAAATTATCAGACTCGGAGCCTGTGCTCTGCAGCCTTGTGGTGTCTGGCAGAACAGATAGCTCGAACAACTTGACCCCCCGAGGAGGAGGAGGAGTAGTCTAACATCTTGTGTGCTGTGCCTCCATGTTCCATGTTTCAATCTGCTCGCCCTTGACGCAGACAGGGGAGTCTTCCAGTTTTTAACTTGCAGATTGCTCTTCATCAGACTGCCGCACTCCTCCTCACTGCCCTCAGTGACACCTCTCATCACAGAGGTGTAATCAGGGGGCTTCTTCAGGTGATGTGATCCAGAGCTGAGTCTGAAATACAGAGTGAAAAAGAAAAGGTTGTCAGTGCTGTGTGCAGAGCTGTGCACGCTGCAGTGTTCAGGATGTGTCCCACTTCCCCAACCAACTCTGGCAGTCTGTGCAAGGTAACAATTAAAAGTGTGTGTGTGTGTGTGTGTGTGTGTGTGTGTGTGTGCTTCCATTTGCAGTTAGATTATGAGCTGCATTAGAAAACAGAACATCGTTGATGGACAGAAAGAGAAGCAGAGATGTGGTGGTTTTACTGCAGTCACTTCTGCCTGAATTAGTTTTTCTGGGAGTACACTGCATAACTAAAACACACACACACACACACACAAACAAGCACACAATAAACAAGGAAATACAGCTCTGTACATACTGCAGGTGAGGGAGAAATTGCTCTTTTTCCCTGATATCTCACTGTCTCTTGCCACTCTGTATACCCAACGTTTGCACACACACACACACACATACACACACACACACACACACACACACACACACACACACACACACACACACACACACACACACACACACACACACACAACACACACACACACACACACACAGCAGACACACCTGCACTGAATGCAAGTTCCCCAATAAAATGTCTTCCTTCTTGTACTTGAGAGGAGCTCATATTTCTTTCTAGCCTGTATTCATATGAGTATAGATCTCTGCAGAGTCATACATCTAAATATAAGACTGCAGGAAGACAAAGAAAAGAAGGGAATAATACAAATGAGGCGGACTTGTGTGTGTGTGTGTATCTGTGTGTGTGTGTGTGTGTGTGTGTGAGAAAGAGAGAGAAATGAAGGTGGTGGGTGGGCAGGGTGTTGTGTGTGATTGCATTCATTTTGTAGTCAAATTTTTGTTCTGTGTCTCTAAAAAGGGGGAAGGAACCATCTCCATTTAGATTGCTTTCAGAGAGGACACACACACACACACACACACACACACACACACACACACATGAATGCACCATCAAGCATGCACAACATGTGCACAGGTGTGTACAACCAGACACACCCACATACACACAGAAGCGTCTAGAAACACATAATAATTTCTCGTCAACACACACACACACACACACACACACACACACACACTGTTCGGCCATTACACTCTGCATGTTGCTGATGTGTGTTGGTGCGTATATGCAGGGCCTGTGTGAGAAACCAAATCACCTGTTGTGTTTTTTCATCTTATTTCCTTGAACAATTCCTCCAGGAATTTTTAGTATAAACGTTTTTCTCCTTCACCAAGTTCAGTTTTTCATCTGTGTGTTTGTTCTGTGTCAGGGTTCATGGTGTCAGGGATAAGTGGCTTACAGTGTGTGAGAGGAAGTCCTGGATGCTTCTTTGACATCAGAAGGTTTTATCTACACGTGTAATCATACGTTGAACTTGTGACCTACGATGTTCCGTCTGACAGTCACTCCTTCCTCCGGTGTTGATTTTTGTTTTTGATTGAAATAAATGGTGGTCTAAATAAGTGGTCTTTCTTTATTTTGGTGTTGATCTGAGGTAAATACTGCAAACGTTGGCCTGGAAAGAGGATCTGTCACATGCAACAAATTCAGTGAGAATCCTCTCTGGTGTTTGGGATGATCTGAAGAGTGTCCTCAGCTGTAAGGTTGGAGCTGTGTTCTGCACTCAGTGGGAGATGGAGGTTTGTAATGTCTGACTGAGCTGGCTGCATATTTTATCTTTGGATTGCAGAGTTTTAAATGTTAACGTTACCACACAGGCAAACTGTGAGCGGATGTTTGAGAGTGGAGAGCAAAACAATCGCCACTAAATGAGAGGAGAAAGTTATCAAATGATTTCAAGGTCAACAGCCGTGGCAACCTTGATGTGATTGGAGGAGTTATTTTATCTCTGTGACTTAAGTAAGAAATTAAAAAAAAATACCAGAAAAAAACAGGTTATTTAGGCCCCAGACAGTCGTGTGCAGCTGTGTGCAGCTGTTCTTTAGCGTGTTTTTTCTCCCTACACATCATCATAACAAACGCTGTCGGCCAGCAGCAGGCAGGTGTCAACAGACTGCCGTTCCCGTTTAGACCTGTGATCATCATTCTTCACTCAGAGTCAATCACAGACTGGATGCTCAGCTCAAGTGTCAGCCACAGAAACGTGGTGTTCACGTCTCGTTGTGTTCGTGGCACGTCAGCGCAAAACATGACAGTCGGACAGGAATATTCAGCGTTGATATTCTAGAAGCTCAGGAAAAGTTCCTGATGTACTGAGCGCCACAATCACTGAAGGACAGTTTCTATCCAACGGTATGAAATATATGAGATTACCTATGTTTCTTTTAATACCGCTAATGTAACGTAATGTGATTATCAGACCTATTTTTGTAAACTTGGATGTGTTTTTGACTCTTCAAGATGTTCAGTGTAACGACTATGTTAATTTACAAAAGTCTCACACACAAGCAGAGTTCTGGCTGAATGTTGGGAGTAATGCAATGCAAATTGAAGCTGTTCCCCTGGGACGTGTCTCAAAGTCCAGAATTCAATACTCACACACACACACACACACACACGCACACACACACACACACACACACACACACACACACACACACACACACACACACACACACACACACACACACACACACACACACTGGCTTAAGGCATTTTTCATTTTCCTGCATCATAACTGCAAACCTGTAACTAATTCCATATGTTGTCGCCACATAGCAGAGGCAATATACAGAAGGCAGTCACACACACACACACACACACACACACACACACACAGACACACACACATAGAGTCTGTACTGTGTGTTACTGTGTTAATCTTATACACACACTGCTCATTAATACATTAATTATCATTTCATTTTCAGCAGAAAGTGATGGGAATTCTCTGGATTCTTTATTTCCACTGCGACCTTCATTTTTAATGGATAGAGTGTCCAAGCTTTAAAATAAATACTTCAAAAGTCAAATTTGTCCTTCTTCTATATAAAAAAACAGACTGACCTAACAAAGTTAAGTTCCCTTAATTACTGCCATTCCCCTGCAGTGACGCTTTCTCCTATTCACTGTTTCACTGAAGTAATGTGATTGTCAGTTGTCAGCAGGAAGCTGCAGGAACAGCGTCCAGTGTAACGTCCTCTGGATGAAGAATTAATTAACTCTCACTTGTAGTATTTATAATATCACAGGGCAGAGGGTTGTTCTGTAGTTTTTAAGTGTCTGAGAGTTTGGTCTGAAAAATAATTCTGAATAAGCCGCGGTTCAGTTGCACACTTCAGTTTCACTTTTAGAAACATCACATTTTTATGGACATACTAGATATTAGACATTCCTTGTCTCCAGGGGCTGAATGGTCATGACTCTTTTATGTGGTGCCACCACAAGGTTAATGATGGCGCTGGTAAACTTTGCCTTCTAAACGTCAGTATGTTGATATTGTGATGGAAGCATTTAGCTGGCTCAGGCTCACAGAGCTGCTGGTTGGCCGTATATATTCCTTTTCAGGAAAATTGTGTGCATCTTGAGGCCTGATAAACAGATTAATGCACCTCCATCTTTATAGAATAATTGTCAGTGTTTTGCTGCATTTCTAGGCATTTGTGTCGTTAAGTGTCATTTTACTTTCAAAACCTGTTAATGATCTTTTCTTATTTAGTTGCGACCAACTACTTTCTATTCATACACCCAGTGTTTAAATGTGCAGGTTGTGGTTTGGTTTTCACCTGTGTGTGTGTGTGTGTGTGTGTTTGTTTGTTTGTTTGTTTGACAGCAGGATTACACAAAAAGTAGTGAACTGATATGCATGGGAAGAACTCATTAAATTCAGTTGCTTACCCAGTTAAAGTTTTATCACTTTCTTTAACATTGTGAGATATTTCACCCTGGTGCGTATATGCGCTTTAATGAGTGCCATTGTAGTTTTTCTTTTTTATTGTTTCCAGATTTAATTAGTTGTAATAATGTAATGTTCATCAAAGCAAAAATACTCAGATCATATCTTTATGGATTCATGGCGTCATCTCTCATTGCAGTCAAGTCAAGGTCGAGTCTCAGTTCCTCATCAAGTCTGTCTGGAGTCCATGTCTCAAGTCTGCTCCTTCCAATTTGCTCTATTGTGCCATCTGGATACATTCACTGTAGATGTCAGCGAGAACAATACTTGAAGTAGAAATCCTAATTTTTTTTCCAGTGCAGTCGAGGTAATCTAATGCTTGGCAAGACGGAGAACTCTGTTGACTGGTTTATTCATGGCAACAAAGATATTCAGTTACAGGATCTGATGTAGTTTATGGAAACAGCTCGACAGGACTAAAACCTTTTCTGAACTACACCCAGAATAAGGCATTACGCTGTCAGTGCTAGCATAGCCAATGGGACATCACGATAAGGAGAGATTAGACAGGGAAGGGGAAGAGGGGAACATGGGAATAAAAGAGGAGTGGAGAGGTGGTGAGATGAGCGAGTGGAGGAGGGGATGAGAGAGGAGACGTAATGATGCAAGTACCCAAGATAAGTGACTGCCATCTGAGGTTGGCAGGCCCCAAACACACACACAAACACACACACACACACACACACACACTTCCCCGCTGTGTAGAGCCCCTGTGCCACATGAAAAATGTTCGCTCTTTTCTCTGCTTGTTTACAACAGTGGCACTTTTCAATTAGCTGGGCAAATGCACACGCACGAATTCACGCACACACACACAAACATACACGCATATATTACCATGCTGACACAGAGTTAGGGCACACAATAGCGCACGCACACACACACACAAAGTGCAAGCCTATTTTTCAGTAGAGAAAGCTATCAGTTGAGAATACAAACAACAGAGGCTGTAGAACAAATGAGCTGTAACACACAAACACACACACACACACACACACACACACACACACAAATTCACATGGACACTTTCACACAAAGGCAGCTAAGTAAAGGAGTTAAGACACACAAACACAGAGTTGTTGAGAGTGTGTGTCTGTTGGAGTTCCTTTCAAGCCACCATCCAATCAAACACGATCATGGACACAGTCAGAAAATACATACACAATCACACAGTTTCACATGCTATATTTAAACACTCTTACACATACACACACACACACACACACACACACACACACACACACACACAAGTTCAGGTCCTTTAGTTATTCTTTTGTAGACAGATTCTCTTGATGTCTGGATGACAAAAGTCGCACGAGCCAATTCCCCAAATCTCTGATTCATTCTCATTCTCTTTCTACCTCGGCCTCTTGTCATTGGACAGAACACAGTCACACTTGGTCCACAAAAGGCCACAGATGTACTGCAGCGCGCACACACACACACACAGACACACGCACACACAACCCTGTCCTCTAGAAATCCAGTTTATATACAACTAATGTGCAACAGAAAAATGTCTTTAATGTTCTTGAATGTCGACTTGCAGACTGATTGCAGCTTGGATTTCTTTTGTGCTCTTGCAATGGTGTCCATAGTAATTCAGTCACACAAAGAGGAAACTCTATACATAGTTGTCAAATGTAGTTCTGTTTAGGAACAAGCAATACACACAAATACACTAACACCAAGTATGATCTGCTCTTCCTCTCTGTCACCCCTCCCCTCCTCCATTGCCTCTCTCTCCATCCTCCTCTTCCCTTCACATTACTTAGTGCAGCTGTGGTGAAGTTGCATCATCTTGGCTGGCTGGCAGTTTTAAATGTATAATGACTTCATATTAAAATTGTATATTTTAAGAGCTATTTGTTAAGAAGAAAACATATATTACCATATATAATGGGTGGAAAATATTCTGAATGAAGCATGCATTTAAAGGGATATTGGTTTGTTTCGGTGGTCGTCCTTTAAAAGTGTCTAAAACACATTTTTCCTGCTGGTCCTGTGCACTGCAGCACATCGCTCTGCTGGTGAACCATGTTCCCTGCTGCCTCTCGTAATTGGCAGCACGCTGATCTGAATCTACCGCAGGTAACACACTGACGAAACATGACTACCTCACACAACCCCACGTCAAAAAACCCGAACTATCCCTTTAATTATACAGGATCCACTCTCACAAACGTTCATTAAGGAAGTGACACAGTGAAATATTAGATATATTTGACTCTGAAAAGAGCCAAATGTATTGTAACAGCAATGATGCCACACATGAAAACACCAGTTTTGTTTCCACTTCACTTACTTTGGGATGACGGGTCATTTGATGCATAAATAAAAGCCTTATGTTAAAAATCTTGTGCTTCACAAACAGTGTGACTATTGTTCAGATGTCATCTCTCTCCATTTTCAGGAGTCACCCAGCTCCTGCTCCTGACTGACATTTCTGCGTACTTAATAATCACACTGTATTAAAAATAACAGGGAAGCGATGATTACAATTGTCCAAAAAATATGACTGGATGTGTTGAGATGAGTGGATGTGGGAGTGCTGAGTAATCACATAGGCCATCATTTTCTGCAGACCTCAATTTGAGAGTAGAGAGGGCCACTGTGGGTGAACTGCCCCTCCATATTAAAAATAAATAAGGGGACAAAAAAAATGTGTGACATGAAAGAAAAATGGAAGAAGAGACATAAAGCATCGCCAGAATGTTAACACTCTTTCTTTTATTTTATCTTATATATATATATAGACTCATATAAACTCTGTAATCTGCCCAGTAACACAGTGATGACTTCACCTGATTCCTCCTGGTGCTATTTGGTTTTAATCACCTGTGTCACAAACACAGCGTTAAACTTCACACTTCACAGTGGAGGATTGTGCAACTGACATGAAAAACATCAACATCCATTAAAAAATGAGTCAATGCAACTTTAAAACCTTCCGCATAGTTTGCAGGAATATGAAATGTCAGTATTTTCCCACAGGTCTAATTTGTGTTAAAATCCAACCCACAGGTGCCACAGTTTGGGAGTTTTAACCTTTTTATTCATAAGGAGAGCAGAGTCAAAATCTCTGCCACTGCCACTGCCACTGAAACAGAAGGCTGAATCACTTTCAGCTCATCTTGCCGCTCGCAGTGTAAGAAGCTACAATTTACTCATTTTGGGTCATTATTGTCTGAGTGAAGGTCATTTTCCATCGCCGTGTCCAAAATCACCCTCAGTTTAATACGAAGTGAACTCGGCCCTCAAGTATTCCTGCAATGAAATGAGAAAAGAGCAGTAAAGAAAGAGGCTATGACGGTAGTTCTCAAATTGGGGGGCTGGCCCCTTTAGGGGGGGTGGGGGGTGGAGGGGGGTGTGGAGCCACTGCAGTGGGGGCAGGGAAGACCAGGCAAAAACTACGGAGTGAAAGTAAGTTATAATATGATTTATATTTGCAAAATGATGCTGACCTCTATTTGGAGACCGTCCTCCGGTACAAAACGAGCTGTTAGGTCGATCGATTCTGCAGCAGGTTGGTCCGTGTCAGGAGGAGGATGGATGGGTCAACAAAAACACCATCACCAAGCCATCACCGTTATTATAGCAACCGTGGTGACGAAGGTAGCTATTGCTTATTTTTGTTGTTGTTTATTATCGTAACCATGACAACCGAGGTCCAGCACGCATGCTGCCGTAAGGGCGCTGTTTCAGGAGACACCCCTATGGGTCGTATCGGAGGGTTGGGGGAACGGCCTATATGGTTGTTGAGGTTGGAAATCAACATGGATGTTACATGTTACGTCATGATTGTTCGTGATTGATAAAAACTGTGGGGTGGGAGGGCAGAATGCCAGGAGAACCACCGGTCTGTGGGGGTCACGCCCCCATTCTCACTAACATGCATCTTGGTTGCAAAACATAAAATCACCTCCCCTGACAGACACACAGGCCTTAAAACTTAAAGCCGTAAAACTGCAGCTGTTTAATCAGGGACTTTAAGGCTTTGTCATTTGCATCTTTCAGCTGAGGAGAGCTCACTCAGATTTCCCTCAGAAATCTGTGTCTCTTCTCATTAGGAGTTTCATCTCAAAATGAAGTATCTAACTGTTTCATAATGAGTAAAACCTAAGAGTCATTAGCTATTTTCAGTGCTCCTTTGTGTCTCGCTGTGTTTGGTAATGGATGCAATAAAAAATAAATATAAATTCAAAACATGACAGTGAGGAATAACATTGATGACACCGAGTTCAAGTACTGAACATTTCTATTGTGATGTCCTCTCCTCTTCCAGTTGCATTCAACTGGTGGTGAGACGCAAAAACACAACGTCAGCATACAGTATATACTGCATGTATATCTGGTGTCGTGTGTGTGTGTGTGTGTGTGTGTGTGTGGTGTGTGTGTGTGTGTGTGTGTGTGTGTGTGTGTGTGTGTGTGTGTAATGCCTTTGCACTCACCTCCCACCCACTTGTCATATTTGTATGATGAAGTCAGGCCCTGCTCTGATATGATGACCTACATTCTTGGTCCTTTGGGAGAGTTCAGGTTTGTTTTTCATTGGTAATTTTTATGAAAGAAAAAAAAAAGAAACGCATACAATGATGTTTCCCTGACCTCATGGAAGAAAAACAAACTCGCTGATTCATTTCCAGCAATGTGAGATATATTACCACCAAGAATGGGGGTTGTGTTAGTGTGTGTGTGTGTGTGTGTGTGTGTGTGTGTGTGTGTGTGTGTGTCTGTGTGTGTGTCTGTGTGCGTGTGTGTGCGTGTGTGTGTGTGTGTGTGAGTGAGAGAGAGAGGATTCCCTAAATGTTGTCTCCCTTGAACGAACTTAGTTGAAGTCATATATCTATGCTAATGTCAAGAATTGCTCTCTCTCTCTCTCGCGGTGACCTACATACTCATGTTACGCAGAATAACAGAGAGAACAGAGCAGAGACGGAGTCGGGCGGGTTACATGTGTGTCAGCTGACATGACTTTATTTTCATACGCTGACAGACTCACTGCATCATCTCCAAGACTACAGCAAAACAGCACCATCTCTGGGATGAATACAAGTTTAAATGCGGGGATTATACCAAAGAAACCGTCTTCTTTCACTCCTGCTGAAGAGAGACTGACAAACACGACCTTTTCTTTGTCCTGCAACTTTTTGCCAATCAATCATCAGCCTTATTTATTTACTCTAATATGAACAGACGTGTTTTCAGGGAGAGAATTCTTCATTCTGTCATTCAATCAAAATTTAATCTTGTTGAGACAAAAGGCCAAAAGGGAAAGACTAACAAATGCCAGAAGTGATTAGCTTGTGCCCTTTCAAAATAGTGTCTGAGTGAAATGAGAATGGGGAATATAAAATATATGTGTTGCTGTAATGGCAGAAGCTACAAATGACCAAAATCATCATCACAATACTGAAACATCTGGGAGCTTGCAAAGCAAAGTGCACCCATGGTCGGAGGTGTTGACCAGTCAGGGCACTGGAAAAGAAAACAGATTTACACATTTGTGTTTTATTTTACTGGAACAAATACCTTACATGAAGTAAAAGGTACGGTGGCCCTGAGAGCTCAACGCACTGCAACTGAAGAAAACAGGCAAATTCAGAAAACCTGCTATCTCTCAGTCAAACATCATGTCCATGGTCTGGAGATGGGTTATCTGATCCCAACTAGTCAGTACCGACTGATGTATTCATCCTGTCGATGTATTTTCATTTGATGCTGAAGCTGCTTTCAGTAGCAGTTAAAGTAAAACTCCATATTTTACACTTTTACAGTGTTTTATTTGAAGTGTTGATCCATAAGAAGATATATTTGTGGTTTCAACAACCAAAAACCATCTCAATGTAGTTTTACATCTCCTCTCTCAGGCTTCTCTCTGGAGCTGTAGTAGCAGCGGGTCAGTGAGCCAATCAGAAGAGAGGAGGCTCTGGGCCGCTCTTCTGATTGGCTGAGTGTTTTTTTTTTTGAGTGATTGATTAGCAGCTTTCAGGTAAAACACTCAGAGAAACCAAATCCTGACAGTGTTGGATGGTGGGTCCAAGTGGGCGGGGCTTGGGACATGGCTGAGAGTGATGACTGTTTTGTTGTGACATCACAATGTTACAGAAGTTCTTACGGCTCATTTTAAGGCTCAGTTTCTGAATAGAGGCTGTGTGCATTTCTCTGTGGTCTGAGGCTTTGATACTTTCACAGTATTAATATAGAACCTGCTTGACATTCAAAAAAACTCTCACAAATATTGTTAGTCAGCTCAATAACAGCCTGTCGGGCTGAGTTGGTCTGATTCAGGCTTGTTGTCGTTGTTTGGACTGGATTCTGGCTCTGCCGCTGGAAGACACCAGATGGTTTTGGATCTCCTTGCAGATAACAAACTGGAGCTGTTACTCAGAGGTGTGGATCCAAGCTGAGACTCTATATCACTCTTGTCCCCACATGCCAACCAGGTCATGTTACCAGCTAAGCCTCTGTTAAAAGCCTGG
Organism: Seriola aureovittata; assembly: GCF_021018895.1. Classification (NCBI taxonomy): domain Eukaryota; kingdom Metazoa; phylum Chordata; class Actinopteri; order Carangiformes; family Carangidae; genus Seriola; species Seriola aureovittata. Next base: position 22,736,920 of record NC_079377.1, read on the forward strand.
AAAACTCTTGGCTAACCACAACCTGTGATGAACTGTGAGATATGCTGATGTGGCACCTCTGAGAGGAACAAAGTGGTTTGTGTAGCTTTAATGGGAGGAATAAGGTACGCTCAGAGCAGCTCGCCCATATTTAACACTGATTCACTCCCGCTTGTGTAAAGGATTAAGATAAAAAAAAGGGCAGGAGGGTAGCATAGTAAAAGAGGTACACCACCAAAATTAGTAATATTATTCAGAGTAGAGACAGAAATGATGACACCAGCTCCAGGACCTGAAGCACTGCTGCTTTTCCATCCTACAAGCTACTGGAAGACAATTTCCTTCACTGTGTGTTCCAGTTTAGAGGATGATGCAGGACTGGGAAACTAAAATACCATTCAGGAATATGTGTATTTGTCCTACATACTTACACTGTAGTAAGATGTAATGACAGATTTCCATCAAGGGCATAGGTTTGGTCTAAACATTGGTAGTGACACAACAACCTCCAACACCCTTCCATAACAAAGAGGACTGTCTGATGCTGTCAACTGAATGGTTTATCACCATATGACATCTGTATTTACATTTAAATAAAAACTGCACAGTAACGGATCAAGGACTAAAAGAAAGTTTGTACAATACGCGAGCCGCCAGTTAGTCCCCGCCCTTTCAGCCAGTCAACTGCTAGCATACCTAAATCATCGTCGCCTTGGAAACGTAGCCTCTTCACTTGAAAGTAAGTGCGAACAAGTTCACTCAAGTATTGGCAAACCTATGCAAACCTACACCCATGACTTCCATCAATAAAGTGAATCAAAGTCATTTATCTAGTAAAATCTAGCTTCTCAAAACGGAGGATTTACTGCTTTTATCTCGTCTATATTGTTGTAATTCAACATTTTTGTCTGTTAGTCAGAAAAAATAAATACTAAAGAATTGAAAGTGGGGTGGCGGACTACGTTTATTCAGTTTGGTCCCCCACAGGACAAGAAGGAGTGCATTTCAATAAAACTGCCTTCCAAGGTGGAAAATGGAGTTTATTCAGTTTGGCTCCCCCCATGATGCAAGTGTGAGAACATCTGAATGAGCCCGTAGTCCCAGTGTGAAAATAAATTTGTTCAGTTTGGGTTCTCAGCTGCAGAAGTTTAAGAATATATCATATAGAAGGTAATATAAAATCTACTGTAACAGTCATGTGATATTCACAGCTGAAATATTCAGTGAGCAGGAGCCACACGTGTTCAGCGGTGCAGGAAAATCCTCCACTTTTACAGACTGTACAGTTTGCAGTTCCAATAACTAGAAGTTGTCATTTTGTAAATGTATTAATCAGAAGCCAGCTTATGAAGTGCTTAAGTCTACTGAGGCCTCAAGGTAAAAAAAATTAATGTGTTTAAAAATTCAATTTCATTTCATTCTCAACAGGAGTTTGACTTTCCAAATTTCCACTAAAATGGAACATTTTAATATGTTCAGCTTTTCTTTTTTTTCTTTTTTTCTTATTTCAGTCACTGACAGTCAGGCTTCAACAGTTAGTGAGATTAAATATATTTTTGAAACAGCCAACATATTTTTTTCATGGTTAAAGTGAAGCATTGAAGATCAAATGTCACCCATGAAAGAAATCAAACACACCTCTGAGAGTGTTGACACCAGGTGACTGACAGGGAGAGAAGTAAATACATTTTATTTATTTTTATCTGGAGAAAGTTGAATCCAAGCTGTGAAAGTATGACTGAAGATATTCATCCCAAAGAGTTCTTTATTTCAAACTATCATGTGGAGTAATCTGAGTATTTATAGTTTCTTGACTTAGCGTTAAATGAGGAGCGAATTCTGTCATGGCTTCTATATTGTGCATTTATATTCATAGAGACTTAATCAGAGATTCATCAGAGGCTTTTAACCATAACCATCTTTTCTCTTTTATTACTTTACTTTTTTCATATTATCTTGTAGACATCATGTCTTTGCTTTTCTATGTTGTACTTAGTGATTTCTTCAGTTATAAAAACTAGAGTTGAAACCTCTCCATCTCTAGGCTCTGTTTTTATATTTTCATGATCACGTTGATTGCCCCATGAGCTAATTGAGTTGAATCACCTGTCATTATATGTTACTCAGATGATAAGTGGCTATTACTGTATCATTAAGAAGCCAAAGAGTACACCGGAGTCATGAATGCCCAGCTCTCTCCTATTCACCTACAAACTGTGTCAGGCTCATCTCATCATGTGATCCGTACTCACATTCAGCACCGGACCGACTGGATGGTAGAGATGAACCTTCACAGTCACATAGCTCTGTGTTTTCTGAGTGTGTACATGTTAGAGAGAGCAGTATGGAGACAGAGAGGAGGTAGTCGGTACGCCTACGTGTGTGTGTGTGTGTGTGTGTGTGTGTGTGTGTGTGGTGTGTGTGTGGGTTGGCCTTTCATTTAAACTTGCGTGGCTCTTGCTGCAGTGATAAGGATCACTCATTATGTGGTAAGTTAGTTCTCTGCTGAGCCTCGCCACGACCCCCTAGCCACATCACAGCGAGCGGCTCATTTGTATTCATGGGTGGTTAACAGCCGGTGCACCTTTCCTGTGAAATACAGCAGGTTGAGAGAGGTGCAAACACACACAGGCACACACAGATACACACACAGATACACACACAGACATCATACATCTCCCTGCCTGGCTGAATTCACAGATGGAATAGAAGGGTCTTGCCTGAATTCAACCCCTTTAACTCACTTTTAGAAAATGTCTGTGATTTGAAAATGTGAATTGAATTCTGACTTTAGCCTCAGATTTATGTCAAAATTTATTTTCAGTACTAAGAATTTTTGCCTGGTTACATTAATAGTCATGGGCAAACACTATTTTCTATTGTGGAATATATGAAGCGCATATGATTGCTTCCTTGAAATGAAAATAGATAAAAGCAAAGGTGTCATTCAGTCTGTCTCCACCAGTGACACAGGTGTATAAAATGGTTTCTGTCCTGGTCTACAGTGGGAGGGACGCACTTCCTCCATGTTTACCTGTTGCACTAATAATTCCATCAGTACAACAAGAGACATGTCAGGTGTTCTACTTTTCTACTTTACCTTTTTTCCCCCCGAACAATGTTAAGCAGCCATGCATGAAACTCCCCCAGAATTTTCACATTAAAAGTCTTGAAGTCTTCCCTTTATAGGTAGGCTTTTAATGTGAAAAAACATCAGGAAGTGTTGGGTTTTGCTCACAGTTTTTTTTGAGTACGGCAAAAAAGAATGGGTTTAAAATAAAAAGAGAAACTGATAACTCTGTTGTTGTACCGATGGACTTAGTGCTGTGGAAATGCACATTAAACTAAACTTAGCATGTGAGCTGTTGCAGTAGGCTACGAATAATTCAACCTCACTCAATGTTTTTTTTAATTCCCAAGCCTTTTTTTGTGACAAGATTTTATTTGTAAATGCTGGTGTGTGAGTATGAAATTCACGGACTTAATGTTGGTGTGAACACCTCAAGGACGAGGTTTGAGATTTACGAGCTGATGTACAGTACATCGTCACAAATTTTGGATTGTGACCAAAAAAAAAACCCAGAAGAACAGCCAAAACGAGTCTGAGCACTTGCAGATAGGACGGGGTCTTGTAAAGCCGAGACAAGCTTTAAGTTGAAGCACAGTCAACAAATCATCTTAATTGGAGGCACTTGAAGGAGAGCCCACTGGAGGGATTACGGATCTAATCTGGGCTGGGAACACCTCGGGATCCCCGAGGATGAGATTAAGGATGTGGCTATGACATCTGGGCAGTGCTGCTCAGTTTTCAGACAGACACAGATAAGAGACTAAAAATGGACGTATGCTTGGATAATGTGGTAGAAACACAGCTTAAAAGAAAGTTTGAAAGAGAGTTTTACTGGACTGAAATTTTAAAATATCTTATTTTCTAAGAGTCGGTTCTGATTTATTCAAACGATGAATATTTTGTTTGAAATTCAGAATCCATTCAGCTGCATGTGTCCTCTCAAAAATAACCTCTGCCGCCACCGTGACTCATGTATTCAAATAGTGTTTCAGTGAAGTTCACAGGTGAAATGAGAGTAAAATCATATCGTATGACTCTTGGGGGTGGCAGAGTCTGCTCCTGCGGTTTTTTTGGCACAACATATCAGTGATTTAATTCGGTTCTGATTATGGGATTGTCCTTCAAACAGAGGCCCGGCTGAAGTGTCTTTGTGCGAGACACTTAACTCTTGCTGCTGACCTTCCTGTGGCGCAGAGAGACCCAAACATTTCATCTTCAGGGGATCAACAGCAAAAAAACATTGGAAAATATAGAAAAATATGTGAGCGGATAATTTAACAAACACTTGGAGAATGAAATAAAACTATGTTGATATTCTCATTTCCCCTCAGCACTGCTTGATCTGCCTCTATAGAACAGTGTTTGCTTCATGTGAAGCAGATATAGCCCACCACAGTCCATTAGCACCTCTGCGAGAAAAAAACAATAGACTTGAATTTTAAAGAGCATCATAATTCAGTCCTATTTTGTCCCTGAGCACAAACATGTGCTGCATGGGGTTGGTGATTAGACTTGCTGATTTTGTCAGCGTAGCAACAGTTGTACGGTACAGAGTGAACTTGACACGAAAGTGGGAACAAAACTGTAGGCTGACATGGAGGCAGAGTAATCAATAAATCAAACGTGAAGTGTTACCGCTTTCCAGGACTTAAAAGAAACCGTTACACACTGGTGTACATGTAATTAACACATTTTATATTAACTGTTTAAAGCTGTTGTAGCCTATGCTTACTGTACGTCAAAGCAGCTTCAACAGCACGCACAGGATTGTACATGTACTGTAAAAATAACAACACATGTTTTTGTCATTCCTCTCTACAACTATCTGTTCACCAGGGGTTCAGATTCAGATGTAACAGGCACAACTGTTTATTAAAAGCTTGATGCACCATGGAGAAATAAAAGTGAATGAGTGACAGTGAATGAGAGTAAGGCGACAGAAGTTCCTGAAGATATCTGGTCCGCAAGGGTTTATCTATTCCTAGATATCACATGGTTACAACACATTTCTGTAACTCACCCATATAAGGTTAGTCCATAGTCTTAAGGTGTAAGTGAAGGCTCTTAAACCTTACTTACCTTACCTCACTTCACTCATCCTGGTCTGGGAACTGGAGTTGGGAAGTTCTTTATTAGTTCATCATCCTTATCTATAAGACCTTGGTTTCCCGGGCTACGGAGGATAGTGGTGTCTCCATCCATTCATCTTGGTGTGTAAATGTGGGCCCACAAAATAAGAAACATCGTTCACATTGATAATTTCAGGCAAGTAAAATGACTTGGTTTGAATCACAGAACAATCATGATCAGGGTTAAAATAAGAGCTTTGTGGTTAGAGGGCTTATTTGTAAGTGTTTTCTGCTGCCGAATGTGGTTGATGATGTGGTGATAGACAAGACAAGAGGTTATAATACGTCCTCTGAGCAGCGCTACGTCATCAGGGCAGATTGGATGCTGCAGTGAGTCGCTATTGGAAATCGGCGAGACGGGCCGGGGTTAACTTCAGTAGAAGAAGAGAAGTGATAGAAACAAGCTGAACTCATAAGGTTTCTTCTAGACTGGTAAATAAACAGCTGTTAATGCTAACGTATGCTATGAAGCACTAGCGAATAGCTCCTAGAGATCACTTGCTGAAAAACACAAAAATTTAGTGTCTTTAACTGTTTAACCACACAATGAACGGTGTGATTTAATTTATAATGTCATACATACTTGGGAGGGAGAGTGTTGCACAGAAGAAGAAAAAAAGAGTAAAGAGGGAAGATTTAGAGAGATCAAGAAGAGACTGAAATAATGAAGACCGAAGATGAGGAAAACGAAAGAAATCTGTGGAAAATTGAAAAGTGAGGAGGCAGACAGAGCAGATAATCTCTGAGAGCGAGCAGCGCAAAGGGTGAGGAGGGGAAAAGGAGACTTCACATGAAAGACCACATGTGATCAGAGTAAATTCTCAGTGTTAAACTGTCATTAGGAAACACAAAACAAAAAAAAAGAAGAGCGTTGTGAACTTTTCTCAGTTTAGTCCTGTGGCGAGTGGTGATATCACACACTTCAAAAGAGTTGAGAATAATCATGACGAATTCATATCCAGCAGCAGAACATCACTGCTACTGTTGAACAATAAAAGCTCACATCTGACTTTTATTATTTTTTTCCACTGTGAGTCATTTCACCCAGGTTTCCATGGCAACGCCTGTGAAATTCATGAGACACAATCACCTAATATCTAATTAATTTGTCACATAACCACTGATTTAAACAATAAAACATGGCTGTGGCCACAGTGCAGCATTGAAACTTTAATGGTTTGAGCTTTTATTGTTTTATAGCTGTGATACAAAAGCTTAATTAACATTTTTATTGTCTGTATTTTGAAAATTATTTCGTTTTTTTCATAAAGAGTAGATGAAGGCAGCAAGGGGACAGATGTTTCCACTGCAGTCTGGTGGCAGCATTGTTCTGTGGGAATTTAATGTCCCATATTGTATAAAGTGTTTTTTGATTATAAAGCAGGTCTAGGTTCTGAGAGTTAAAACGAGCCATTACCGCCCTCAGCCTTGCCCCAAGCCCCGCCCACCTGGACCCTGGAATCTGCTATATTTTTATTGGATCACTCAGAAAAATCAGAAGAGAGGCTCTGATTGGCTCACCGACCTGTAGTTGCTAGAGCTCCAGGGAGAATCCAGAGAGACGAGATATAAAACTGTTGTTTATGGTTCTTAAAACCACAAATATATCTTCAAATGGATCAACACTTGAAATAAAAAAAGATATGCGACCTTTAATCTCCAGGAAACAAACACAAACACTATAATAACATTATCCAACCACTGTCTCCCTGAATAATACTGTTGATCAGGGCTGGTCATCAAGAAATTTAGTACCTATTGTTAGAAAAGAAATGAAAACCCAACCCTGTGCATTAAATTACGACAGTCTACTGGCACCAGCACAATGCAGATGTATGTCGAGGTCTGACACTGAGACTGAAGCTTTTATATTCTATTATTTCGTCGCAGATGTGGATGTTGTTGCTGATGAATGCGTTTCAGCTGCAGAGGAAATTAAAATATAAAACAGGGGGCATGTTTTGACATTTAAATAAGTTAATTACACTCCAACTTGAAAATACTTTCTCCTCCTTACTCTAGTTCTTGATGCCAGTGCAACAACTGAATATAAAAAAAAAAGATCATTTCCTCACAGTTTTCTGGTATAATGAAGCAGCATTTCAGTCGTTTGATTTCTGTCTGTTACAAAAACCTTGATCCCGAGGTGTTTAGCTGGTTTTGATGGGAGGAGCAGACCTCTCTGACAGCTTGTCTCAACATTATGTTGGACACAGATGGGAGAGACAAAGGACAAACAGCAGGGGAGGGTTTCAATAAAAATAAAAAAGAAAGCAATGGATTTGATTTACTGTCATCTGCTGTGTTAAACCTTGAACAAGACTGAAATTTAACAGTTTGGCAGAACAATCTCTCACTGTGTTCTTTGCTTTCAGCCTCTCCTAAACCTCCTGTCTGTGTCACAACATGTCTGTTCCTTCTTTTCTTCATAAAAACATTGTATGATTTACACCTCCTCAGGTTTTTTTGATATGCAGCTGAGGTAATCTCAGGAACTCTTTTTCAGCCCCGTCCAAAAAGAGCACGTTGATCCAGAGATGAATTATGACACACGTTACTTCAAATGCTTCAAATCAATAACCATATATAATACATAGGTATCTTAAAGTCTGTAAATGTATACGGACATTCACAGCTGAGTTATCGTCCATGAGCGTCATCGAGTCAGTCGTAGCGTCACACTGACACTACTTGCAAATACAAATTAATGTGTTTTCTGAAAACACTGCTAAGGCAACTTCATGGCCGCTAAGAGAAAGATCAATCGGACGGGTTGATTAGAAGTGAGATCAAACAAATGTGTGCTCATCAGCCAGATTATTGCAAGTAAAATATTCTCATGGCGCATGTTTATGATCAAATCATGGACAACCCCTGCTGTACCTGTTCATTCACCCGCCACAGTCCAACTACAAATATTTTTACACTTCTCTTAATGAGATAAAAGTTCTCTAAAGCAGTGTTTGGACCAAAATGAGGAGCTAAACTAGAATCACCGACTTGCCACCAAAATCAAATCAGTTCAACTTTGAGTCAAAGTGAATGGTTGCATCAAATCGAGATATCGTCTTAACGAGAACGAGAAGAAACGGACGGACAGCCTGAAAACATAATGGCTCTGGTCCTGGCTGTCGCTGGTGCAGCGGCATAAAGAGGCTGCAGAGTGCTGAGCTGTGCAGAGTGATTCCCAGCGACAAACAATCACGTGACTTGAGTCGTGACTTACACTTACACTGTGAATACACAAAACCACTCACCTACACACGCACACACACACAAACTCATAAAAAACACACACGAGTCATACACTAACATTGCATACAAACACATTTGTATACATACACTCATCCACAGCCGCACTCCCTGCATCCAAAAAAGAAAAGCTGAAGACAGTCAATGACAGACACACAGCTCAGTCCTGCAGGATCCTTACACACAAACATATGCACAGAGGTTAAGAGATGCAAGGCTCCAGAGTTTCTATTGGTCCTGTAGTCAACGAACATCCACTTTGTTACCATGGAAACAGAGATGGACAGGTTCTTAATGGGTTCACTGGTACCCTGTTGTCTTGAGACCTCTGAGATATCTGTACACAAACACACACACACACACACACACACACACACACATTTTACATGCTGTTTTTTCTAAACATGGTATTGAGTTTTTGCTTCATACTTATGTCTTTATCTATTATGATTGAACGAATGCAGCCACGTGAATGTAGTTTATTTTTCACTTGACCTGACATTTAAAGAATTAGGTGGAAACACACACACACACACACCCACACAACCAACGCAAACACAGGTAGGTCGGTCACACAGACACGCACGCACCATTCTGTCTAAGTGGATTCATTCACGCACACTTCACCCACCCACACACGCAGACACTGACATACAAAGACACAGACGAAGGGACAAAGGCAGTCAGTGACACACACACACACACACACACACACACACACAATCGCAGGCAGGCGGTCTCATACACACACAACACACGCAGAGAGGGAACAATCATGTCTACTTTGTTTTGCTTCCTCTTCCAGTGAGGAGTGACATTTTGAGGGGCTTGGTGGGGTGGGACTGAGGGCAGGAGTTTCAGCGATGAAAAAGACAAGTCAGGACGGAGGGAGAGCAGAGCCACACAAAAAAAGAAAATAAAAAAGACAGAGTGTTAGAGAGAGAGAGAATTCTTGAGACAAAAAAAGTGTGTTAAGTTAGCAAACAGGCGATGTGGCAGAGAAGTCCTGTGCTGCCATGCTGACTACAAGAGAGGCAGAGACAGCAAGACACCCAGAGACAAAGAGACAGGGAGAGACAGAGGAAGACAGAGGGGGAGGAACATAGTGAGGGAAGGTAGGCAGCAAAAATTGGGTCATTTTAGCTTCAAAATGTAACAGGATATAACGAGAGAGGGAATATAACTAGGGACACAGTGAACAAACAGTATCAGCTGAATATACTGTGTTATACTCTTTATATACATTTAATATGTATCGTAATGAGAACTGTGCTCTGGCAGCATTTTGTGCCAGAACACGAAGTGAAACGTATCACTGAGACCAGGTTTTGCATCCCTTGCAGTTGGTCTGTTGGGGAGTTCAATCGCTCCGGCGAGGTTAGAGAAGAAGAAGGAAATATCCTGGTCTTGGTTCGGTATTGCCGAAGTCAGTGCATCAGACCGGAGGCATCTTGATGCATGTGAAAATGTTTGGAAAATGCCACTGTCCTGTCTCTCAGCATCACCACATGTCAGCTCTTCGGAGAAGTAGAAGTCTAGGTCAGCACCTCCATGCTTCAGTAACTTGACCACTGCTTTTCATTCTACCTGCCCAGATCTCAACCTTGCACAATCTCCAAGAGAGACATGTTCAGGGCTGGGTACCAAACTTCAGTTCTGAAAAATTCCTTTTCATTCGGTACAACATTTCGATACCTCAGGAGCCAGTAAGCATCCAGCATGCTTGTACCAGGATCTAATAATGCTGGTGATTTGTTTTAACATTACAGGAAAATGCTGTAGAGACATGCAGGAAAATGACATCACATCCAGAGACAGGGCTCACGTGTTTGTGTGTGTTGTATTTTGAGAGGCTTGACTACACTGTCCGTCACATAGAAGGTGTAAAAATGTCTAAGAGATCCAAATTGTGGCTCCATTTTATCAACAGCACGATGCAATATCTGCAAAAAGGACTTTCCTTAGGAACCGGTATCGAAGTCAAGGCCGGGTCCTGATGTACATCCATCAACTGGTAGAAATGATTTACACTTGAAGACAAAAAAAGAAATTAATATAAAAGACACCGATGCGATATATAGACAACCTCTTCACTGAATGTTTATATTAATTATCATTAACACTAACTAATGGTAATGAGAGCTGTACATGCAGAACATGCCAGTGTTTTAAACTGGGCATATACACCCTGTAAATATATCCAAGCCGACAGGAAATATCAAAATAAATGTCCTGTCTTGGCTGCATTATTATTATTGCTGGAATATATTTTTGGACGAGGTCACATATAGATGTGAAAATGTGCCCTATCCTGAGTTACAGGCAGAAAACCATCAGAAAATAGTGCAGCCAGATGTCAGATAGATTATTGTGGAACACAGACATGTGAGAAGGAGTCGAGGTGGAGTTTGTATAGATGGTGCAGGCGTCTGGCTGCAGCAGCCACCTTGAGACTGGCTGAGACCGGGGCCTTTTGAGTTGAAAGAGCTGAGGAGTCTCCTCACCGCTGGCACTGAAGGCTGTCTGAGCGTGCATTCATATCAGGCATGTTTGGAGCAGTTGAGGTGGATGTCAAGATTTCTTTGCCTGCTTGGAAAGCTCAACGTGACAAAATGAACTCGCCCTGCAGGGACGCAGCTGGACACCAACGTGATAAAATGCTGATATTTGGTTTAATGTCGGTTGTGACATTGGATAGCAAAATTGGATGTCAGGACAACGTCTAATGCCAGCGGTAATTTGGTGTAGAATACTTACGACATGATATGTGTGATAAGTTGTGTTGTTAAGTTGATAAAATCCAACGTCTTTCAAATGTCTCATTCCAAGGACATCTTCACATATAAAATACCAACATTAAAAAGCACCACGCAGTGTTACAGGTAGAGCAGTCGTCACGTGAACAAACACTGTGCTGGGAATAGATGCTGTTTCATTACTGTGGAACAGGTGGTCTGTGGTTCGACTGTGCAGGACTGACACATCTGCAAAACCTGAAGAGGTGAGACGCTTAACTTTAAAATTATTTGAGAGACTGTTTCTAACTTTTAAGACCTGTTGAGCATGTGACTGACTGGTTAGCGTTAGCCTCTGTTCATGTCTGCATTATGGCTCGTCTATTTTCAAATCAGTTGTGTATTGGTTATAAATCTGTTTGCAGTCTGATGATGTCTGTGTATTAGAAGCACAACTCAGTATTACTTTAAATAAATATAGTTAGAAGAGGTTTTGTGTTGAAATCCAATGAAATACATATATTACCTGCAGTTGAGCTAAGAGCTATGACAGCAGTGAGCATCAGCTTTATTTGCATTTAATGTGAGAAAATGTATAAATTAAATGAATTAAGGCGCCTAAGTTTTATGTTTGCAATATTTACAAATGCAGATATGCTGTTGCGTGTTTACATCTATTTGCAACATAATTTTTTTCTATTTAAGGTTTTTTCTTACCTCATTGCTAATGGCTTATGGAATGGAATTAATGGGACTATGTAATTTAACTATCAAACTAAACTACTGAGTCTTCCAAAATAAAAGAAGGAGGAAGGAAAAGCTTTTTGCTCATTGAGTGGAATCCAAAAAAAACCCCCCACACATCTCAAGATTGATCAAAGCAAAGACGATTCACCAGACCCGAATTTGCAGAGCCACAGCAAAGGGTCTGAATACTTGTGTAAATGATAGATTTCAGATTTAGATCTTTAATAAATTAATAATCAATAAATATTGGGCAGCAGGTTGGGCTCCAGTGTGTGGAGACGAGCGAGTCGCTGCGTGAGGCTGAGGAATGTGCTGCGTTGGCGCTAATACACTGAATCACAATCGGGATCGCTGCGTAGCCTGGAAAACACGTGCAAGAAATGTTCCTCGTTAACACGGTTGCAGTGAAGCGACAGCAGGTGACACAAGCAACCAAAAACATGGAGTTATACAGGACCATACCACATATTTAAGGGCATACTGGCTGGAAGGCATTTACAGCCAATCAGGGAATTCTTGTCAACTTTTTTTCACAAGATGTCAGTTTCCTTGTCTGATTTCTGTGTTATCTCTAGGTTTTGTTAAATTGCACATAGAAGTGACAAAAACTGAAAAGGTCAAAGAATAAAAGAAACCTCAAAAGGCTTATAAAACCCACAACAGCTTATAAAATCTGTCTCTGTCCTTCCGTCTTTTTCCTTTGTGTCTCTCAGTGCTGCTGTACTGAACTATGTTAACACATAATTTCTCTCTCTTTTCCCCATCTTTCTTTCTCTTTCTGTCTTTTCTCTACATCTTTCTCCAGGCTACTTTGACATCAAGTGACTCTCTTTTCCAGTCTCACCACCCTCCCTCTATCTCTCTCTCTCTCTCTGCCTCTCCTCCTGTCTCGTTTCTGCCTCTCTTTCATTCTGCGTTTCCTCCCCGTCTCTCTCCGCTGTATAACCCTAATGTTTTGGCCTGTCAGCGGAGGCCCACAGAGAACCAATTAGTTGTAGGTTTTTATGCTTTGCTGTTGAGACACTTTTGCAACATGTGCACTTTCACTCACACAAAGTGTTTCTGTGTCTATCAATATTAAAATCAGAAGAAGAAGCTAGTTTTAGTGTGTGTGTGTGTGCGTGCATGCGTGTGTGTGTGGGCTGATTGCACTGACCACACAGTAACACCACAGTGGGATTTACGAGACGTATCACAGGATGTTCATCACTTGTTCACCGGACTTCACCTCTTTTGAAGTGACCGTGTGTGAACGTAGAAGGTGAAAGCTCTTGATAGAGAATTGAGAATTCTCGCCTTGATTGAGAGAGTGAAAAGGAAAAGAAAGGAAATAAAGACAGACGATGAAAGACAAATGAAAATTAGACAACCAAAACCACAGGCTGTGTTTTTGTGCATCTGATTTTAAAACGAATCCCTCACTGACACCAATAATGACAGACTCATTTGATTTTTTTTAATCTAAAAATAATATCAGCCACCATCAGATTCAAGAAGTGCTCCACTGTTTTAGCATCGTCAGACTCACACTGGACAGCTTCCTTCTTCCTTGTTTAACCGAGCTGCTACATTACCCATGATGCACCACAACTCGATTCACTCAACTGCACAGATTTGGATGTGTCATGCTAAAAGAGGCTTGCGTCAAGTCGATCACACTAAGTGAATGTTAACATACTGCTCCTCCTGTGGTCCACTCAAGTAAACATTACATCATAATGCTAAACATTCATGTAAATTACAAAGACAAGAGGGAACAAGAGAATAAGGACAAAAACAAACAACAGTAAAACTACGAATAACCATGATAACAAGAATGAAAAGGACCCAGATATATCTACTACTACCAAAATAACCTTGATGCAATGAGAAGCTGGATAATGGATAATAAGCACCACCTATCTGGTGTAATGGGCATGTAGCAGTTCATAATGCAGATGTTCAGCTACAGCTCGTTCAAAAGTTCTGTGTTACTCAAAGTTCACTTACATGTCACATTTCTGTCATGGCTTTCTACTGTGTATAAAGAGATTTATGCTCATATGAAACATTCAGGAATCCACACAGGATCATGTGTGTGGAACAAAGAGGAGTTCACCTATAAGAAGTGCACAGCTCTTGAATAAAAATACATACACACACACTCACACACACACACACACACACACACGTCTTTTCCCCTCAGAACTGGGCCGCCTGGGTCTTCGCACTTTGAATTCGTGTCCAAATGGACTGAAACCAAAGCGTGTTAGACACACTCGGATGCTCTGTGGTGCAGAGGGCGAAGATACACCATGTACTCAAGATGTTGTGGGTTTGACTCCAGCTTTTGGCATTTGTCAAACTTGTCTCATCCTTGTTCTTCCCAATTTCCTTCTCTCTTTGTCTGTAGTTCGCTCTCTGTGTCCTATTTTTTTCTCTTTCATTTCGAAGTGTTTCACTGGCATCAGACTTGTCTGCTGCTGCCAGAGCCTCTTGTCTCACACTGCCTCTCTAACCCTCTGCGCGTTAAACCACAATCCTGTTAATCCCACTAGTAATGGTGTGTATTGGGAGAGGTATCAAACATGACTACTGGGGTTGGTTCTTTGGCCGAGTTACATCCATGAAAAACAGGGATTCAGCACCATATGTCCAACAGCTTTTTAGAGCCTACTGTGGAAAATCCTCGATTTCTAATTAGACACAAATGAGCGATGCTCATATATCCTCATAATAAATACTTTATAGCTCATATAGAATAATTAATAATGAAAACAAATAGAAAGAATAAACACAACATACAATGCTCAGACAACAAAGCTGGTTTACTGGCTGGATATAAATCAGTAGTGTTGTTTAAAAAGACACCTCCTGTATTTTTGGTATCAGGTGAGTTTCACTGCTGTTGACCTACATGTCGAGGCTGGAGCCATCTCCTGTAGGGCATATTTGACTGCTTGACAAGTGGACCTATATTCTGTCGACACTACTGATCCGAGGTTGTCATCCATATTTATCTAGTTCAGTGTGTGTCAGCATCACAGACTTCAGTCAGACATCACCTCCAGAATCTGTGCACCAGCTATTTTGACCTTTCGTCTGAAAAGACATGCTTTAAAATTTTAATAGGTTTTATGTTTTGCGGGCTCATGCATGAGCAAATATGACAGTCTTAATTAGATTGTAAGTATGAGTATGCTTTTTCTGAATGTACTTACTCATCGATGTGCAACCTAAGACCATCCACCTACAGCTCGGTAAATATCTGCAGGGGGATTTTGGAAATGTTGTGTGCAATGTTTATTTTACATACACAAAGATTTTTAAAATAACCAACGATTGCACTATGTGCTCCTGCTTTGTGTAACATTTGCTTAAAGCTACATCGCTCAGCTGTTTCACGATAATACTACGCTTTAAAGAAATAACACTATAGATTTTATACATAAAGGATTTATGCCTTCACAACGGGCTTTGTGCTGAGTTACACAGACGGAGGAGGAAAGCTGGAAAGTATAGAGAAACAGATTGTTCCACATCAATGCAGGCGCTGGTTTTCACTGAGGGATCGGCATAATCAAAGACTCCATTTACTTATTAAAGTCAGTTCTCACCCTCAGCTATTCTCACAATCTCCGGGTGGTTAAAGACTAAAACTGCAGCGGTGGAGACAAATAAAGGCAAAACTAAGGCAACCGACCCTGGAAACCTAAAATTGTTAAACTGTGGCTTGAAGGAGAGACTGCAAAGAACTTTCATTGGTTTTCTTCCCTACTGGAAATCAAATGAAAGCATTTGAAAATTCATGTTCAAATCGAGACATACACCATCTTTATTTATTTATTTTTGTAGTTCAGGGTTGAGTTTCTCACTCTGCATGTGTAGAGAGAGTCACACCGAGAGTTTTGGCTTCCAGAAAGTCTGTGTGTTCATTAGACAAATTGCATGGTTGTTGTAATCGATACTATCTGTGGGTGTGTTGTTCAAGTGAAAGTTGGATTATGTTTCTCTTGTCGTGAGGTCAGTATCTTTAAAGATTCATGCTGCCCTTCTCAAGCCTGAAGTAAGACTGTGTAGGTAAGTTAAGACTAAGAAAACTTTCTCCAGCATCAGTGCGATTGCCCTAGTTTTTTTTTTTAGACATATTACATGCCAGCTCTACTTATGAAAAGGCCTCGTACCCCTCACTGTTAGACAAAGAAAGTTCGACTTGCTTTAACAAAGCGTCGACATTATAAAGGTGAGTTAACCTTTTACCACCCACAGTTCTGCCCACAGGATGTAGCATGAGCAGTATGAAGCTTCACAGACTGCAAGTACTCTGAAAGGTTACATGAATATAAACATGTAACATATAGTATGTACTGAAAGGTAATCCAGCCCTGTTGTAAAAATAAGCACAGTGCACGGCAGAGTTTGAAACTGAAAACCTTTAATGCAGTCTGCCAGAACAAGAACAAAAAAAACGGTGTTTCTGAATTCATCGCTGGCAGCTAACAAGCTCAAATAGTAAATGCTTTTTATTACTTAGGCAGACCACCCCCAAAAGAGCGGTGGGTGGTGAGATGTTACATACTGTATATGTCAAGCAGGATGTGTGGGAAACATCGGTTTGTGTGTTAGTTTGAAAAAGGAAACGTCCTCTGATAAGAAGATCAATGTCTTTGGGCTATATAACATTTCACAACTATAGCAGCTATATCAAATATGTATAATTTATTAAATAGAAAGTAACTGGAAGACTCACTGTAGAAAAAAAAAAAAAAAAAAAGCAGCTTATTATGACCCAAAATCTGATTTGTTTCTCAAATCAGATGTTAAGGACATACTGTCTGCGCTGCTCTCGTCAAGTGATCAGATTTGTGACATATAAGATGGTTACACTATGTTTTCCCGAGGTCCATTTGCTTAATTATATATTTAAACCCACCTGCATGGGTATGTATGTAGCCTATGTATGTCATTATCTATATTGCCACGTTTTTCTTGACAGATCTCAACTTGGCAGGTTAATAACTGCCCTGTTAGCTAAAGAGATAGCATTTAAATTAACTCGCAGAGCATTTGAATGGCAGCAAGAGCCCTTCCTCATTTCATAAGAGCATTATGACTGTGGATTACAGCGCAGGAGGTGACGGAGCATCAGGAAGGATGGAGCCAGGAGTGCTCTGGCCGGTTAATGAGGCACACCTGCACCTAATTAAATCCCCACCTTTATATAGATGGTGGTGGAGGACGCTTGAACTGGAGGGTGCAGCTGGACTGTCACACGTTAAATGCTTTAAAAAGCCGCTCTATACTTGCCAGCTTGTTGACTTCATCATCATAACGGGGGATATTGAATTTGAGTTGTGGTTTTAATTAAAATACAAAGTGAATCAGAGAGGTCTCTCAGATGGTCTTCCCACAGCAGTTAAAGCTGGACTGTGGATGTGCTTTAAATGGATTTCTTTCAAAGACAGTGAATGGGATGATGGGATCTCTCCTGGGGACAGTTCTGCATCAAGCCGCGCCTCGCAGCAGCCGTACATTCACCTGATGTTGACAGATTGCTACGACCATCCACTGCTTTTTTCCCCTGCCAGCTATCCACATTTCCCAGGATACTCCACTGAAAACGCAGCCAGTAGTTGACCCACAGCTTTCCTGGAAATCTCTGAGGAATTGCTGAGTGTGTGTGTGTGTGTGTGTGTGTGTGTGTGTGTGTGTGTGTGTGTGTGTGTGTGTGTGTGTGTGTGTGTGTGTGTGTGTGTGGGTGGCCTAAACAGCAGCGTGTTGCCAGTCTTAGTCCCTTCCTTGAGGTGCAGGTGGCGGCTCACCATCTGCTGGCATCCTGCCTGAAGAAGACAGTCCATTAGCTCTGCCTCACATCAGATACGAGCTGGTATCAGACGCTCTGGCTCTGGGGCTTAGTGAAATCTTAGTGAAATCTTAGTGAAATCTTAGTAAAATCTTAGTGAAATCTTAGTGAAATCCCACATTTAGGTGTTTAGACAGGTTTAACCAGTCAGCTGCTTGTGTGTGAAGTTTTGCATGTGACTCCGTGGATTTGGAAGTTCGCTCCATGTTTGAATCACTGTGAGGGGAAAACTGAAATACACATTCAAGCTGTCACTGTGTGAGCGGATGTTGTTTGTTTTTACAAAGCCCCCCCCCCCCCCCCCCCCCGAGGTGTGACTGACTCCACCTCATGACGACGCTCGTGTTGTAACAAGTTAATTCTGTTCTCTCTCCCGACCCAGATCTAATGATTGAGTATATAATTATGATCACTGACAGAGATTTGTTTGTGTGTGTTTAAATTAGTTAACTATGGTAAATGACTGTTAAATGAAGCAGCAAATTACTGTCTTTTCCACTCACATGAATGTACCCAAACACTGAGGCTGCATTTGCACCTGTAATTCCATTTTTGCATTTGTATTTCAAACAAACCAGGTATTATACTGCACAGTGATGGGAAAGTGACTCAGAAGTGAGCACACAAAGCTCACAATGACATAGATGCACCTGAATCCTGTAACACAGTAGTTTCCAGTTGGTGGTTTGTGGTCCAAATGTGGATCTACTTTGCTTGGATCAAAAACAAGTCACATTTAACAATTTTCTGGACACACTGGACATAGGCATTTGTCAAGTGGCCAACATCCCAGATAACGAAATGAACCTTCTGGCCCAACATATGCCTGGGTCCTCGGCCCGGGTCTGGCCCATATACTTGGACATCTTGGCAGAGTCCGGCTGTCATCCTCCAGCCAGAACATTTTCTGCGCTAGAATTGGTCCAGATGTGGATGCAGCATCTTACAAACATACAGTATCTGGACCAGATTCGGACCGGAGGTAAACAAGCATGTGGGCCGGATTTATTTTGCTATCTTGGATGACCCTAGTGGCTGCTGCAACTTGGTATTTGAGGAGGGGTTGTATTCCTACTGTCCCACCGTAAATTACTATTTATTATATCAGTAAGTGTAACAACCCTCCTGACCACTGGGGTTAACCTGCAGTCACACAAGTGCTATCAAATCATTTCCGGTTCTGGGACTCCAGCATGTGCTACTGAGGCCATGCAATTTTAAATTCATATACAAAAGTCAAAGTTATTTTGTGTTTCATTATACCACATCACACAATACAGGCGTCCTCGTGAACTTATCTTTGTTTCTGCTGACAACTTCATTAGTATGAAATATCGATTTGATCAGGGAGTCATGAAGTTCGTTAGCTAAGGTTAATGGTAGTTTTGCGTTTGCTGCAGTGAGATGCTGAGAACACATTATTATCTTACACTTCAGTATCTGTTTGTGGCATTTAAATAAACATGAGATGCCACTGACGGTACTGTATTGTGGTATGTGTCAGACAAAATAAGTCATCACAGAGAAACCTGTGGATGAATGATCTCTGGTTCCTCAGCGCTGTTGTTAAGCTGAAGAGCTCTCCAATGTCTTTGGAAGGATAACAACCATTTACCCCCTTCTATGACATTGTTTTTTAAAATATGACCCCATTATGGTAATTAAAAAAAAAAAGAGGTCTTTTCTGCTCTTTCCTCGGCTACCACCGCTGAGGTGCCCTTCAGCACGATCTCCAACAGGCCTGACTCCGTGGTCACTGGTGTGACTTTGGTTCAGCTGCCAGATGTGAACGTGTGGAGAAAGTAAAGCAGGAAATGAGCCACCAGTGTTCGGCTGGATAAAAGTAAAAGAAAAGCAATGAATATGTATTAATTCTGTCACATAGACAAACATTTAAATTGCTCTTTGTCTCACTTGCATATGTATCAGCCCCCACCTACTCCCCCACACCCATCCCTACACACACACACACACACACACACACACACACACGCAGACAAACGCAGGTGGGCTGGATAAATAGAAGACATTTTAATAACAAAGATATTGCCTTTAATTCAAATTGTTAAGTGTGCTGCCATTTGTCAGAGACGGAGCTAATGATCTGTTCATAATGGAAATGAAAACATAAACACAGAAAGGAGAGGTGACGTGAGGGAGACAGGGAAGACGGCAAGTAATGAAAAGTAGAAGAGAAAAAGGAAAGAGGAGATGGAAAATGGAGAGATAGGTGAGTAAAAAAAAGCAGAGAGGGGAGACATATGAGGAAAGAAACCAACCAAGAGAGACAGAGATTGAACAAAAAAAAAAACAGAATAGAAATGACAAGTAAAATAATCAGATACAAAGAACGATTCCAAGAAAAGACACGGAGACAAAGAAAGACGGCGACAACAGGATTTGCATTCAAGCTCTGTCAGACTCTTCTTTCAGCCTATTAATTAAAGCCCGTCCCGATTGTTCTAAAAATGAACCAGCCAGTCGGCAGACAACCTCACACATCATTAAGTCTCTGATTACATCTACAGCAAGTCTACTGCTTTAAAAAAGAAAAAAAAACAGAAATGATTACAGCTACAGCTATTAAATAAGGCAGAAATCATTACATGTGCTGTCAAGTCAACAGCTATTAAATAGGCCTGAAAAACAATGACAGTGATGCTGATTTGTTCTCTGATATTGCAGCCATAGAAATAAGGCGAAATAAGAGAGACCGGGTGGGAGGAAGGGGAAGAGGGAGAGGAGGGGGGGGTGAAGGATATGAAGCAAAGCACCACAAAGAAAGACGTACAAGTATGAGAGAGAATCAAAGGCCTAACAAGCCAACAAAGTGTGAAAGACAATTAGCTTTCCATGAATTCCAGACATCTGCGAGTGTCTTTTCTTCTCCATTTCCACAGCATGAAATGAGACCAGAAACGTGGCTGTCTTCGAAGCCAACACTGGCCCGCTAATTAAGCAGCGCCGACCGAGCTCTGGAGTGCTATTCTCCCATGCCATCTTTGTCTCTTGGAGGCTTTGGAAACAAATGTGCTCTCTGTAGCTCATTATTCAAGAGATGGAATTCATTCATGAAAAAAAAAAGATTCAAGAAAACAGCATAAGATGTGGCTTGTTTTTTTTCTCAAAATTTGGCCCTGGAACGAAAAGCATGTTGTTACTCGGATCTCGTTACAAGTTCGGCTGCAAGAGGATCCAAGTGCTGTGAACTGCTGTGATTATGACTGAAAAACTTTGGTTGAACCAGTATTTTATAATTAAAAGTCTATATGATGTTGACTCACTGCTTACTTCACACTATATTAGGAAGGATTTCTGTCATCAGCAACTGGTCACCTGCCAAAAACTCACACAAAGGCAGCGTCAGAGTGTCGGATCAAAAGTGTCCATTCGTCCCAAAAGAACAAGCTTTAATGTTGCAGTGGGACTTCATCCAAAAGTTTCTCTCTTTGACGTCACGTAGTCAGTAAACTTTGTCCTGGGATGTGGCACATTGTGGTTTGCAAGTGTTGAAGGTCAAAGTTACACTGTAATGGAAAAGTGTGTGTGTGTGTGTGTGTGTGTGAGAGAGAGAGAGAGAGAGAGAGAGAGAGAGAAGGTGTGTCAGATTGAGAAGTCTGTCACAAAGGAACCAATAAATGGAAACTTTGATGGCTCAGACCACAGGAGACACACACACAGAGAGAACTTCAAAGATGCTCTGCCTGCCACTGCTACACTCAAGGTCTCAGTGTGTGTGTGTGTGTGTGTGTGTGTGTGTGTGTAGTCGAGAAGCACTGATCCAGAGAGGACAGGTAGAAATAGGATGAGAGACAGATGGGGGTTTGGGGAGAGGTCTGATCCTCGGCCACCGTCCCCCTGAGCAGCAGTGACAGTGAACACAGGTGAAGAGGGTGAAGGGTTTTCACAGCATCAGAGACTCTTTAATGGACTAAGTGCAAAAGGACAAAATATTAATAATTAAAAAAAACTAAAGAAAAAGATAATGTCAGAGGAACAAAGAAAGATGGGAAATGACTAAAATGTATGCATTGGGTATTTCACTAAATTCTTTGAATGTATATTTTATTTTTAATTTGTGAAATTTATGTTCTATATTTTTTATTTATATTTAAGTCTGGGAAACCACCAAAAAATCCTATTAAAATCGGATAATAATAACAATAATAATAATAATAATAATAATAATAATAAGTAAGTGTATCAAAATCTTAACAAGGACTCAGTCACTTGACCAGAAATAAAAGGAAATCCACACATTAACCGTCCAGTGAACCAGCATTATGAACATTGAGAAAGATGCATTATGTAAACATTTTTCAAATTCTGTATTTCATTTAATCAGAATCAAAATGCATTACAGATGACATTAGAAGTTGGGTTTCCAATCACATGTGAGTGGCTGCACATCATTAAAAATAAACAACAGAAAAACAATGAAAACAAACAAAGTCGCTGCCCTGATGGTTGAGGACGTTGGGCTGTCCACAGTTCAGAGCTGTGGAGGCAAAACAGAGGCTGATAATTACCAAGACATTCAGTTTGGGTGAACAGGCACCTCCAGGGGAGCGGAGAGGTACTTTCAGTCTGTTAATTATCAGTGTTGTTAAGAATAAAAATGTAATAAAAGTGCTCTAATTCTAGGCTGTGGCTACACTAACAAGAGAGAGGAGATGAAAGGTCATAATGTAAAGCTTGGAAGAGGAGTGAGCAAGACTTTTCTGCATCACACTCCTGCGTGTGTGTATGTGTGTGTGTGTGTGTGTGTGTGTGTGTGTGTGTGTGTGTGTGTGTGTGTGTGTGGTTGATAACACATGACCTGACAGAAAGCCAAATCCCAGTGCCACTAACAAAAAAGACAGGTAGAGGAGGAAGCTGAGAGGGCGGGACATGTGAGAGACAGGAGGAGGAGGAGGAGGAAGAGGAAGGGGGACATAAAAGAGAGAGAGAAGAAAATGCAAAGGGACACAAACAAAAGGAGGAGGAGGAGGAAAGAGAAGAACGAGATGTGAGAGCAATTTTGATAAAAGAAATGACCTGCCACAGAGTCCATATACCTGTAGCAGGGTCTGTTGAGGGAAGAGAGGCTTTGGACAGTGGCTATTGTCACTTCAAAGCCTCACCGGGGAGTTGGGAAGTTCTCATCGACTTGTGTGAGCTGGAGCACTATTTATTCAGCGGTCGAGAGCACAGACTCCCCGGCTGCCATTTAGCCTGTGTGTCATACAAGAAAACCTCACAACAGCACCGACCCAACTCCTAGAAACACACATCTGAAGCACCGGATGAAATTCTCTGAAACAGCAATAAAGCGACGTGAAGCTAAAACTTATCACTGAAGCGCTGACAGTCACAGTGCATCCGATGCTAAACCTCAATATCCAAAAAAAAGAAAAGACTTGACTACCAGTAGAAATTAGTGTCAAGTGAATTAATAGAGATCCATTAGCACCGCTTGTTCGTTGCTGATCGATGTAATTAGTGTAAGTAAGAGCCCATGGGGGGGGGGGGTGCATTGCCTCGGTGGTCAGGCAGTGTTTCCAGCGTGGATGCCATGATGTACTCCGACAACTAAGTAATGTATATGATCATCCTTTCCTACTTCTCATTCTGCCTTGTGATTGTAGCTCACAGTATCTCACAGTTGGAGTCGGGTGACGTCTCAGAACAGTCAAACTTCGACACACACTCATTAGCAGAAGGGCAGTAAAGAAAGCAGACAAAACCGAAAACCAAAAAGGGCAAAGGCAGGTCAGGTACCTCAGGTTTCAAAGGTCAAACACACGAGCAGGCAAAACAAAAACAAGGTTAGAAAGCTGAGGCAGCACAGGAGATAATTTAACGAGGGGGTGACCGCTTGAGCGGGGAGAGACTAAAGCAGATGACTAATGGGAAGCAGGTGTGAGGGCAGGACACTGGTCAGGTGAGGGATGGCAGGGTCTTGAACAACAGCACAGGTTAGTAAAACACGACTGGAACTAGCAAGAGAAATGGAGACAGGTGAAGCTGATGAAACAGGTCAGACACAAGTGACAGAGATCCAGTGAATTTAACTGTGCCGTGTTAGCTTTTACTGCTAGCTGTGAGCTGGGTTGTACTCTGGGGGGTTGTAGAATTGATGCTCTGTGTAGCACCAGGAAGTCGTAAGCACTTCTCACAGGTGGTAACCTCAATTTGAAAGTGAAATCCCAGTGTGGAAATTATTTAAAGCCGCTATGTGAGAATATTCTTATTCTTATTAATAGAATCTTTCTAAATATTGTGGTGGTGCAGTTAAATGTTTTGCGTGTTTAAAAATAATGTAATCCCAGTGAAAATTGGCGTGGACTATGTTGCTTTCAGTCTGTTCGTCTCAGTGACTGTTGTGATTCTACCTCTGAGAGTCGTCAAACACACAGGCTTGCGTTTCAGACTAGTGGTAGTTTTATTGCTGCCATTAGATGATACTATGAAGGCATAGTCATAGAAAATAGCTAGTTTGGCAGTTAATTCTTGACCTCTGGCGCACCGTCTGAAGAGGCAAACCAGGCGAATGTTTAAGGCTCCCAAGAGGAAAAGGGGCCCCTGATGGCCCCTCATATCGGTACTTTTGCAGTGACAACTATAAACCCTTTTAAACCTCCCATTAAGGTATTATGCTGTGCACTCCTACTGTCCCAAACCCCCCCTAAGTGATGATGTGTGCTGTAACCAACGTCTACCGATAGCCTGCATGTCAGGCGTTAAGGGAACATCGGTAAATCATATAATTTAACATAGTCTGCCTGTGACATGCTTAGGGGGCTTCTAGTCGGCATGTGAGGAGGGGGTTTGGGTGGGTTTGGGTGGGTTTGGGGGGGGTGGGGGGGGTGGGGGGGGGCTCTTCTTTGCCCCTGGCCCTGCAGAGCCTTGGATCGCTGTTGTTCCTGACCTTGAAAACAGCAGCTGAAAAAACAATCTTAACTCAAGATCCATTTACTGACTTGTTGTGGAGCTTTTGAATGAGTTACACAGTCTTCACTGGCAGATGGAGTTTGAATATATATATTCAATCATATTGTGAGCACTTGTAGGACTTAAAAATGACTTTACACACACTCCTACCTCTTTATTTTTCACCGCAGTAATCAATGTCACTCTACAACAACTGCATTAGCACAGAATGCTGCCTTTGAAACTGCTAATGAAGAAAAGCTGCATTTGAATGCAGCTCATAGGAGACGGGTTGGCAATAACAATTGTGTGGTAAGAATTTGCACCGAAACAGCTTTTCATTTAAGTTTAATTAGAATGAAATCACTTTGATTTTAACAAGTTAACATTCCAATGTCCTAGGAGCCGTGATAATGACTCTGTGTGAAAGATGTGTATGTGTCGGTTTATGTTTGTGCCTGGATGCAAGCCTTGTTGTGTGATCCGGCTCTTTCTGAACTTGTGATACATTTGTGAGGACCAAAGTAAGTTCAGACAGGACATTAAAGACATGATTGGAAAGACTCTGTTCCTCAGTTCTCATCAAAGTCCAACACTTGGATTTAAGGGTTGTAGGGAGTTGCATTATCTCACACATGAAGAGGTAAAAATGTGTTTCTGTGTTCTGTTTTTTCATAATTCATTTGTTCTCACTTAGGTATTAGAGTTGTGCTAATGAGTCACATCAAAGCTGTGAAATCAGATATGTGTTTGAAATATATATATGTGTGTGTGTGTGTGTGTGTGTGTGTGTGATTACTCATTGACAAAAAAAAACTTTTTAAACAAAACACAAAGTTTGTAATTCAACAAACTTTGGGAATTGACGATGCCATTAGAGCGTAAAAATGGTGTGAATTTGTTTTGCGACGTGACTCTGCACTAATAGAAATGCAACAATGATTTTCATTGCACTAATTTGTCCTCTTCATGCTGTGAATAGCAGGCACAACAACTTGTAAACTAATTTGAAAAGTGTAATCCCTCATTACACAAAAAGTAATAAAAGCAAACAAACAGTAAATACGTCTTTCTAAACTAGTGCGCCGTGCACATTTAAGCAATCCTCTGTCATTTGTAGATGTTTGTATTCACAGCAGTTCTTAAGACTGAGAGTGAACAAATATATAAAACAATGTGCAGCAGTAAAGTTTGATAGATTACTCTTCACCTCAGTATGCTGTCATTAGATGTATGAAGTAAACAGTGTATCTCCAAGAATGAGTCTGGGAGTGAAACAGATGAGAACTGAACACTTCAAGAGGTCACCAAAGTTGTTTCAGCAAGTTTAAAGTGATGTCCTAAACCAGGACACTTTGTTGCAGATTTCAGGACTTATTATGCTAATCTTTTGTTTTGAACAATCACCATTTAATATTTCACAAATCCCTTAATTTCTTTGCTGTTTGTCATTAATCTCTAGATGTTTTGTTTTTAGTTGAAAGTTGCATTAATGGATTAGTGGTGGGTAGGATGTGTGTCTGGTGGGTGTCCAGTTCCTTTTTCAGCTATTTGTTTTGTTATTGCTACATAGCTAACATTAGCATTAACAGCTGTTAATTTACCAGTTTAGAATAAATGTTGTGAGCTCAGTATCAGACTTAATTGCTCTACTCACCAGGAGCTGTCTGTGTTACCTGAATGTTAACTCTTGTTTTTCTTCTATTTCTATCACTTCCTTTCTTGCACTGAAGTTAGCCTGCAAACCATCTATCCCTGGTCAGGCCGAACCGTCTGATCACTTTCAGATACCGAGTCACTGTAGTGTCCAGTCTGCCCTGAAGATGTAGCACTGCCAAGAAGCCGTAGTATAACCTCTTGTATTGTAAACACAACAAAAAAAACTTACAAATAGCCCCTTTAAGCTGCAGTCAGACCAAAATTTGCCTCAGCAGGAAATAGCACGGGTTCTGTTGTAAACATAAACTTGGGGAGCTAGCATATAGCTCACAGGCTAACGCGGCAGCATTAAGTTGCCTAAAGAGCTTTACAATTAATCATTTATCATTGTTGGGCATCATTACATCCGGACAGCATCCCATCTTCTCTGCTATTGCGTTATTTTTCTGTGCAGTAATGAAATAAGAATATAAACAAACAGTATTTCCCTAATGAGTAGTAAGTAAACGTGTCTCCACACAGGAATGAAAAGGAAGCAAATGTTATTAGATTAGATGTTATTTTTGATAAATAAGTGCTCAGGTCAAAGTGAGGATACAGAGGTCTTCCTTCCAAAAGAATTGCCCCTTGCTTTATTATAGGACTTCTTCATGTAGAGTTTTGGTTTCAGGGTCCTGGCACTCTGTCACAGCTTATTGGGGCACAAAGCCATCGTTAATGCCACTAGTATTGCTAATAATCGTAATGAGTAATGCTATGACAAGTCAGAGTTGCTTTTATCTGCTGACTTTTCCCAGACTTTTTAAATCTTCACTCAAACCAACACGTGAAGCTTATGCTGATTTGAGACAACAGCCTGCGGAGTAAAAGCACAAAATACCACACAACTCACAGCGTTCCACACAACATGGACTAATAAACACTTATTTCATATGGCTTGTTGTGACCGAGTCCAGTGGGAAATGCTACTGTACTGTCTCTGCCAGCACTTCAAAGCTGTGAAGAGATTGAATTAAAGTGCACAGCATCTCTACTACTAGGCGCTGCTGTTTGCTTATCAGCTGATCCAACATCATACCTGCTGCCAAAACCGCCGCCTGCACTCCACAGGCTGCTTTCTCTGCCTCGCCGCTACTTAAAAAGCAGCACGATCGTAGCAGAAGTTGTCTCGTCCTAATGGGTGAAGTACAACAGGTGAGTGAGGGCAATGTTACTCAAGAGGCCTGTACACACACACACACACACACACACACACACACACACACACACACAGTCCAGCAGAGTAGCGGTTTAATCAGGTTAAAGTGAAAACACCTGTGTGGGTGGAGTGTAGGTTTTTCAGAACTTTAATGAGTCCAACCAGTGAAATAAGTCGGCATGTTGCGATGATTTGATAAACCACCTTATAAAACCAGCCTGGTGTCGAGGTTTGTATAATGTTACTGTTGTTATGTGTGTTTTTGTTTTTTTTTGGGTTGTTCTAGTGAAGTTGCTCTTGTTATAGTAACAGAAAGAAACAAAAAGTCTTATTAAAACTTTTTTTGGCGAGAGATATGTGAAAGTGAATTTTGCCTCACACCCTGGGACCAAACTCATTTAAAGTTTTAGCTCTAATATTCGTGGTAAGGGTCATAAATTTTTATCAGCTGAGAACTCAAGCCGAGTACATTTAATCTCACCCTGTGACCCAGGCTCATTAAAAACATGCAACTCTCCTTGTCAGATGATAATCTGCACCATAGAGTTATTATGGGAAACAATATAAACACGGACACATGGGGCCGAGTGAGGTTTTTCTTGGTTGCATCTTGGTTAAATCTTCTCCCACTGTGTTTAATAGACCTAATAAAGACTGATAATAATAGCGCCGGCTTGGGCTCAGGAAGTATCGCTGATCAGAACGTTGGTGGCTCGATCCCTGGCTCTCCAGTCCGCATGTTGAAGTGTCCTTGGGCGCGATATTCAACCCCAAATCCCCCCTGATGACTGGACCATGTGTGTGTGGATGGGTGAATGTGGCATGTATTGTAAAGTGTGATTTGTCTCTAAGACTATAAAAGTGCTGTTTAAATGCAGTCCATTTACCGTTTACCAATAAATAGTGAATAACCAAGCGTGCCCTGGAAGAGGATTTAATATTGTGCAAAAACCAAGCCACATCTGGGATCCATGTCGAGGCAAAGACTGACTCACATTTCATCTTCTGATGCAAGAACACCTCGTTTCACAGCCTGGAATAATGAGTAGAAACAGAAATGATAATAATATTCACATGATTTTACAGAAGTTCCCATCGGTGCTTTCGCTGGTGTGTTTCCTGTGTGTATCATGAGTTGTCTTTGTTTCACTGTGTCACTGTCCCATCAAGTCTCCTTCATCACTCCCTCTCTTCTCCTCTCTCCTCCTCTCCGTACTCTGCTGCCCTGTCCCCTCTCCGTTCTGTTACTCCTGTGATTTATCTGTAAACACAGTCCTGTGTGTTAGACCAGTAGCACTCAACTAGTATTTTATAACTGTCTCACTCCCGTTCTCCTTCACTCCTTCTTTGTTTCCCTCTGTCTCTATCTCTTTTTTCACTCTCACACTGTCTCTCCCTCTTTCCATCAAAGGTGGCCTCCAAATAGACTGCAGAGTGGATTAATGATCTGCTGCCTTTATATTGTGTGTGAGATGATGTGTGTGGATGTGTGTGTGTGTGTGTTTGAATGCTGTCCTTGGTCTGGCATTAACAGTGCATGTGGGAGTTGATATTAGTCTGTGCTGACAACAGCAATCCATTTTATACACACACACACACACACACACACACACACACACACACACACACACAGTCCAGCAGAGTAGCGGTTTAATCAGGTTAAAGTGAAAACACCTGTGTGGGTGGAGTGTAGGTTTTTCAGAACTTTAATGAGTCCAACCAGTGAAATAAGTCGGCATGTTGCGATGATTTGATAAACCACCTTATAAAACCAGCCTGGTGTCGAGGTTTGTATAATGTTACTGTTGTTATGTGTGTTTTTGTTTTTTTTTGGGTTGTTCTAGTGAAGTTGCTCTTGTTATAGTAACAGAAAGAAACAAAAAGTCTTATTAAAACTTTTTTTGGCGAGAGATATGTGAAAGTGAATTTTGCCTCACACCCTGGGACCAAACTCATTTAAAGTTTTAGCTCTAATATTCGTGGTAAGGGTCATAAATTTTTATCAGCTGAGAACTCAAGCCGAGTACATTTAATCTCACCCTGTGACCCAGGCTCATTAAAAACATGCAACTCTCCTTGTCAGATGATAATCTGCACCATAGAGTTATTATGGGAAACAATATAAACACGGACACATGGGGCCGAGTGAGGTTTTTCTTGGTTGCATCTTGGTTAAATCTTCTCCCACTGTGTTTAATAGACCTAATAAAGACTGATAATAATAGCGCCGGCTTGGGCTCAGGAAGTATCGCTGATCAGAACGTTGGTGGCTCGATCCCTGGCTCTCCAGTCCGCATGTTGAAGTGTCCTTGGGCGCGATATTCAACCCCAAATCCCCCCTGATGACTGGACCATGTGTGTGTGGATGGGTGAATGTGGCATGTATTGTAAAGTGTGATTTGTCTCTAAGACTATAAAAGTGCTGTTTAAATGCAGTCCATTTACCGTTTACCAATAAATAGTGAATAACCAAGCGTGCCCTGGAAGAGGATTTAATATTGTGCAAAAACCAAGCCACATCTGGGATCCATGTCGAGGCAAAGACTGACTCACATTTCATCTTCTGATGCAAGAACACCTCGTTTCACAGCCTGGAATAATGAGTAGAAACAGAAATGATAATAATATTCACATGATTTTACAGAAGTTCCCATCGGTGCTTTCGCTGGTGTGTTTCCTGTGTGTATCATGAGTTGTCTTTGTTTCACTGTGTCACTGTCCCATCAAGTCTCCTTCATCACTCCCTCTCTTCTCCTCTCTCCTCCTCTCCGTACTCTGCTGCCCTGTCCCCTCTCCGTTCTGTTACTCCTGTGATTTATCTGTAAACACAGTCCTGTGTGTTAGACCAGTAGCACTCAACTAGTATTTTATAACTGTCTCACTCCCGTTCTCCTTCACTCCTTCTTTGTTTCCCTCTGTCTCTATCTCTTTTTTCACTCTCACACTGTCTCTCCCTCTTTCCATCAAAGGTGGCCTCCAAATAGACTGCAGAGTGGATTAATGATCTGCTGCCTTTATATTGTGTGTGAGATGATGTGTGTGGATGTGTGTGTGTGTGTGTTTGAATGCTGTCCTTGGTCTGGCATTAACAGTGCATGTGGGAGTTGATATTAGTCTGTGCTGACAACAGCAATCCATTTTATACACACACACACACACACACACACACACACACACACACACAGAGAGACAGTGTAAAAGAATTAGGTTGACATGATGGCACCCAGTTGGTGACTTGTCCAAATTTTTCATCCAGATCTAATTTTACTCATTAATTCAGTCATTTATTTCTTCATCCTGTGAGTGTGGGGTTATGTTTCCTGCCAAAAGTGAATTAACACAACAATTAATTCCAGTGTGTTGTGCTATTTAACACCAAACTGGCACTGTTACCTCTGCCAAGGAGGTTGTGTTTACAGTCCCACTTGTTCATTTCAACAAAATCTCAAAAAACACTTAACAGATTTTGAGGAAATTAGCTAGAAGCTTGCACCACGGGCTGACTGATTACTTTTGTTGTGAATTCTGAATTTTATTTTTAATTTTTGATACCAAGATGTATGAGTAGATATTCCAATCACCACTAAGTTTCCAGTCCATGTGATCAACTCTGAACAATGTCTTGCTGAGACTTAGGTGAAAAGATCTGCATCATCTCATGTCTACGCTACACTTTGTACAGATTTAACAAACCAGAAAACGTTAATAGTAAAGTTAGTGCTGTTCATAGGAGCCAGGCTAGCAGGCAGTCGGGGAACTTCCTCTTCTTAAACATAAAAACAATTTTTGTCAAGTTCCTTCTTGGGAGTGAGCTGGTTTTCATTAGTTAGCTCTGTTGAGGTTTCACCCCGGGAGGGTTGAGTGAACACAGCGAGCACATCTATTTGAAACGCCGATGACCGTTTCCCCCGTGTAATAGCTCTGGCCTTGAGCCTTCAGGAAAGACCCTAGGGCAGTGACTTTTGGTCCCACCCACTATAAATCAAAATGTGATTGGTTGTTTCACCTGCCACTTTCTCACGAACACACGTAGATGTGGGGGCTTCAGGACTTCTTACTCGGTTATGAAGTCCTAACCAATGAGTGAGCCAGCTAACCTTTTCTCTGGCTAGAGACAGCAAATGACGGGAGAACATGCAGTAAACCCAGTCAGTGTGTAGCCACCTGTAGATGTGTACATAATAATAATTTAATAATAATATTATTATGCTGCTCTGCTGTTGGAGGAATAAATCATCTATTTTATTCTTGTGTGTGTTTCCCTATTTTAAACATACTGGTGTGTATGTATGTGTCTGAATGTTATTTTTTTTATGGTGTCTCTTTGTGAATCACCTGTTTACTGTATATATATATGTGTGTGTCTGTGTGTGTGTGTGTGTGTGTGTGTGTGTGTGTGTGTGTGTGTGTGTGCATCCTTGTTTAGTTGCAGGTCATTCTCTATTCATGTCTAATTCCACTTGTACATAATTGAGAGGCAAAGGCGAGCGTGGCGGAGTTAAGGGCAGCAGTGTTCGCAAACACAAACCTGATGAATTTTACAACACTTCGCAGCGCTTTACTGTGTTTTACAGCGTACACACAGACACGCATGGCTGCCCAGGGATATGCCGGCCCCGGCTGTCCTACTTCTGGTTTTAATTCACTTCCTCCGCTCTCCTCATTGTTAGGTTTCCCTCGCTCTCTGCTCTCTCTCCTGCTCATTTCCTCTCTTTCTCTTCCTCTGTCAATCTGTTTCATGTCTTTTCTCGCTCTCTCTCTTGACAATCTGATCAGTTACAGTGTCTAAGAGAGTTTCTTCTCCTTCTGTTTATTCCCTGAGAACATTATATTTTCTCTTCACACCCGTCCTTTAAATGCTGCTGGTAATAATGCAGGTGAGTGATATTTTGCAGCAGGATTATTATGTACAAACTGATTTTCTTCATGAGCTGAGCATTTGATTGAACTTGAGTCTGTGCACCAGCTGTATATTTACTTCGGCAGGTTTCAGTGTGTGTCTGAGCTGACTCACACATGTGCAGAGTGATGGAAAGCCATTAAGATAATTTACACAGTATCAAAGGCTTAAGGCTTTTAAGAGAAGGAGCCTCTTCCTCTAAGCAAGCACACAGAGATACACTGTGAGCCGCAGATAACTGCAGCAGCCAGAGATCCAGTCCAGTCCACTCTGTGCCGGTGTCAGACTGAGGTGTTGAGAGGTGAGTGGCACAGATAATTGCTAAGCCTTTTCATCAGACATGATCAGATAAAACCGAACCACACATACTGCAGGGTGAGACAAATGTTAGAACACTCGCTGGACCACTAAGATAACCAGCAGTGTTGATGGCAATAACGCAGAACCCAACACACAGAGGACTAAAGTTAACGACTGTGGGAACGGTGCAAAGCTTATGTGACCTCTGACCTTATAGAGGAGACGCTCCGCATCAGAACAGAGCACAAGAGAATACAGTGGAGTATTGTTTAATTCCTGCAGACATGAGTTGAGTTTTTTTAATTTGCATTATAAAACTTTAATGATTCAAAACTGATTTCCACATTCTATGGAAAAGTATCTTTTTCTTAAAAATCACCATGAATATAAATTCATAACTCCCAACTTTGGCACCTCCTAGTGGCCATCATAAGACCAAGATTGATAAAAATGCAACACAAATAATTAGCAAGTTGCCATAATGACATAAAAATTCATGCTTTAAGCCACATGTTGAGGTGTGATGGAAGAAATGAAGTACAAGAATAACATTAGTCTCTTTCAAAACATGATGTTTTTATTAAAGATCTGTAGGAATGAAAGAGAAGAGACGGACCACTGAGGTCGAGAAAGTGTTGGAGCTGCTGTTAAAATACGATCACAGCTCAGCGTCTCTGGGGTTTTATGGTTGGGTTGAATGTGCGTTGGAGGCGTGTGCTGAGGGAGTGAGTGCACGTATGTGTGTTATATCATACAACAAGTACTTTCCTTCAGCATAACAACACTATCGTCAACACTCCATCTTTACGCCGTCTCACTCCCCCTCATGTCTCTCTCTCTCTCTCTCTCTCTCTCTCTCTCTATAACAGAGAACTGTTTATGTCAGCTGTTTTAGAGCTAGCGGGTCTTGAGACACCGAAAGAATGAACCAATGGAGAGAAAGAAAAAATTCTGCTCTCGCTGGCCAAAAGAAAAACTCATTATGTCTGACTTCAAAATTATTTTTTTCAAAATAAAAAACTTGTTTCTCAGGAAGGAGTTGTTTCAGAAAATTACTACAAACAGACACATTAAGACGACAAAGAAATCCAAAATTGCCACACAAGAGACACAAAACAGCTGCAAGGACATACAAGACAATTACAGAGATGCAACATGATGATGAAGAGCCATTAAACTAATAAAAAGAGATGCACAACAACTATAAAGAGATTAACACAAAGAGACAAACACAAAGAGATGACAAGCTGGATGTGGAGCCTTATGCTCCGAACATACAGCTGTGTCGCTGACCTGCTGCAGCTCGCACATGTGTGTGTTCACACCAGCTGCGTGTCTGCTGGGTCACTGCTACTGCCAGCTCTATCTATCTATATAGCGTTTGCCTTGAATTTTGTTTACAGAGCAACCCACACACACACACACACACACACACACACACACACACAGCAGGCACTGGAAAAATACTGCTCTTCGCCTGTTAGATTATTGACATAATATACTTACAGCCTTCATTGGGCTTCCACAGTTTCCACACGCAGCTGCTAAAACATTGAGCCTAGACATCGAAACTATAGTGAAAGGCGTCAGTTTTATGTAACGTTGCTGGTATGATGTCAATATGACATCAGCAGTTCTTTTCACTGTTTTTGCCGAGAACCATGTGTCACACATGAAAAAATAATTGAGACGCCGAATCTCTAGATTCAGATCTGATTGTGACGCAGCTGCGAGGCTCATGTGCGTCCACTCTGACCCTTTAACATGGTCGCCAAAATGAAAACCAAGACGTTCTGCAGCTGCCACGCACACGACACACAGGCATTGTGTTCCAGGTCTTACATCTTACGTCTGCACCCATGGGCCCTCCTGGATAATCCTCCCTGAGGACCACAAAGAGACACCAAACAACCGCAAACACATGCAAAACAGCCGCATTTAAAAACAACTACAAAGAAGTGACAGAAACAATGCTAAATGACAGTAAAGAGACAATACATGTGTGCTCAACAACTGCAAAGAGACAAACACAGACAGATTAGGAGCAGGATGTGGGGCCTTACATGTCTGCACCCGGGGGCCACATAATCTGTCCATAGTCAGCACCTTTCAAAATAACCATCAGATCTAAAACTGGCTTTTCCTGCTCTGCCACATCTGTGTGTAAAGTCGAGTTAAGTTCAGGCAACTGAAGCTACTTAGTTAAGGTTAAGAAAAAGCTGCTGTCATGGTTGAAAGAAACCAACGCTGACTGTTAGCAGGAGACGGGACATGAAACGCAGCCTTTGGTGTTAAATTTACACACTTCGCCCAACTATCCTCTCTGACCTCCTCCCTGAGAGACCGTGGTGATAAAACATTATCACACTTCCATCTTCGCTATCAAGAGAAGGCAGACGTTACTCATTTGAACAAACAAGCAAAAGCTGTTGCTTCCACGGCGAGAGCAGTCTTGTCAAGAGAGATGTTTCACAGCGGACTAATGCCTTTGATTCCTGTGTTTGATAGTTGTGAAAGAAACAGGCACAAGGAATAGCAAGCGAGAGAAAGAGAGAAAGAAAAAAAAAAGGAGCAAAGAAAGAAAGTTTTGATGTGAAAACTGCATTAGATGTAAATTTCATATCCTTCACATTAAATCAGCTTCAGCAGTGTGTCCCGACCGGACAGCCAGAACGCCGCCATGGCCTCCGTCTCTCTCGGATTATTAGCAGCGGTGGCTAACAGAGCAGAGAATGGAGTAGCCCACAGCAATCTAGCAGTGGGTGAATTGAAATGCCAGGCCAACCAATTATGTTGTCAGCACACACAGTGACGAGAGTGCACTACTGCACCACTGTGATCATTTTAGTCTGAGGGGCACAGAAACTCAGGGAGGACACACACACACACACACACACACACACACACACACGCAGACACATGCACGCACACACACGAGCACACACACACACGGCCCGCAGCCCGATAAATAAGGCTCATCTTGTCTCAGCGGCTCATTGCCCTGTCAGGCCAAATAAGGAGCCCTCATTTCCCCTCAGTGATACGCACACACACACACACACATGCACAACACACACCTATGCACTGAAACACACAAATGAATACTGATATTAATACGGACGCACAATCGCACAACACAATGATGATGCTGCTTTCTAGACCTGTGTTACAAAACAAACAAACACACACACACACACACACACACGCAGAGCCATTACATTAGTGGAGAGAGATGCAGCATGGTATACTTGTGACACAACGATTAGTCAATCCTGAACCCACAATGCACTGGAGTGGAGAAGGCAATCTCAGGTTCCAGGGGACTAGAGATTTGTGTGTGTGTGTGTGTGTTTTTTGTGTATGTGTGTGTGTGTGTGTGTGTGTGTGTGTGTGTGTGTGTGTGTGTGTGTGTGTGTGTGTGTGTTTGTGGGTGTGTGTGTGTTTGTCTTTAAAAAAGGGAAAGATAGAAGACGTTCACGTGCACTTGCACATTCATGAACTGTGATACTGTTTTGTGTGCACATTTTGTTTGTTTTGTGTGTGTGTGTTCTTTGTGTTATTTAGCAGTAAAAGAATCTTAAGTTCATATGTTGTGTTTAAGTGCATGTGTGTGTCTGTGCGTGTTCCCCTGTGTGTGTGTCAGTGTGTTGGACCATGGTTAATGGCTATACATTAGCACCCTGGGAGCTCAGTAAAAGGCTAAATGTTTGTCTAAAAATCGACTTCACCCCGGGCTGGGTCGAGTGAACCTGCTGTAAATGCTGGAGTGAGAGGAGTATCTGTCGGGCTGAAAGCAGAGGTGTGACTTCAGACGAGTGCCGATGGTGATATGCTGTGGGTGTGTGGAAGAGGCTAACATGTGGGGGAACATGTGAAGGTGTGTAAGGTCGTGCAAGAGGAGAGATACTCAACATGTGATCATTTTCTATTCTGAGTGAGTCCATGCTCCACTTTTTCTTTTTTCTTTTTTCTTTTTATCCCAAACTACACCGAATAATGAATTATATGGCAGTTAGCGTAAAATAAGATTTTGGCAATTTTCCCCAAAATAAAATGAGACAGTAATGCCTGTCCTCTCTCAGTAACAAAAGCACACATAATACGACGTTGTTATAACATTGCATTTTGGAATAGGGTGACCAGACGTTCCTGTTTTCCAGACAGTACCCTTTTCTGATGGCCTGTCCCCAGCTGGAGCAGTTCCAGGAAATGTCGCCATTTTTAACTGTAAATTAAAAGCAGACCAGAAAGAAGGAGGAGAGGAGGAGAGTGAAAGAAGGGGAAAGGTGAAGAAATTATTCCGTAGCTTGCCAATGTATTATTCTGAACAATAAAATACAAAAATGAGGCAGGCAATGGGAATCTGTTAACTAAAGTATTTTATTTGATAGTCGTCTATTTATTATTAAATACACGGTGACAGATCCGTCCCCTTATTTCATTTGCTGCTCGTCCCATCCTCTACTGGTTTTAACTGACACTGTTACATCCAATGTTTTGTCAGAAGTGAGAAGCAAATATTGACAAGCTTCTCTTATCTACTCCCCAAACGCCCTTGTTGCAGCGTTATCTGCAGGTACTGCTTCCACAACTCTGTCTCCTAAAAACTCTGTTTCTATGACGACAGCATTGGTGAACCTTTTTATGGTTATGTTTTGGCGCTCACAGCTTTTGTTTAAGGTTTTGAAAGATTGGTGTTTTAAGACAGAAAACCTTGACAGAGACTTCACACACATCCTGTTTATTTAGCGTTTAACACTACCATCCTTCCCAAACCATAACCGTCGTTTTGTTGCCTCCACTTAACCACAAATGGGACTCTAGATATGTGTGTGTTTAGATTAATAACTGTACTGCACTTCCTGTGAGAACTTAATGTTGATCTTTAGTGATACTGTTGAGAGTAGAGTTGACAGTTAGTCTATAGTTTTGTGAATCCAGTTCCCTCGCTGCTGTTCTTACTCATGTTTACAGTACCTCAGCTCCAACTCTTGTTTTTGGATTTGTTATCACTGTGATTGAATTTGTTGTCCACTACTGTTTCTACAGTTTCACGATTGCTCCCAGTATGACCTCAAACCAAGCCGCTGTCTTCAGCTTTTATTGGAGTGAGGGCAGAGGAGTTATCATGACTTTCAGAATAAAGCCAGAAGAAAAAGATGGAACCAAAGCTGTAATAAAGTAAAATTAATTTTCTTTTAAAAGAAAAGTCCATCACTATAATGGATTCCAATGGCAGATTATCTCAGACTTACATTATTTGGAGGCAAAATAGTAATAACATTTCACTGCATGACTCAACTGTCTGTAAGCAGGGAAAACAGGAATACTACAAAGATGGATTCAGGGCTCTACTATAACTGTTTTTAATACAGATATAAATGATTAAACTTGTAAATATGCAAATAATTAACTGAAATACACAGTATGAATTAACATCTAAAAGTCACATAATGATGGCCAAAAGCTATAAAAACAAGTTGTAATTACTAGAATTATACTTTAAATCACAATAGGGGATTTTAACTTAAATGTTGTTGTGAGAGAAAGTATAATCAACATGTATTCCTTAACATTTGACACCTCTTGCTTACAGTCTCATAAATTCCAGTGGGAAAAAAAGCAGCTGTTGCAGCTCTGACTTTGCCTGCTTTGACTTTGTGTTCTGCTTTTATCTATCAAATAAAACTTTAGTTGTAACCCATGGGCACCCATATGGCCTATGTCCATTTAAAGCTCTGAAAAGAACAAAACAGTAACAAGCACTGTGGTAAATGGATGTCTTAAACTGTCAACAAAGCCTGAAGTTCTAATGGCTGTCTATAAATGTCACTGCGGATGTGTCTATATTCATAGAGGCAGTTATCAGCTTTTAGATGTGCTTCTGCCTCACCGAAGCACTCTCTGCCTATCTCTCTCTCCCCGGGTTGTAAGTGGTCCTGATGCGTCTATATTGATACCCACCTGTTACCAGCAATTTCAGTCACCTCTTTCTGATGAAATATGGATGTGTTTCACCCCTCCTGTTTCTCTAAAAGCGTCCCTCATGCTTATTTATTGACGTTCCCAAGAGTTATCAGTTAGTAGCTGGCTGTCCCTTTGCTCTACTGTTTTCCTGTTTTATTAACTCTGTGTATTTCTGTGTGATGAAATATGAATGCATGTCCTTTCTCTTTTCTGTCCCTTTCTTTTTTCTTTTTTCTTTTTTCACCATTTACCATTTGTTTTAGCCAAGTGTCTCTCAGTAATGAAATATGAATGCATGTCCCCTTTCTACTTCTCCACCACTTACCGGGCGTCTCAGCTGTGCATCGCTGTGGGATGAAATATAGATGTCTGTCCCCACTTGGAGCTGTGAATGCAAAATGTTATCTATCCATTACAGGGGAAATTATGTCTGTCCTCCCTAAGTACCAGGGGATTATATATGTTGTTTTGACTCATGAAGTGTTTTAGCCATAAGTATACATAATCAAGGATGGGTGAACTCATGAATGCCTGGATAACTTGAGTTGTCTTCCTTGATAGACTTAGACAGGTTAGCAGAAATAACTTACACATAAAAAACACTACACATAAAATTTGCTGTCATGATTGATCCCGAACTTTGATGTTTCAGTCCCTTCACCGTCTGTCTCTTTATATGGACCATAAGTTGGAGTGAGCAGGACGTCAGTGGTTTGAAAACAGACAACATTATGTGCTGCAATAACTCCCAGAGAGCATGAGTCCACATAAAGAGGTGTATTAGCCTTTGCAGGACAGAAGAGCACAACAGGAGGGAGGCTAAGAGGGTCGGGTGGTAGACGTCCTTAATCACAAAACACACTGCTTATACTAAAGAACTACATGCACAGACACAGTCGACAATGGAGCGGAGGTATCCAGATTCATAAATAAAACCTTGAGAAAACATAGCAGTCAGGACCAATTCAATACTCACTACTACAAGAAAATGTTCCTTTCATTTGTCCGTTTATTTTCCATTGAAATGACTGCAGAAGAGAGCAGGAAACAAAAGGACACACAGACAGTCTGATATGTGAATAGATACTAAACCCTTGACAGCTTTAAGAACGAGCAACAAACAGCGTCATTGAATCTCAAAATTCACATGTACATGCTCTAATTTATCCAATAAGCTTGAAACACATGTTACTGTCTCTGTGCTTTTACTGAGGATTTTAACACATTTTTCACATTTGTCTGCAATTTAAATGGACTTTACTCAGTCATGGTTTTTCCATGCAAGGGTCTAAACTTATAATAGGCTTGTATTAAGTATGAACTCTTCTCCATTACAAGTCCCATAAATGACCTCCTCCAGCAGCAGTCACTGCTCCAAGACCGCTTGACCTCCTTGGATGGGTCCGGCAGTGGGGCTCCAGATGCCGGTAGCCTCTTGGAAAACCTGTCTCCTGGGTCTCAGTTGTAAAATATAAACACTGAAGAATTTCCCTTCCCCTCTTTCACCCATATGGATCTCGTGAACATGACATCACTGGCAATCTATCATCCTCCAACTTATATCCGGGAGTTAGGGGATTCACTCCCTCTACCTGACGGATGGCGTAGGAGTTCACAGTCCTGTCCCAGGAAGTGCCCTGACCCCGGCTTTTCGTCTGGCTTGCTTCAACCTCAAAGACATTTGTCCTTGCAGTAAGCGCTGTAACCTCACCAGTGTGGCCAAGCTTGTTACCACCTCAGCTGCTCTCAATTCACCTCCAGCTGCAAGAACCACTGCCCCTGTCAAGTGCTACCAAACCCCCGCCTTGCCGAGGTCACCTCCAAACTGCCCTCCAAACTTGCAGTTTACACCAACTGAGGTAACTCTGTGCCTGAAATCTTGGTGTTGGGCGACTCCATCCCATCTACCATCACATATTGTCTCAGCGTCGGAAAAGTGGAGGATTTTACTGAACTTGCTCAGACACCCATCAACCTTCACCATAATAATACACGCCGGAAATAATGACGGCATGTCTGGACGATCAGCCTTAAGCTGTACCAAGACATTATATCACTATGCTGCACAATCAAGACTCTAGGAAAAAGCAGTGTAATGTATTGGTTTGGATGGCTGCTTTTTTTAGAAATAATATCAATCTCTCTCACAGTGATTTAGGTCCTTTCTGCGCTTCCATTTGTATTTCATACCCAGTGTCTGTGCCTTCAAGTTTATAGATCCCCCAAATCTACTTTTGCCTTCATAAGTGAATTCTCAGAGCTCCTGTCAATAATCCTCCAGATATGACAGGTTTTAATTCTGGGTGACTTTGATATTCATATCTGCTGCACCTTTACCAGTCTAATTGCTGAGTTTTTATCCATGATTGATTCTTTTAATTTATCTCTCTCTCGACTGGGCCCACTCACTGTCAGGGCCATACTCTTGATCTTGTTTTATCTTATGGTCTAACATTATCCGATTCGACATGTTGCGATCCTTCTATTTCTGACCACTATTTTATACGCTTTAATTTGGTTTTACCTCGCCCATCTAGCAGCTCTCACTTACAGTTATAGTTTAGAGTTTTTAATTCTATCTCTGCCAATAGTTTTGGGAAAACCTTAAACACTATCCTTTATGAGATAGAGCCCTTATTATCAGTGGATGAGCATATAACAAATTTTTATTTTATTCCATCCTTGGAAGGCCTCATGGAGGCTGGCCACCATGGCTCTGATGAAGCTCTTCAACATTGAGGTTAAAACCTGTAGACACACCTACTTTTCCAATTTCATTGAATCTAATATTTCAAATCCCAAAGTGTTTTGAAACATGCACCTGCAGTGATACTCCTTAAAACTACAAAACAGTGATAAACTTTTTTATTCCTGCCTTGTGGAGTTCCTCAGGTTTTTGTACTGGGCCCACTTCTGTTCACCATATACATGTTGCCATTGGGAGAGGATTGCACAACATCAGTTTCCATTTTTATGCAGATGATACCCATTTCAGCTGTGACCCTGGTAATTTCAATGAAGGTTTTTCACTCAAGGACATTCACAAAATGATTTTTTTTTTACCTTCAGCTCAACTCAAAAAATGACTGACATGACTTTATTTGGCACTGACTCCTCCAACACTGAAATCACAAAGGTCCAAAACTCAACATTTTATTATCCCACAGTATAGAAACCTTGATGTTTTAATTGACTGAAACCTCACTTTGAAAAGCCACATCAAATCTGTCATACAGTCACGCCTTTTTCAAGTTTTCAATTTCCAGAATTAATCCATTTATATCTACCAAAATCCTTGAAATAGTCGTTCATGCTTATTTTCTCATGGCTAGATTACTGCATCTCAGTTTTCTCTCTCCTTCTCTCTCCTCTCTACAATTAACGCAGCTGTCAGGATTTTAACAGGTATCAGAAAATGAGAGCACATTACACCTATCCTTTTATCTTTGCACTGGCTGCTTGTTAGTTTTAAAATTTTTACTTGTCAATTTTAAAGCCCCAAAGCTATATTTCGGACCTTTTAACTCCCCATGTGCCAAGAGCACATGGGGAGCCCTGAGGCACTTTAATACTGCTCTCTTGGTGATTCCTGAATCCAGACTAAAAAACAAAGGTGACAGAGCATTTGCCATTAGGGCCCCTAGACTTTGGAAGAATCTTCAAGGGGAGATGTCTGTAAGTCTAAATATTAATTCAAGCCTTTTCTTAAAACACACTTCTATAGTCCATCCTTCCTGTGATCATCAGTCTTACTTACACCATTTGTTTTAGTTTTTTATTGTTATGTTTATTACTCTGTATATGTTTATTGATGGTGCTATTATTATTATTAGTATTATTATCATAAGCTGGTACAAATAATGTAAGTAATGTGTGGTACCATGATAAAGAAGAGGCCTGAGTTTAGTTTTAACATGTCTGAGTTTGGCAGCGTTGGAATTGTTGGGCTGGGAAACGAGAAACAAATAAAATGATTGTATATCACCCTACTGTCCGAACGTTTGCTTGTTTTATGAAATACAAATATCAAAAGCTTAACATTACACTTTGCAACGTACAGTATGTTTTGCAGTGTGTCTAAGTTTTATCTTTACCATTAAAAGATTTTATATACATATATATATATATATATATATGTATATAGTTGTCAAACTAATCAATCCTTGCTCCTTTTCTGATGACTTGACAATGTTGTTGCGAACTTTGAGCCAAAAAGCTCACATAACTAAACTCTACTCTAATCCATTTGTTCGTGTATTTTAAAGAAAATGGACTGATATTGAAGGGCCGAAGAAAGAAAGTTGCTTCTAAGTCGGGACACAAAAAGGATCATAAAAGGCCTCCTCTGGTCCATCAGCCGATCTGAAGTGTCAGCAGATTTCTCTGAGTGGTACGACGGCGTCTCTTCCCTCTCTGTCCCTTTCATCCCTGTTTTGTCATTTGTTGTTTCCCTCAGAAAGAATGAAGAAGGTGGTGGTAACATGTATGTATTATTTAACAGCTATGTGTGTTTCTGCTGTAATGGAACAAAGTAGAAAAGTGTTGCATCCTTCGCGGTGCTATATCTAGATGTCTGTCACTTAAACGCACACATACACACATCAAGAACGACGCTGAATCACAAACACACACATACGCATTCATACGCACTAGTTAAAAAGCCCAAGGCTCCAACAAGTGGTGTACTCATGTAAGAAAGGAATTGTGGGGGAATATCTTTCCATTGCACACACCAAAACACACACACACACACACACACACAGTTTCTGGCAGTTTTTCTGCAGAAATCAGCACATTGAACTAATCCATTAGCTCTTGCTGTTGGGGGAGAGAAACAGAAGTGAACTTAGCTATCAGGCCCAAAACTTTCCTCTTTTTCTAATCATCTCTGGAAACATCCCTCCTTCCCTCTACAGTGCAGCGATGAAAGAGAAAAGGGGGCACGATGAGGTGAAAGTGAGGAGGGAAGTGATGAGGAGAGATGGGGAAGAGGAAAAAAGAGAGATTGGCTATAGGAAAAGAAGGAGGAAAGGAGGATGAGAGTAAGAGGGTGATCAGAGGGAAAGGTGCTAAATTTTGCGACTTGAGACAGTCTTTCCATCCATCGACACACCGAGACAGACCAACGTGATGATGAGAAGAAGTGGAAAATGAAGACAGAGATAAGAGTGAAGGTGGAGAGTGAGATGGAAAAATAGTGGGAATTAATACCTTTTTAAACACCTTTTTTTAAAGCTGTGTGTTACTGCATGCTCATGCTTCAGCGTTATATCAGACAGGAGGGACTGAACCAGATTTATTTAAGGCTCCACTGATCCAAAGTTATTTTATTCTAACAAATAAATGCAAGGTGTTGCTCATAAAGCAGCTTGCTCAGAGATTTTTTAGCCTCTTTGTTTTTGGCAGCAGCAGACAGATATTTTTTAGTAAACAAACTTTGATTAAGAGCCAGATATTTTTTTAAAGAGTTACTAGCTAGAGCCAAAAGCAGAGTTCATATCAGACCTGTGGTGGACAGGAACACGACTCCCAAAGAATGCTAATACCATGCATGGCTGATAGGAGTTCACTAAGTTTCACTTTGCAACCCAATAATTATGTCCAAATTTCCATGACTC
This sequence comes from Seriola aureovittata, assembly GCF_021018895.1. NCBI lineage: Eukaryota > Metazoa > Chordata > Actinopteri > Carangiformes > Carangidae > Seriola > Seriola aureovittata. The sequence continues at coordinate 22,781,228 of NC_079377.1, forward strand.
AGTAATAGGAACTTCTGCTGGATATTATTATATTATCAAGAGTGCTAATGTGTTTAAAGAACACTTTTGGAGTCACTGTGGCCGTTATTCTCATCTGGCAAACATCCAAACTTTACATCTTTACATTTCATGATTGCAGCTCGCTCCTAATTATTTATCATTAGCTGTACACTGCTTTTTGATGTTGCATTGTGGGAGTTCACTTTATAGGACATTACAGCTCCCATTCACCAATATTTATGAACGGAAAACACAACTTATAGTTAATTATCGTATACATGCTGCACAGGTTCATACCTGTCAAGAGTGGGATTTCCACTCCAGACGCTGTGAACCTTTCTGCTGGGAGGGATTTCAGCCACTTTAAATGAGAGGCTATAACAGCACCTGTCTGTAATAGATTGAACAATGCCCTTATTAACCACCTTTGATCATGTCTATGTACAAACAGGAAGAATTGATTTCCTGTATAGGCCTGACAAAAACCGAATTTGCTGATTCAGCGTTGATAAGAGACAGGGTCGGTGGGTTTGTCTGCCGCTCGATAACGCAGCAGGTGAGTGCGTACGTGTGTGTTTGTGTGTGTGTGTGTGTGTGTGTGTGTGTGTGTGTGTGCACATACGCTTGTGTTTATAAATGCCTGTCTGTCTTCTGTACTGTATGACAATATGGTGACCAAGCCTGTGGTGGGCGTGGTGTTGTCGGGCTAAACTTCTTCACCTGCTCGATTTTTGTAAAGAAAGACTGATGGCAGTTAATTTAACCTCCGCTTGTGTTGAAGGTGTGAAGAGCTTTGCTGGCAATCAGGTGATGTAACTGTGAACTAATAAAAACAGCTGTAAAAAACTAATAGGTGAATGAAGGAGGTGTCACACACACACTCCCACAGCCCAAAGAGGAAGTCTAATGAAGCCAGACAAATAAAAACACCTGTGTGTGTTTGCTGCTTCACCTGCTCCAGACCTGGTGAGGTGAAGAAGGCGTTTATCTTACTTTGTGAGTTATAGGCGCCAATATCAGAATAAACTCTGCTATCATGTTCTCCACTGAGGTTTTCAAAACAAAAGCAGAAATATTTATTAGACCTCACAACATGAACACTTTAACTGAGCAAAAATTGTACAGTGGCCCTGAGAGCTCAGTGCTCAATACAATTGACTTTTTTTTTGTTGCCTCTTTTAGACCATTACTGTTTCCAGTATTTGCCTTGAGGGCGATGCTAAAGGGAAGTCAGCTATCTCCATGGGATCACAAAGGTGCTCAGCCATTGTGTTTATTTATTTTTCTTCATGTGCAATTTGAAATTTAGAAATGTAGGTCTTATGTTGGCACTAGTAGGAAGGTCAGGCCAACACTTGGACTATCACTGTTATCATTTTTCTATATCAAGTTCCTTCCTACTTTCTTCTCTTTCATATGAATTTGAAATATTATTCTTTGTACTGGCCATCTGGGCTGTGGCTGCAACTGGAACATCCTTAAATTTTTGATAATCTGTTACAGTTACAACATTTTTTTCTGGTTTATTAAGTCTTTATTCTGTCTAGTATAATTATTTCATCTGCATTATCTCCCAACTTTGGTGAATTTTCCCCAAATATCATCTGCACTATCCATTTAGTGCCCACAGTTATTCAAATATTAATCAGGATTTTTTTTTCTTTTTCTCCAGCACTGAGCATTAAAGTTTGATGCGTTATGCAGCAAAACAATTTCCGCGATCATTTCACATTATCAAAAGTTTCGTAGCCGCCTTCTTAATTACACAACAACTATTAATGAAGGGATGAAAAGTTAGAGCACATTTGTGGTGGCTGGATGTCATTTATATAACAGCCAGCCGGACGACAGTAAAGGTTACATGCTTTCCAAGTCTGTGCTCGAGTTTTCATATTTAATCAGAGTCTCTCGAACAGATCACTTCCACCACATTTTATCGCCCACTGTCTTTAATCAATGCCATTTCTGCCCCTGTCGACGTCCACTGAGCGTGAGTGTATCCTCACTCGCCCGAAACGCCACAATAAAATTAGACCCAATTCTAATTAAAATGCTGCCACTTAATGAGAGCCTGTCAGCTCTGTCAGCGCGGCTAAATTAGCCAAAATGTAACGTTTATCACTTAAATGAATTACAAATGTATCACTTTAGGTGAATTAAGGGCTTGTTTTGTGTGTGGGGAACATGACACAGGATGCTCCCGCTCATCCCTTGTCTTTCAGAGATATTGATTAGGAAAAATCAATGGGACAGTTTGCACTCCTGCTGATGTACTCCAGTCAATCAGTTAGATTTAATCTCGCCGCTGCCTGTGACTCATTTGTTGGCGACTGAAAGCCGTTTATAACCACTTCATCCCCCTCATCATCCTCATCTTTTCACCTTATTCAATCCCCTTTCTCTCCATCCTCCTCTCTCATCTACTGTGTTTCTCTCTTTTTTATCATCGTTCTCTCATCCCTCTCTCCTCCTCCCGCAGGTGTGTGTGTGTGTGTGTGTGTGTGTGTGTGTGTGTGTGTGTGTGTGTGTATTTGTGTGTGTGTGATTAAAGGAAGTGGATTTGTCAAAGTGCCAACGCTGACTTCCAATTATTACCTTGTTCCTCTTCCCCCTCTCCTTTCCGCCCTCTTCTCCTTCTCTCATTTTATTTTCCCCCTTGATCTTCACCTCCTCTTTGTCACCCTCTCTCTTCCCTCCCTTTTCTCCCACCCTCCTTCTCCCTGATGGAGTCAGACTTATATCTCTATTAGTCAGGGAATTAGGCAGAAAGATAGATTGGAAGAAAATCAGCTTTCCTTGGAGGAGTTAATTTTCTCCCTCTATCACACCATCACTATTTTCTCCCCCCTCCCATCCCCTCCTCCCCACCTCCTCTCTCTAACTTTCCCGTCTACTTCCATTTTAACACGCCATTAGTATTCTCCCCCAAACCCCCCTCCTGCCTTGATTTTCTCTTTCTCCTTCTCTATCACTCCATCGCCATTTTCTTCTCTTTCTTCCTGCCTCTGTGACAGACTAATTTCAGAGTTGTTTTAGCATAGTTAATGAACGCCCACAGCTCCTGACTCTGATTTTCCAAATGACAGGGGGCTGGAGGGCGAAGCACTTAAAGGAAAAAAATACGGCTGCAAACAGACCTCGGCTATTGAGACTGGTGTGTGTGACAATCTCTGTGTCTGTGTGTGTGTGTGTGTGTGTGTGTGTGAATAAATATGAAGATTCACACCAAGTTTCATAAGCATGGAAAGAACTGCTTGTGGCAGCCCAGTACATCTTTTTGGTTTATTTGGACCTGTACACCTGAGCCAAACACTGTAGTTATAATCTGTGTATCGTGCTTCTTTGCTTGTTTTTTTTTTTTAAATCATCTGTATAGTATGGTCTAGTTTAGTATTTATTGTTTTTAATGCTGCCTTTTTGGCCAGATCTCTCTTTAAAAAGAGATTTTTCAGTGAGACTTTAGTGGTTAAATAATGCAAAAGGGAAAAAAAAAAGATGAAACGCTATATGTCTTAATCCGACTCTCCACACTCCTGAAAATACACATTTTAAAATTGAATTGCTAAGACACACATACACCACTTGGTCCCCCCCTAATGTGATCAGATGATGGGAAAGGAGCGAGACTGTCAATCAATCAGTCAGTCAATACATGATTGAAGGGAACATTTCTCGGTTTATTGGAAAGCGGCTCAGAAGATCAATATCATCCTACATTATTCATGCATTACACATCTACTGTGCATAAAATTTACAGTAATTTGTCTCTGAATCACATCTCTTCATAATCGTAATGTATCTGCGTCAGTGATAAAAGCATCAGAGATCAAAAACCTCAGGTAGAAAAGATTTCATGACTGACTCTCACTCTTCATGCAGAGCAGCTTGTGATTACACACTTCACATGGAAGATTATGTAAATCCATAAAGATTAAACTGTAAATGACAAATTACTAAATCCAGCTGAGTGTAGTAACAAATATAGAAAGGATCTTTAATAACCGTGTACAGTCGTACAGCTGTACCAGAACAAGTACACAAACCCATACACACTGTACATGTGAGGAATGTTTCAGTCTGATAAGATTCAGTAAGAGAGGATAAGATGATTCATAATGTACGTCACTGACACTCAGAGAATTTCTACTTCTATAAATGAACTTTTCAAATGGAATTAATGTCATTATTACACAGTGGAAAACAACAGGATTGACCTATATATTTACAGGCCAAATTATATTATCCTTGAGCCTTGTGCAGATGTGAAATTAATTAGGTTTAACAGAATTAGGCTGGAAAATAAGTACAATATGCTCATATAATAAATCAATATCAACGTCCAATTTATGTGGATTATGTTACACAATAATTAAATAGAGATATACAGTAAGCAATCGCTGTAAGTAACTCTGATGACCATTTAATGACTTCATGTGTTTGAGCTTACCCAGAGTTTCCATTTAAAACAGCTATTTGTAAGTTCTGCTATTGCTACGTAGCTAATGTTAGCGGCTGTTTCCTCACCAGTCTGGAAGAAACATTACGAGTTCAGCATCAAACTTTGTTCCTTTTCTCACTAGCTGTATCGTCACTTCCTGTCTTGTCCTTCTTTATTTCTTTCTTCCGAGGTACATTTTTACCTTTTTGTTTGTATCATATGGAACATATGATACAAACAAACAAACTGACTCACTTATTCATCAGCAGCTACTGTAGTGGGCAGAAACTCTACAAAGTAGTTTTAAAGGTGTCCTCTTACAGTAGTGAAGTCTAACAAGAACCTGCAAACTTCTCTGGTTACAGCACACACACACACACACGCACACACACACACACACACACACACACACACACACACACAGCACACTCCTAAATAACTGTAGGTCAGACAGCATACATCTTCACGCCTGCATGCACAACAGACGCCTGAAGAAAACTTTGGGTTTGTGTGGCCACTGATAAATATACACCCTACAAACTCCCAGAGAAGTAAACATGTCAACACAGGCTAACAAAGCAGCTGTAAAGCTGTTTTATTTGACCATCTGGTGAGCCTGACATGTTTATTGGGCCTCATAACCTGGCAGCTCTTTACTAGCCACGACAAGGTATTTGTCTCTGGGATATTGTGTGTGTGAATGTATTTGCAAATGTGTACATGGTGCAGCACTGGTGTTTGTGTGAGCTGGTGTCATGTACCTGTAAAACATCATTTTCATACGGCTAATGTCCTGTGACAGAGTGAGGCACGCAGCCAACAACCTGTAGCTAGATTTATTTTTTAACACATAGCTTTTGTTGTATGAATGCATGAAGAAGTGCTTTGAAACCTCATTCATTTATAGTGTGTTAATGTTTTTATTGTTTGTATTTACAGTATGTCAAAGTTTTTACAATAACAAGCCATGGGAAATTGTTAAAATTAATGTAGTGCATTAAGTACATAGCAAGTATGTACTGTATGTGCACAGACTGCAAATATGTAACATACATACGCACATGTATGCCTGTAAGTTTACATATAAGTTGTATATACTTATATGGAGTACATTGATAAAATGTATATACACTAGATGGAAATAAATACATATTTACTACATTCAAGCATATACCTTGACAAGCAATTACATTGACCTATACCACTTATCCTTTGACGGTTGAGGGCAGGGGGCTGGGGGCTGGGGGCTGGAGCCAATCCCAGCTGACATTAGGCAAAAGAGAGAGAGAGTACGACCAGGACAGGTCGCCACATTTACATTTATATGCTCATAAAAATATTTAATATAAAAAGCTGATAAAACTATTAAAAATACAATATGAGACAAGGTGGAGAAAAAGGGAAAACAAATAAACAGCTAAATTCCAGTTATGCAAAAGAATCTATAAAACTGTAAAGACTCAGCACAACCTTTAAAACAGAGTTTTACAGTTTGATCGACACATACTGTAGCTATAATGTTTACCTATGTGTGTGTGTGTGTATATGTGCATGTGTGTGTGCAGAACATGTGTGTGTGGAGTAATCATCAAGAAAGGAGCAATCAGTGGAGAGTGTCTTTGTCTCTAATCACGGAGAGAACCCCCATAGACACTGTTATGGGCATGTCTCTATGTTTGTGTGTGTGTGTTGTTGTGTTGTGTCTGTTTGTGTCCAATCAGTCAGAGAGCCCCCACAAGCTCTGTCAGTGAAGCATCAATCAGTAAACACACACACACACAGACGCACACACAAACACACACATGTTCACACTATACATCTGTCACTCAAGGAGAGGATAACAACTTTCTCCTCCTGAAAAACTTTTATTTTGAAATCAGGTTCTTTAAAATGTTTCCTTCAGTTTTATAAAGAAGTTTTTTTGTTAACCTATACATGTATCCATGGAAACTTCCTTTCACACTTGTCTACCACTACTTCACCAACTGCAACTGCAACTGTGCCATGTTCAGCAGAGCAGGCGCTCAGTGTTCATGAAGCAGCATATCTTCACTGTATGATCCGACACCATGTCTTCACCCATGTTGAAAACTACTAGCTATTCTCCAAAAGCAGTTTTCTTCTTCTTCTACTTAATGTTGCATAAAGTACTAAATTATGAAAAAACATATTACACTAGAACGCTTTGGAATATAAACATGACCTGCACAGCAAGTAATAAGGATGAAAGTGCAAATGAACCTGTTAGCCGAATTATATTGGATTATACTGAGAAAAATAAATCCCTTTAAAACAATATCAAACAGTTAACAGCTGGAAACAGCAAAACAATAAGCATAAACTATTAAATTAACATAATCAATTAACATGTCACACTTCAACAACATGACACTATTTGACTTTGATCAACTACTACAATGACAGATGTGTGAAATGCAGATGTCTGTAGTTTGTCAGACATTACAGACACTTACATTTTCCAATTTCTAGTCCTCTGTTAATTGTTATAAATATGTCAAGAATAACTTTTCTTTTTATATTGATGTGCCTCTCTTTTCTCCTCCGGTAAAATGTTGAGGTATTTTTCATCAGTCAACTCAGGGTTTTGCACATAAATGTGATTTTATAAAACTAAACTTCATTGATTGTTTGTGGGTCATAATTTCTTGTTGGTTAATAACATGGGTCAGAGGTGTGTATTTGGGTCTGAGCCGGCAAATACTCTCTTTGTATTTCTAAAGAAAGATGTTGAGGTCTAATATATTCATTTATCCTCTGTCCTCAACGTCCTTCTCTAACAGCACAGGTGAGGAGGTTTGGGTGGAGACCAGTCGTCCTCTACAGCTCTTCATCACTCCAATCCAATTAAATTTGAAGGATTTGATCAAATCCTTCGTAACTTAACCCCATCCGACTTTTCCATGTTGCATTACAGAAAATCAAGAATCCCTCATTTCTGTTTCACTTTGGCTCTAAAGTAACACGATGTAGGTCTCAACAATATTAGCAAATAGACGCTGAACCTTTCCAGGTCCTGTGCTCATTTTTCCAGACAGTCCTTGAACACAACCTGCTGCGTTACCCTGCTGGTGAGGAAAAGTCACTCCAGGAGACAGTGAGCAGTGTAGCCATGATGTGCTGTATGAAACAAGCAAACAGACATTATGAACTTCAGCTGAAATCAGTGTCATGAAACCTAAAAAAAGGGAAAAAAAGTCTCAGTTTGAGCCCCGGTGGCAGCTGTGCCAGGTTCAGCTTCTCTTAAATAACTGCTGTCCCGAGTCGCTCATGCAGAACGGTGTTTTGGGTTTAATGAGAATGATGTGGAAAAAATAAAATAAAAAAACGGCCAGGCTGTCAGCTCGTTCTGGTAAACAGGAGAAACAATGGTGCAACAGAACAGGCAAATAACAGAGCTGTTACTGCGAGTCCAAATGAGTTCTGATTTGTGTTTGACTCTTGTAATTAGCTGGAAATTGCTTTGTTTGATGTGTGTCCGTGTCTGTGTGTGTGTGTGTGTGTGTGTGTGTGTTATGGTATCACACTTTTTAACACAAGAACACATATATATCGGTAAGTCTTTGAACGTAGACACACGCACCCAAGCATCCATAGGTGCTTGCAGGCTCTTGGTAACAAACGTTTGGTAAGAGGCAGTTTTCTTATTGTGAGAGACGACCGAGAGCTGAATCTCAGGGTCCCTCAAGCACAACACAAATGTAAGGAGACTAATGCACACAAACATATGGTAATTGGTCAGTGGCACAGCTGTGTATTGATCAATCTTTACTGCCTTCATTTGTTCAATTGATATTAAGCCCAGAGCATAAATCCAGAGTGTGTTTGTGTGTCTGTAGTCTGTATTGATAAAGTTTTAAGTATGAAGTGCATGTTTTTGGTTTCCATCCCTTCTTTGCATTTGCACCTTTGTATCAAAAATGTGTTCACTTCCATTGATGTAAATCTTTGTATGTGTTTGTGTGTGTTTCCTTTCTGACGAGCACAACAGATCTATAGAGACCGCCCTTCCCTCACTATCTCCAGGCAGCATACAAATGGCTGCTACATTTTAGTAATTGCTTCTTTATTGACAAATGGCTGTGAGGTGTAGTGAGGGCATTACCTGTCAGTATTGCTTTTATTCCTTATTGAATTCTGTCCTTCTGTTGTTTCTGCCGCTCGGCGACTCGCAGGACCAAGAGAAACAAGTTAATGTTCACAGAGACACGTATTTCTGTGCGTGTTTGGGTCATTTTTGTACATGTGTGGGTTCTTACATGTGCGTGTGTGCAAATATGTCTGTCTGCAATGTGATTATTCTCTCCATCTGTATGTATATGTGTGTCTCAGAGCAATACCCTGAGGGACGAACTGGTAAACATGTGGTTCTGAATTAAAAAAGAAAATAAGAAAAGCAATCACACACAGAGTGATTTCATTTACCTAAAGCCCTGCTGCCAATCAATAGGAATCTGTGGACATATTAAAGGGAAACTGACAGTTTTCATTTTGCAAGTTAGCAAGAGGGAAGCTTTGGTGGCATTTTTATCTGCAAATCTTGATCATTATTTAAACCACCATTCAACAAATCCATTAGTAATTACTTAGCTAGTTTGGAAAGGTGTAATCTAATCTTTAACTCATTGAATAGAACAAGATATTTACACTTTAGAGTCAGGGTTTTAATGTGTGTGCGAAGCTTAAAATATTGAAAATCAGTGATCCTTGTTGTCAAGCGTCAACATTAAAAAGTTTTCTCCATCACCAAAAGTACAAAAACATTTGCATTGAAGGAGCTACATATTATTTTTGCTATTGCTACATAGCTAACGATTAAAGTTTAATGCTGAACTCGCAACCTTTGTTCAAGACTGGTAAGTAAACAGCTGTTTACAGCGCTTACAAATAACTCCTTTAATCCTCTTTGTTTATCGCAGAGTCTTACAATATAATAAAGGTCAATTTGAAAGTCATGCAAAAAGAAGATGAAGAAAAGCTTTTGTCGTTTTACAGGCGATAGATTGTTGTTGCACTGTTGACTCATTTCCACTGTGAGCACATGCACTCACAAAGTCAGCCATATATTGCGAGACGCTTTGGTTAAACATATGCACTGAATTATTGGATAATTTTACTGCACTTCAAGTTTCACAAAAGAAACTTTTCCACCAAAAGGGAAAAATTAAGAAAAACATTTTAAAATATCACCTCACATTATGTGTCTTTTTGAAAAGACGCTCTCGTTTTGATTTAGTTTGCATGTTGCATGTGAGCTCCGGTGTAATACCACAAGCCGCTGACGCTCGGCGTTACACGTCTTGAAAAAAGGATTTCATATCAAAATGCCATCTTGGCTGAAGATACCATCAACTGCATCAGCATTCTTTTTCAGGCTCCTTTTCATCCTCAGCCCCCCTGCTGAAGCCACACTGAAATGCTGCTCTTGAGACATCTGAGAGACTGCCACATATTTCTGTGACCCCTCACACCTTTCACCCCCTTTTGCCTCCCTTTTCAGTGTCCTTTCATGTGCTCCTGCTGTAAAGTGAAAAAAGTAAAAACTTAAAAAAGAAACTGATCTTTTGTCCCGAGCTCGGCACAAAGGTGAGTCATAAAGCTGGATTTATACTTGAAAGGGTTTTAACAGCAGTCCCTTGTAGATAACATAGGTTTTTATTTATAGGTCAGTGTTGGATTTCCATTAACTCGACAGATGTATTGTACATGATCAGGCCAAATGACGCTTTAATTAAGGACCCACAATAACTGTGTCCACATTCATCCATTTACTTTGTGATAAAGAACGACAACCGCAGGGAGCTGAAGGTTCGCAATGGAGAAGCCTTTGATAGATTTGTGTTACTGAAAAAAGAAAATGATGGCTTGTTCCTCTACTGGCATCGGATACTTGTAAACGTGAACGCAACCAGACCAGTTACAGTTCTTGAAGCCTCTATCTGGTAATTCCATAGCTGCCATAGACACCGATTTGTAGTTACAGTTTTATGTCTAGTTACAATTATATAATATAATAATTTTAAGGAATACTCAAGCAGGTATTTGTAAGTTTTGCTATTGCTAAAAAGCTAACATTAGTATTAACAGTAGTTTACTTCTGTTAGGCATCAAACCTCATACTCACCAAGAGCTGTCCAGCGATGGAATACCACCCTCTTGTTTTGCTTGTATTTCTTTCACTTCTTTTCTTCTACTAAAGTTAGCATGCTAACCATTTCCAATACCGAGTCACTGCAGCGCCCAGGTAACAAAATGCATAATAATGTATATGCAAAGTCAAATGTCAGCGTTCATGTTGAATTTCTAATTTCTAAAGGCTGTGAAGATCTGGCAGGAAAAAAAGTATAGTCATCCTCAAATCATTTTACTTGATGGCTTTGTTTCTCATCATTATTCATGAGACTGTAAATGAAAGAAAAGTCATTCAGCTTAGAAGGTGAGGGTTTTTAGATTGAATATAATTTAATTTAAACAATTCCATTCCCTCCTGTTCTTCATTACAAGCTGGCAGTTTACTGAGAGATTAGAAAACTGATGACTAAACAGCGGAGATGAAAATAATGTAAGCACATCCAGGTCCCTTGGAAGCACAACACAGAAAACACAATCTGTCTTCACCATTTAGGACCATGTTGGAAATTTAAAACTTGTATGTCATTGCCTAAAGTGGATTTCACAGAGTTTGTCAGAGGATAAATCTTAAATATAATCACGGAGTGATTCTGCATGAAAATTAGGGAGGGGAAACTTTTCTATGACAGCCCATGCATGGTAATAAGTGATTCAGTATTACTTCTTCTTCCCTGCCCTGACATCAGAAATATACAGTGACAAAGATCAGTCCTGATATTATGAAATGGAGGTGAAGAGGCTGAAGACGCATGACAGCGATCAGGTCAGTGTTGTGACCTGTAGAGGAAGTGAACTGGAGATGACCTCCGTTTTTGAACATGGCACTATTTTTCTTCAAAATACAGGTACATTTCCTGAGGTTTGGTTCAGTACATTATCAGTGGCTAACTTATGCCATCTTACAATTTAATTATTAAAAACAAACAGGTTAGATAAATTACATTGAAAATACAGGCCCCAAAGCACAACCTCACTGCAACAAAGCAGCGTCACACCTGTGATTTCCAATTACAGTTAATTGCATGTTATACAAGGATGTATGAACACCGCTGCTTCCTCAGTTTTGGCTTGATTGTGTCTAATCATGGCTCCAGATGGTAAGTTACTACCAGAACATGTATGAAACCAGACACTAAGACTTGAAAAAGATGGGAGAGGGTACAAGAGCATCAGCAGGCTACTGAACACAAGCCGAAACACAGCAGTGGTCAGAAGGTACAGGAAGACACTGCGCTTATTTTCTCAGATGGTCACAGAGGACACTTACTGTTTTGACAGGCTGAGTTTTACTCCCCATTACATTAAGTGGACATTAATATGTGAAAAATGGGGAGTGCACCTTTAGATTAGTTTTGAATCATCTGTACAAAAGGTCTTTTGCTGGTTTCTGCCATTTATCTGCCTCTTTGAATGCATTAGAAGCACCACGGCTGAAGTGACGATGGTATTTCCGTGCATAATATTCAGTCTATATGAAAGCCCATAAAATTGTGGTTATATAAGAGCAAGGCTCTGAAGAGAAAGGCAGTAAAGTAAGTGACAGCTGTCAGAAGCCCGGGCCTTGGAAAATAGAAGTAAGGTCAATGAAGTTAAGAATGGCGTCCTGTCAAAGAGCAGCGGCAGCCCTGAGCCAGGAGAGCACGGTGACAGTGAGTGATAAATTGAACATCGCTTTATGGTATTCTTCCTGCCGTTCAATGTGACGATGCTCTGGTGGAGTAGTTTTTCAGAAGTGAGCATTTAGCTGTAATAGGTCATACTTGAGGTTTTTTACAGGTACTCCATACCCAAATCACAACAGCTTTCTACTTACCTGTACTATCTTGCCTTTGAAGTGTTCCTATCAGTGTAAAAATACATTTTAAACACAACAAGTGTCCTGGTTATTCTGAATTATCCACTCAGCTCCCAGTGAAGAGTTTGGACTTCTTCTTTGGTAGAAAGTAGCTCTGCATGGCGGAATACCAGAGACGAATATCTTTGCTTTATAAATTGTGTGAGCTGACCTTTTGAAGGACCCTTCCTCACCTCCTCACTCTCTGCTTCGCTTCTCTGTGTCCTCATTTGTGTTTAACCAGGAGGATGTTTTCTCAGGATCCTTTTCAACATGAGCTGCTACAACTGTCATTATTAGTCTTATTATTATTATTATTATTATTATAAGTATTATAAATATTACTACCATCACTATGACTTTACATCTCTATGTGGAACATGCATTGTGCTCCTTCTCTCTCTCTCTCTCTCTCTCTCTCTCTCTCTCTGTCAACCCAACCGGCAAGGCGGATTACCGCCCACCCTGACCCCGGTTCTGCTCGAGGTTTCAAAGAAAGTTTTTTCTCTTGCCGCTTTCGCCAAGTGCTTGCTCATGCTGAGAATTGTCGTGATTTGGTGATATACGTATATATATAAATCAAAATTGACTTGACCTGAATTGAGGAAATAAAGAGTATTGATATTAGCCAGAAGTGATGCTTAAATTCTGTTTAATGTGCATCAGGGGCCGTGGGCGTGCTCCATATTATGATGTAACATTGGTGTCATAGTGTAATGGGAATCTAACCTCAGATTAAAGTTAAAGCAGTAATACCACTGTTTCATCATAGGCTCATTTGAATGAGTCCACCAAACTGAATGACCAATTTAGATTGTTTGTCCCTAACCTCTGATTTGATAAATAGTTAGCATCTCCTGAAATAGTGCTCCTGTGCTGGCGGGCATAATGGACCTTCGTTGTTATAGTTACAATGATAAACACATGATTACAAAAAGGACAAAAAGGGGCACTGCTTATGTCAGTTTACAGGCTACCTATTCAGCTAATCAGCTATAAAATTAAATAGTTTAAAAACACACCTTAAAAATGTCAAGATTTTCAAGGTTAGACGCTGAGTCGTGTCTGATGCCTTTGCTTGTTTCCAGGCGAGAGTCTCTGTGCCACTTTCAGCTCAACTAGCACATCCACCAAGAGGTTTCAAGTCTACAGGAACATTTTTGTTACATCTCCAGCATAGCTGTTAGTCAAGAAATAATTCCCGTGAATCTAAACAAAACAGAATCCATCACGTCAACGACAGAATCTGGACAGACCTCGGCGAGCGGGAGACAAATAAGCATTTAGTGCATTTCCAAAAACTGTAGCACTTTATCTTTTAACATGTTGAATTGCATTTGTGGCATGAGGTGAGAGAGTGAAAATATATAAGAGCAGAGGCAGAAAAAGTTTGAAATAAACAGAGAAAATTGTGGAAGTGAAGAGTGAAAGAAAGGGTGGAGGAGATGGAGGAGGCGGTAAGGTGTTTGTGGATGCTATCTGTCTCCCGTGTTATTTATCACCGAGACAGGTACAGATATGGAGTCTTAGCTTCCCAGCCTCATTACACATTCACTCTCCTTTTCACACACACACACACACACACACACACACACACACACACACACACACACACACACACACATTTTCATAAAAATTCACACAAACTTTGCCTCCCTCCATCTTCCCTCCCCTTTGTTCTCCACTGTCTCTCTAACCCTATCTCAGACGCACATACACACAAACACACACACCCACACAAACACACAAACAAACATACATTTCAATTAAACCCAGGCTCAGCATGATGAATGTGGTTACCTTTTAATTTCAATTATAGCGGCTGTTTAGCTCGCTAGGAAGCTGTTGTGTGCTCAAGCAACATCCGCCAAGCGATGGCTCAATTACAGCACACAAAGTGCAGAAACGGGTGCACGCCAAATCACAAGCACACATTGGCTGATACACAGGCAAATATACACAGCAGTAAATGCGCATGGACAGGGTACACACATGCGGGGACATGCACACACACAAAATTAGATTAGCTAATTTAGTTCTTGTCTGGACACATTTTTCACCTCCGTCTAGCTGACGGCTGTTCTAAAACCTATTTAGAGTTTCCACAGGGCAGCGCGGCGTCTCAGCAACTACTGACGATGTGCGGAAACTCATAATTATTGCCCCAAATACAAGTGTTGTTTATTCATTTATAAGTAACAGACGTCATACATGAGAAATGAGTGGTGGAGGACATAATTATCTCACGGGATTCAGCTAAAATGAATTTCTTGTAGGGCCTATTTATGCCAACACAAGTCAAAAGATGCAGTGCATTTTGAGTTTGTAACCTACTTTAACAAAACCAGCATGTCGACTCTTCTTTTTTTTTTAACCTTATTCACATGCAGAGTATTTGCCGAGCATGCATGTGTTGTTTCAGAATCGCCCTGCTTCATATTCACACCTGAGAGTCGCCCAGGACTAAAGAAGGCTGAGGTAGTTCTTCCCTCCGTCTCTTGTGCCTCCACACCAAACGCAAAAGATGAAAATGTGTTGAAGAACCAAGTCAGAAACATTCCAGCAATGATGGAAATAAAACACTGAGTCTTGCCAAATTGAAATTAGCCTTGAATTTTTAATGAATGGCCCATGTACATCTGTGCCTGTTCTCGTTTTGGGGAATTCACTAATTGAGGAAGAGTTGCTCGTTTGCTGTCTTACCACCGTCAGATATCGCAACCATTTCCTTCTCAGTTTATTCAGCACAGCAATATCTCCATGGCACGTTTAGTCTAGCTTAGGACAAATACCTCTTTTTTTTCACAAAACTCAAATTTTCATTGGTTATATGTTAACTGAAGATGTAAAAACACTCAAACTCTTACTGAATTTTCTTTTAAAAAAATCGACAAATATCTTTATCAAGGAATTAAAAGTTAAAAAATGATATATAGAAGTGTACGCTACATGTACGTCAATACATAAAATTACACAGCCAATCAAAATAAGCATGATTGGAGACATGATCCAGTTTGGGTGTCTTTAAATGCAGCATTTTTCCAACTCCCTCAGCACAGTGACTTGTGACAGGCGAGGCAATGACTTAATGTTTAATGAAATCTGAATCTGACAGTGAGAGGCAGAAAGTGAAGAAGAAAAAACAGATAGAACCAAACAAAGTGGTAAAAAAAAAAAAAAAAACAGCGGGAAAGGCGAGGCAGATAGTGGAGGAGAGATAAAGGTAAAGAGAGACGAATATAGACTGAGAGAGGGGGAGAGGGAGAACGGGAGGGAAATAGAGACACCCAGCGGCTGTCATTTCAGCAGCAGCTATTAAACCCATTTAAATTGCTGCTGTGCCACCTGACAAAACATTCAGAAACAGAGAAATGGCTGCAAAATAGGTCAAACACACAGAGTGATATTCACACTCGCAGTATGTGCCGGCACCTACGGAGTCGATTGAAGAAGGCTTGAATAAATGCACATACACACACACGCACACACGCATACACGCACACACACACACACACCACCTCCGGAGTCAATCAGAAGAAGAATTGCCCAAACTAGACACATGCCTCAGGATGAAAGAGCTCTCAGGGCATATTCTGCTATTTCTAACCCACAGTGCTGCGCCTCTCACACACACTCATGATCTCTCTCTCTCTCTCTCTCT
The DNA here is from genome assembly GCF_021018895.1 of Seriola aureovittata. Taxonomy (NCBI): domain Eukaryota; kingdom Metazoa; phylum Chordata; class Actinopteri; order Carangiformes; family Carangidae; genus Seriola; species Seriola aureovittata. The sequence continues at coordinate 22,797,311 of NC_079377.1, forward strand.
CTCTCTCACTCACACACAAACACACACATTGTGCGCGCAATCCTCTCAGCTTGTTTCCTATGAAATTTGACATGGAATGAAAAGCGTCTGGAGGGTTTCAGCACAACTCGTTTGGTGGGAAAGTGGAAACAGAGTAAGAAAAGCAAAAGAAGTGGGTTGTAAAAAGAGGGGAAATGATGCCGCTGTTTCCTGTGTTGTGGCTGTTTTTCATCCTTATCCCTGCTCACCTCTATGACACAAAACAAAGACACAAAGAAACAGACACACACATCGGTTAGGGTCGTACCTCTTCACTGCTGCAGCTCTGAAATCTGTTTACATGCTAATCTCACCTCCATAAATCCATCCTTCTCCTACCACTCTAATCATAGCCATAAACAGCAGAATCTATATGTCAACAAAAGTTTTCTAATGAGAGATTGTAAAACGTTTTGGTTTTACAACAGTCTGAATGTGGCTGAGGTGAGATGAGCAGCTCACCAAGGCTGCTATTAAGTATTTGAGACAAGTGCAAGTCAAGTCTCAAATCTTGACAAAGTGTTTCAAGTCAAGCTACAGGTACTTTAGGTCGAGTCCAGGTCAAAGGTCACAGGTCAAAGGTCACAGGTCTCCATCAACACACTATCATTCCTGTATTTTCATTTTTTTTGTGTTCCAAGATTTTACCAGGTCAAACTTCACCTGCGCTGAAGAAAAAAGAACTTATCTTTGTTAGGTTTCTGACTCGGACCACAGCTGTCCACAGCTCCGGTGACAGCCACTACAGCTGACTCTGATAAGCTAATAGCACATATTCCTCAAAGTGCTTGACTGACTCTGTGTGTGTTTTTTGCAGTAGCTGAACCAGGCGTTTCCTAAGAGGAGCTAAAATGTTCCGCAGCGCAGACTGCTTGATTTAAACACAAGCTGCTTCTGCTTCTTGTCTTTTTATTTTAACTGCAGGTGACCCACTGTCAGCATCTTATGTTTGTGTTTTATGATAGCAAGTTTTACTACAGGCAGCAGCTGCTCTTCTGCTTTTTTGATATTACTTGCAATCAAGCCAGAAGCCACGTCCACATCATCACTTTTCTGCACAAACATAAACACAACACAAGCGGGCTGCAGACAGCAGAGAGTGTAACTGAGATTTCATCTGTGTTAACAAAGTTGCCATGTGTTGATTAAAACGGCTTACCTTGTTAAATGTGATCAACTCCACACATGAACTGGTAATTGGATTGCAATCAATTTAATTGGATCTTGGGTTAATTTTCCACTGTAGACACACACACATACACACACATACACATGTACTATCACATGCGCTCAGACAGAAGCACACTCAACTGATTTGTCCTCTCTCAACACAGGCAAAGATTAGCACAAACATACTCAGTGGTAAACAGTCGTCCCATTGCTCATTATGTTCTGTGACGGCTTAATGGAGGCATTCAAACGCAGGCCCATTAGCTGGGTTGAGTGAAAATCATTGATAATAGGAAGATGGTGAGGTGTGGCAGATATGATGAGATGTGCCACTCATGTATATAACCTAAAGTAATTGGTGAACATGTTCTATCTCATCATGAAACACCTGAATGAATCAAACACATTTCTGTGTGTGTGTGTGTGTGTGTGTGTGTGTGTGTGTGTGTGTGTGTGTGTGTGTGTGTGTGTGTGTGTGTGTGTGTATGAATGAATTGTGCATGTGGTGGGTCATGGGAGGTGACCCAGTTTCCAGGTTTATCCAGACCCCACTAAACCCATTCTCTCTCGCTCTCTCTGTAGACCTCCAGTAATGCCGCAGCAGCTTTTATTAAAATGAAGGCTCTCATCCCCAGAGAGAGCCGTCGAGGGGGATGTTCAGGGGCTGGTGGTGAGGAGGGGTGTGGAGGTGCAGGGTTGGAGGACGTGGCCTGCACAGCACCTCATTGTAGTACGTTATGTGAGACCACGACCTGGCTGCAAATCAATTTATTTTAGTGTCCCAGAGAGAACTGGCAAAATGCTGGTTCAGTACATTCAGAGTTCTTGATGGAGAGGACTCTTCACATGAAGTGGTTTTGTGTCAGTTGTTTCCTGTCTTCAAGTGTTTTCTTAAAACTTTTTATCAACCATTGAAATTACTGATCTATCATAAATGTGAAAATGGTACATGCTAAGTGACAAACTGTATTGGCCAGATAAATATTGAATACTGTTAGCTGTTATAGCTCTAGCTTACCTACGATATACGGTGGCTATAAGCTTGGAATCAATGCAGAAGCCCTGTGTAGTTAGCATGAACAGGAATAGCTGAACAGGCATGTAAAAGAGCATCACACATAGAAAGACGTGATTGGCAAAAACTGAAAGGCAAGAAAATGACATCATACGATTTAAGGCTCCACTAATCAAGATCATTTATATTAACAATGGATCAAATTACTATGTGTAATGTGAAAGGTTCTTACAACCCCACAGAACCGAACACAGCAGCCCAACAGAGGCACCCGCATGTCCACAGGATCCAGCTCACTCGCAGCTCCGTCCTTGTTTGAATATCCACTGGACACGTTTCAGGAGCAGAGCATCTGTTCTTCAGCAGCCACATTAACATAGTTCAGAGTTGTTTGGCCCTTTTTTTTTATGTTTTACAGCATGCTGAATATGCTTTTCAGCTTGTTTAGACTCTTTGCGGCTGTACTTGAATAGGCCAATCCTTTGTGCCTCAAACCTTCTCCGTCATCGCTCATCTGAAACGTCAGTGTAGCTGATCTCACAGCACAGCTGCTTTCATTAACCTGTATTTTTGTTTATGTTGTGAGACACTGGAAAGTGATAGTAAAATAATGATTCATGTGCACTCGTCTTTGTAATGAGGGGTTTAGGCACCACAACCCTACTACAACATCCCCCTCTCTGTAAGTGTGGACAGACAGTAGTTGCTGACACAGTCTGATCCCGTCCCTCATCGACATCTTCAGTCACCTGAGGAACTGGAAGGTGTGTGTTGTTGACCACCCTGATGTGGACACTAATGTCTTTCTTTCCCACATATCTAAAAGCAGATGTCACACTTAGTCACAAAAATACTAAGAAAATAAAACTTTATTTATAGAGCACCTGCTGAAACCTGGATTACAAGCTGCTGTACAGTAAAAACATGAAATGATCCTTTACTCACCAAGAGCCTCCAGCAACCCTCTTCTTTTGCTTTTATTTCTATCACTTCTTATCTTCTTCTGAAGTTAGCATGCTAACCAGCTAGCCCTGACATCGTCTCATCCACTTCCCGAGCGTCCAGTCTGCCCTGAAGAGGTGGTGCTGCTCAAAGGACGTCTTAGAAACTCTTGTGTTGTACGATGGCTGAAGCGCTTGCCAAGACTGCTAAGCTAAACAGCTGTTAATGCTAATGTTTGTTATGCAGCAATAGCCAAACTTAGAAATTGCTCCTTTAAGTGGCAAAAAAGCTTTAACAAAAGCAAAAAGGTAATGTTAAAATACGCAGGTAACTACTTAATCACCTGCGGTTTAGCTGGACAAGCCAATGAAAAAATAGAAATTTCATATGTCTACTGACTCAACTGTAAAAGCTCCTGAATCACTTGTGATAAGATGACTGTTGTTCAGTCATGTTTTCCAAAGAAGTGCATGTGCATGCCTTCAAAAAAACTCTGAAGCTTTCAAAAATAGTATGAAGAAGTGTCCAACTGCTAGAAGTGGTGTTCTTTGGAGGGCAGACAAGTTAGAAAGTCACATAAATGTACAAAAAAATAAAATAATATATATATATATTTATTTTTATATGACGTCTTTCCCCTCTCCAGTGTGTTGGAGTGTACTTTCCTCCTGTTACTGCCTGTTGGCAGAGCAGAACAAGTGTGTTTGCTGCCGTTAGAGCAGAAAACTGGCGCCGTCTGACAAATACGTCACTCCCTCTCTGTCTTCCTCACTTCGCTGTCACCGACAGTGACAATAACATCACTATGTTCCACTGACTTTCTCTACTTTGTCTTTTTCCTTCTCTTTCCCTCTTCGTCTTTCACCACTTTCTTTTTCTGCCTCTTGGTAACTGACACTTTGTCTATGTCACCTTACCACTCTACCCTCCCTTCCCCCCCTGCAGTCATCCCTGTTTCTACTTCTCTCTGCTCTTTATTGACAGCTGTCCCATAGCATCAGTGATGTAACAGTCTCCAACCATCTGTCCTTCTCCTCCCTTCACCACACCTTCTCTCCTCCTCCTCCTCATCGTCCTCTTCTCTTGATATTGACAGCTGTCACGGAGCGTTGATGTGGTAAAAATCCTGCTTTTCTGTGACAACTGTGCTTATTTTGGGTTTTTGCAGCCTTTGATTGGGTCCCACAGCGGGAACTGCCATCCAGTGTGATGAGTCACAGAAAGAGCATATTGAGTCATTCTTGATCTCTTTCTTCTTCTACTCTCCACCTCGTTCTTTCTTCCTCCTTCTCCTCCTCCTCTTCTCAGGGATTTACTTGTCATCCCCTCACATTTACATTTAGTGTAAATTCTGCACAGGCATGCATGTGTGTGTGCATGTGAAATTTTCCCTCTTTTCAGTAATCAGTAATGCATGTTGACAAGGTTTGAAGTGAAAACTTAAAGACATTAAAGACATGTCCTTGCATGTCTCCATGTTTCTCATTCTCCTTTTTCCCCCATATTCTTTTTACATGTTTTATCACTGGCCTACAGAGTTATTCAGCTACTGGCCATAATCCCACTGAGGGTTTATTCCTGTTAAGATGTATACATGCACCACCGGTACCTTGGGATTGGGTCTCCCTGTTGGCATAAATAATTCAACTGACTGAATATTTCCTTCAGTCTTCTCCGTCATACATGCATGAAAATGTCCAGCAATGTCAACAAGACTGACAGTTGTGGAAAAATAAAGCACTTTCTGTTTAGTATCATGGTGAAAGTGTGGTTGAAAGTCAGTCTTTACACACACTGACCCAAAACCTCTGGGAAGATATGGAAAATGTGTCCAATCCAAAAAAATCCCCCCCCCCAAAAAAAGTCTTTGGCTAAATTTTGAATTGTTCATCAGCACTGAAGTGGTTTAACTCAGACTGTGTGTGACGTGTGCCCATTCCCCAAAAACCTGGCCAGATCTGGCAGCCATATGTTGAGCCAATTCACAATTGGGCCTCTGGTGTTCGAAAGGCATCTATTCCCAGTTAGACTCGACTACCTGTGAATTTCAATCGGCTCTTGATTTGAGACTTTACATTTCCAGTGTGGGTTTGACTGTTTCAGCCATGTGATGCACTGATAACCTCAGTGTGTTTCTGTTCTATAACAATGCATTTTGGGACAGGCTCCACTGTGTCACGACCCTGAATTATACTGTAAGCAGGCATCAGGCTGCTCCAGATTGTGCTGTTCAGTTTATGAAAGGAACCAGTGGTCCGTCACTTCGTAGCTTTAAATGAGGAAGTATAGATTTGTGCTGTACTGCCGTCACCCATTGTTACAGTTGCTGAGAAACTGAATTCCAAGTCTGTGGCTGATCAGCTCGAAATCTATGGCTTGAATCTGGTCATTGGAATTAATCACGATTGTAAAGTCTGTTTTTGACAGTTTTTTGGTACGAGGACGTTCAAACAACATGACATCCTGACGGTCATACACATGTTTGAGAATAAATAAATGGTATCTGGTAAGAATTAAACACATCACTGTTCATTATTGTTTACAATGATTATATATTCAATTCCATTTGTTTCCTCCTCATGATTTGGAATTATAATTACCATTATTTTTTTTAAGAAAAGTTAGAAAACCGCCTTTTCTTCCTGCCGTCTTGTTGCAGACAGATGGCAGGCTGTGTGAATAAAGCGAACAAAGCAAATAAACAAGCATGGGAGTTGAGATAACCTATGTGTACGTATATCTGTGTGTGTGTGTGTGTGTGTGTGTGTGTGGTTGTGTGTGTGTGTGTGTGTGTGTAGGCCTGAGGGCAGCCCTCTGAAACCTCTATCTCTCCCTTTCTCTCACAGTATATAAAAATAATGTAGAGCGGGGCGGGACAGGAGAGAAAGCGATACACTCAGTTTCCAGGAAATGTGAGCTGAATATAAAGAGGAGAGAGGTGCTAACATCACTGTAGACTGGATTCACTGCAATAATCTTGAAGACTTGACCTTGCTAACTGTTGGCAGTGTGGTAGTTTACTATAATCACCAGTATCAGGACAAACTGTCTTAGCCACAGCTCAGGGTTCATGCAAGTCTAAAAAAACTTCAGCTGGTGTAGACCAAGCGAGGTCTGTACTGTCAGGGTGAAGACACTGACTCCTTGGCTCACATTTCAACAGTAAATCTATATTTTCAGCTCAGGCGATATACTGGTTTTGACAATAAAAAAATAAATGAAATATTGACATTGTGTTAAAGTGGCTGGTGGTAAGTTTTCTCTGCCGTCAAACGTGGTCTCTTGTTGGGAGCGAGTGGTGGTGACTGTTGCTTTACAAGATAAGAGGTTATAATACGGCCTCCGAGCAGCGCTACTCCTTCAGGGTGGATTGGAGGGTACAGTGATCCGCTATCAGACAGCGACGTTGACGGGCTGTGGCTAGCTGGTTAGCGTGCTAACTTCAGTAGAAGAAAAGACCTGTTAATGAATTAATATTGGAGTTGCTTTGCCTCGCTTGAGACAGCTCTCAATGAGTAAAGGAATGAAATTAGATACTGAGGTTAGCATGCTAACCAGCTAGCATTTTCCGATAGCAACTCACTGTAGCCTCCATTCTGCCCTGAAAACGAGGACATATTATGAACTCTTGTATTATAAAGATGGCCAAAGCTCTTGTCAAGCTGCACTCAGCCCCACCCCACCTGGCAAAAACCACATTCAGCGGCAGAGAAAACTTACAAATAGCCCCTTTAAAGACGAATTTGACCGATCGCTGTATTGCGATAATATCGTTATCATTAATTCTTTTGGCCACGATAATCGTGTAGTTAAAATCTGATATCATGACAGCCCTAGTTCAACCCTCACCAGTGGTCAGGAGTTTTGTGTAGTGACCAAAAGACTGAAATTACACTGTCACCACCACCCAGTCCTGGACAAGCTGCAGGATCTTTGTCCAGACTGACAAACGAAAGAATTAGCTTAATTAGCTTAAAGTGTTCTGACAATACCTCTGCCCCCCTAAAGGATCATAAAAAGGAATCTGGAGCAGATTTTATTAAAACAGGAGCAAACAGGGGAGTTTTAGAGGACGCATGCTGATGTGAAATACTTCTATCCCTAATGAAATTGATGCTATTAAAAAAAACAACTACTTAATCAACTTAACAACATGTGAGGGAACACTCATGTTGTGTTCAGCTCGTACAGTGTGTAGCACTTCAGCACACACAGTGTGAGTACATGTCTTAATGTAACTTAATAGCTGCTGATGCCTTATTTTTCTAGTCATATTGGTACAATTCCTGAAACAATTTCAATAAGAGGAGGAGGAAGAGGCAGGGAAGGAGGATACATGAGGAGAGAAAATAAGGGATGTATTCTGCTTCGTTCTTTCTTCCCTTACTTACTTGTTTCCTTTGTCATCTCTGAAACTCAGCTTTTGCACAACCCTCTGAGGAGTCAGTGATAGGTGACTCTTCAACTTGCATGTTGCAGGCATTTCAGCCATACGTAGGATAATGCATCCTCTTCTTCACTGCCCTCCCTTCCTTTCCTTGCATCCTTTTCAATTTATCATCTGGTAGAAGACAAGCAGCAGTGAAGGAGGAAGAGAGGAGGAGGAAGGACAAATCGAGCAAAATCTGAAGGGGAGGAGAAAGTACGACAAGAAAAGAGCAGAGTAATGAGACAAGAGGAGAGGAAACGAGGAGCGAGATGCAATAAGGGAGGGAGGAAAGAGAGGGAATGTGGCAGGAAGAAGAGAAAGAAGTGGGAGGAAATGAGTGGGTGAGAGATGCCTTCAGGTAGCCTATTTTCTCACCCTGCAGGATAGAGACAGCAATTAGGATCGCTGTGTGTGTGTGTGTGTGTGTGTGTGTGTGTGTGTGTGTGTGTGCTGGTGGGGGTTTGAAAGGCAGGGAGCATCCCGCTACAGCACCCTACCTGTGTTTCATCATCACTTAACACATATACTCACACATACATACACAGTCGGGTCTTGTTGTTTGACAGTTAAGCCCCTTTAGGTTGAGCAACATGCTGCTATAGCATTAACTGCGACACACACAGAAACACACATGTCAATAACACACACGCACACACACACAACATTATTACCTCCTGCTTGATGGTGGCTCACTGAGAGAGAGAAAAAAACAGGATGGCAGTGCTTTCATTAGTTAGATTGGGTGAGGGCGTCTCTCTGGTTCTGCTGCTGTTTGATCCATCTTGGATCTTGCAGAAGATGGAGCCTGTGAGGGCTGGATCTGCAGGGGGATATACTGCAGTGGGATTTGTGTCTTTTTTGGTCTTTTCACTGGCTCTCTGCTGAAGGTAAGCCTTGGTTTTCAAGTCTGGCAAGTTCAGAGGGACACGCTGAATTCCACATCGCAAAAATCAGCTCTGGTTGTCGGATTTGCACCAATATACAGCATCTAGTCAGAACCTGGAACGTAAAGCTGCACCAGGCGAGATCTTTCTGTTAAAATATCACTTTCTTACCAGCGCTCGTGCACACTTTGAATCAAAGGGAATGATACTAAATATAGGCTTCATATTCATGTACTGCAGTCACTCTGTCTGATTTCAAATCTGTAGACTTTCAGCTCTAATCCAAGTCGTCACGGTGTTTATCCATTAAGAATGAATCTGAAACCGACTTTTAAGTGCCGGCCTTTTAAAATGTCACAAACATTGCTCATAGGCTCTCATCCAAATAGACAGCTACAGTTGATTTACAGTATGTAACTTAATAATCATGAATAATGGCATTGTACTTTATATGCTGTTTATGTTTGTATCCTCACTTTAAAGGGAGAATTGTCTAAGAATTGGCCAACTGTCAAATTCATGCTCCAAACAAATAGGGGGCAGCACATCACCAGATAGTTGCGGTGTCCGCTCCTATTGTAAGAAACAAGGAAATACACTCTTTGCCGGGGCTGGCTAGCTGGTTAGGATGCTAATCTTAGGAGATATCTCTTCAACACGATACATAGACGTATTCGACATAATGTCAAAACTGTTATTTCTCTACATTCTGTTGATAATCTCAGTTAATGTTTGAATGTTTGAAACCAAAAATGTGCACATTTTGCCCCTTTAATCCTCCAGTTTGGCTAAAGCTGGTTTGAGACATTTGGATGCATTTCCTACTGGCATGACCATCAAGTCACAGCAACAGTGAGAGGAACATTGTAGAACAGATAATAATTCACTATAATGCAGAAGCATTCAGTAAAACACACAGTGGAGTCTCAGACTTGTGAACCCCACTGTTTGTTTAGCTTCGCTTCTTTTATGGCAGATCACTTGCTTCTGGCTCATTGCTCCCATCAAACTGAGCGACAAGTACTGGGGCAGGAACTTGACCGACTCCGGGGGGAGAACGGTGAGATTTACAATGGACTCAGTTCCCTGAAGGAAAGAAGCTTGTAGCCGGACCTGGACGTGTTGATGTTTCATGCCGGTGCAGCTGTTTTATCTCCCCTGCACAGATTTGACAAAGCAAGGTTTACTGTGATCTATTTATATGTTGACTTCTATGACTTGCGGTACCACTTGTATTATAGCACCTTGATCCAGGGAGCTTGTGGATGTTTACTATATTTTTCCATGTTTAAAATGAATACTCTGCCAGTTGCTGTTGTGCTGCCCACCAGGTATTTTCTAGTCCACAGAGACAGAGAGCTCCTCCAGGATGTATTCATACCACCAGTATGTTTAAAGATACGCAGCAGCTGTTCCCTCACACCAGTGTTTTTCACTCTCCTCCTGCATCTATCGAGATAATAACAATAATAATAACTTTATTAATATAGCACTTTTCAAAAATAGGTACAAAGTGCTTTATAGAACAAGATAAAATACACAGCCATGATAAGAAAAAAGAAAAAAAAGAAGAACCCAAATGAAAGCATCGAGCAAGATAAAAACAACAGAGACATAAATAAAAACATAGAACATAGGACATGATAAAACAAAAATAGATAAGCAAAGGGTTTACTGAAGAAAAGCCTTCCTGTAGAAATAAGTTTTGAGGAGTGATTTAAAAGAGGGTTCTGAGTTTGTTAATATAAGTTCCTCAGGTAGATAGTTCCATCGCTGCGGGGCTCTAACAGAAAACACACAGTTTCCCTTGGTAACGAGGCGGCTGTGGGAACAGACGGGACCTTTTCATTCTCCTTGGTATGTAAACTTTTGTGATAAGATTTTCAGCATAACTTTGCCTAACTTTAACCTATTAAAAAAGTCCTCCGACCTGACCAACCACAGAGGTCACGGTCTGTTTTCCCATGTTTGGCAGAGCTGGCGAACAAAGGCTGGATCTGTCGGTGGCTGCAGTGTTAGCCCCCACACGTCACGCTGACCCCATGCGGGCTGCAGCCTCGGCCACATTACCCAGTATAACACTGTGTTATTCAGTTCAACACAGAATGATGTGGACCCTGATGTAACCGGTGGTCACTATCCACAGGCGGACACTTAACATTCAGCAGCTGCTCCTCAGCTTGACTCTGACCACAGACCCGCTGCTCACACGCAATCCTGCAATCCCCTTATCTGATCCACCAGCTGAAAAGATCTCATTCAATTGCTAAGGTGGGAGTATTTTAATTTAGATGTGAGTTTACACAAAGGGGTCATGTTATTTAGTATCGACCGCACGTTACCTCTGGCCTCTCTGAGCAGAATCATACTTCAGATCAGCAGATAGTAGGTCACTTCAGGATGCTGCCTTGCAGAACTTCTGCTTACACTTATCGTATATAACTACATGCCTGATGTATGTATGTATGCACTCCAATTCAGCTATTCCCTAACGGCCGAGTTAGTTTATTTATGTGCTATAGTACCAGGAGCAGACGTCACAAAGTGCTTCCCGATAAAGAACAAGAATCAGATAAAAACCAGAGTAACAGAAATGCAGACATAAAGAAACAATAAAAACTATAAAATTAGAAAAATAAAAATAAAAAATGCACATCTAAATGAGTGGGTCTTTAACTGCTGTTCAAAGGTGGTGTTAATTTCTCCACTGAATATCTGACATGCAATCGTTTCCTTCTTACACTCTGAGGAACATAAAGTTAAATTTCACAGTGTCTCTAAAAAAATCCTTGACTTTCCTTCTTGGTTTTAGAGTTGCATCCTACCACCTCCCCAACTCCACTTGTTACCAAAACCAACAATAGTCCTGCTCACGAACACAGGTTTGTCTCAGTCTGTGGGCCGGACTCATGAAAAAAACAAAAGCCAAGAAGGAGAGAATCATTTATTTATCAATTTATAATCAGATGAAATGAAAATCCAGCACCACCACACACACCAGGACAGAGAATCACTGTGAAGTTTACACAAACCCAAATACATGAAATTACAAAACCACAAATTGCAAATTTTTCATTACTTAACTTTGTTGAACATTAAACAGGCTGTGTGATTTTTGATAACTCATCATCATCATCAGATGAATGAACAAGACTCAAGCTGACCACTCATTACATTTCTCATAGGAATTGTTTGCACACTCAGTGTTTTTGTATCCACGTCATGTATGAACCGGAAAAAAAATGTAATATTCATGAATACATGAATGTGCTGACAAGACCGGAAGAGCAACATCACTTCATGAAAACGTAATCGATTACAGATTTTATCTTTGCAGCTGAATTCGAACTACTCACCATTGACAGTGATGCGTTTGAGATCATTAATAATCTCATTTCATTCTATTCTTGTGTTCAGTTAACCTTTACTTAACAAGGAAAGCCTCACTGAAATTCAAATGTTTTTAGTTTGGTATTTTCCTGACCTTGAATAGTTTTTGCCAGTCTGTATGGAAATTTACATAAACAACTTCAATCGATAATAACTCAAGAAAATACTTACACACAGCAGTTATGATTTGTACTTCATGCAAATGATTAATATTCTATATGACTCTGGATAAACAGGAGGGTAATCTGAATGTAGTCTGAGTGGAGGAGGCAGACAACTTACAAACTTACAACTGTGTTTCTTTTCTGACAGTGACATTTTCTTTTTTTAATTAATAATGTTTTCTATAACTTTTGACCTCCCAGCACTTTCTGTTGTGATGAATGAGTTGCGGCTAAGTATTTTTGAATGTACATGATGTGGTCATGTTGCATTATTAAACTGTTGTGTTGATATATCCTGTTGTATGAGAAGCGTACAGTCGACGTGCAGTGCATACCATAATGAAGGAGCAGCAGAGGTGAACACTTCATGTATGAACCAAAACCACAATTCCCTTTCCTCTCTTTGTCCTCCTCTTCCTCCCATCTGCTTCTCATTCTTGTCTCCACTATCTCTCTCTCTCTCTCTGTGTGTGTGTGTAGTTTAATAAATAATGCAGTGTGTGTTGTATGAAAAGATAAGGAGGCAACATGGGGTTGCTTAGGGGTTGAAGGAGGTGATGTCACTACATTCACCCTCTACCCTCCCACTGCGAGGGGAGAGAGAGGAGGGGAAAATAGATAAAGATAAAGGTGAGAGGACGAAGAAAGAATATGAAAGGAGCCGCAGAGACACAGAGGCTGGGCAGGGGTGTCGGACAGAGAGAGATAAAGAGAAAAGACAAAAAGAATTTAGAGAGAGGGTGGAGCGGCTGTCGCTGGCCTGGTCAGATGTTTCTCTTGCTGTACATTATCCCACGTCTATTATTTATACTCTTCCTACACACAGCAGGGTGGCTGCACTGACCTCCATAGGAAGGACAGTGTGTGTGTGTGTGTGTGTGTGTGTGTGTGTGTGTGTGTGTGTGTGTGTGTGTTCTCACACACGTGACTGATACAAAATGCAAACATTTTGTGGCAAAGATGAGTGTTTATGTACAAGTGTGTGTTCGTACAGGAGTGTGCATTCATGAATATGTGCTGTGACTAATTCACCTACATGCTGAATGTTTGTGTCTTTCTGCTTATCTCTATTCCGAGTGCATGGTTGTGTGTGTGCACTCTCTCTTTCTGCTGACTTTGACGGTGTGTTTATGCTTATGAGCTATATGTCTGTGTCCTCTAGGACTTGTGTGTTTGTGAGGACCAGTTCTGTCCTGGACAGTAAGGACATATTTGGAAAGTGTTTGTCCTCACATTTTCAAAATGGCTATTTGAGGTTTAGGATTTGGAATTGTGGAATTTGGTTTACTGCCAGTTACAAGCTAACAAACAACTTAAATAAAAGATGCTAGCTGCGCTAACCATTCTGACGTCTGCTAGTCTCTGATTCTGGTCTCAACAGACTCCTCATCTGAGTCTGGGTCTGACTGAGGCTCCAACATGTGAGTCTCTCTGATGTTTCCTCCCCTGATAGAACCATGTTGATACACACGACTCTTTCACTGGTTAACTAAGCGCGAGCAGCACAGGATGTGCATGTGTGTTTGTACAATACTGCATGTCTCACACATGTTTTGGCTGCAGTGGAGCGGTCCGTGCACGGACGTGGATAAATGATGAAATTTATGACACACAGATCCCTGCAGCCATGTGGATGCAAAAACCATAAATTGAGCTTAAGAGCTGTCCTTTGTTCTCTAGTACAAAGGGCAGAGAACTCTTCTATTATAACTTCTCTGTTAGAAACAAAGAACAGAGTCTAAGTGAAGTTAGTGGGAGCAGAATTTCTCACAGAGAAGATTACAGTACATCACAGTAGATCTCTCTGAAATTTGCAGTGAACAGCATCAGGAGCGAGCAACACCCACATGACTGAAGTTATATTCTCCTAAGATCTGGGAGAGAAAGCACACTACCTTGATATTTGGCAGGTTTTGGCTCAAAGTTGGACTTCATTAAACCAAAATCTCCAAGTACACTGACCTCTGCAAGGTGTGTCCAGTGGCATTTCAGCGGGATTTATTGGAAGAACCCGGACTGGACTGCAAATAAGAAGAAAAGAACTTTTATGTGCTGGAGTAGTGAGAGATATCCAATTTGTAGTGGATACTGGGTTAGAAAACAGAAAATCTGCTCGTTTGTCTATATATTCTACGTTTTAATTGAAATGCAATCTCACCCTTTAGCTGAAAGATTTATCAGCCTGGGAATGAAAAACTCCTGCATCCTCCATCTACTCTCCTCTGTATGATGTAATATACTTTATCACTTTACCTGCTAATTAACTATGCACTTTTAAACAGGAAGGACTTGTGTATTTGAGACCGTCGCCCTCAGAAGAACTAAAGTATCGGTCATTTAGCAGCTGCCTCAAAACAACATGTGACTTCGCTCCACGTGACCAAGCCCTCTTAGCGTTTGTAGGAATTATGACTCATGTAAAACCTTTCTACAGCAAAGAATCATGAAAAGTACAGTGAAGTATTTTGTCATGGTGCAACTCATTCACACAGCCATGTGTGAGAAGGTATTGCTGTGGATGCATATTATTCTGCTCTTGCAGCTGTCATTGTCCCGAGTGAGTCAGTATTTATCATTTCTCCACACTGTTTGTCTGCGCCTTTGTGCATCAGGAGAAAATCCCATTCTGAAGTCTTGAACTTGGAAAAAATGAAAACGTGAACCTCATTGTTCAGTTGTAGTGTCTCAAGAGAATCAGCAAAGAGGCGGAAGAGCAGGCGGCAGCTGAGGAGGGTCGATGTTATTTCAGCATGAAGTACCTGTTTCTGATAAGCACTGACTTCTATTTAATCAGTCGGATATGAAGAAATTAATGTGCAAATACAATCGCTTTGTTTTTCTTTCCCCTTCTCTTTCTTTCTTTAATCTACCTTTCCCTCTGTCTTCTTTTCATCTGACATTTTGTCGCACCCTTTCTCTTGCTCTTTCTCTCGCTCTGCAGCAAATTGAGTCTGAATGAGCTCCAAATCATGTTCGAGTGCAGCCAGAGACACTTCCAACTCTTTCAGACAGTCATTCTGCACGACACACACACACACACACACACACACACACACATGCTGATGCAGAATGCTCTGTCTGGCAGTCTATCAGCAGCCTTTGGCACTTGCTGCTGTTGTACCGTCATTACCCTGCAATGAATAATCTCTCAGTCATTTCCCTCTCCAGGACAGAGCCAAGGAGCTGCAGAGGGAGACAGCCGGGGCAACATAGAGACTGACACATATCATCATGTAATGTCAGGCTGCAGGGCCAAAGAGCTTCCTCAAGGGTGTCTGAGAGCCTGCGACTCCACTGGCGGCAACTTGAACCGGAGACTGTGAGAGCAGCTGGATGCCATTAGACAGCAACGAGCAGGGAGAGAAGTGTACAGACCAGTCAAGACTGAAGCCAAATTACCTCCATTTTCTAAAAGTTGAAGCTGTGTGAGAACACAGCCGAGCAAAAAGAGTATTCATCCTCAGTGGTCAATGGTACATACGGGTTTAAAACGGAACATGTGAAACCTAAATCTGGGTTCATACATGACGCAGTCCTCACGTAGACGCCAACAGCTGCAGGTTTTCATTTCTAATTCACATTGTTTCTTCTATTTTGTGATATATAACTTATAACTAGCACAGGTACTAACAGATCCAGGTAACTCATATTTAGACACTGAAAAGGAGAATTTTGTTTCTCTATTATTGAGCGAGGCATTTGTGGTGAGGTAGTCTTGTTTGATGTGTGCACTGTGAACAAGCACGAGCTCCAAAGCTAGACTTCAGCTATACGTCATTTCAACAGTTTACAGAACTGTTTTGTTAGATTTTTGCCACGTTAATGATGTATTACATTTTATTCCAAGTTCTTACGTTACCACAAGCAGGAAGTTGTCGCTGCAGCACGTCCACAGACAAAGAGCCAGAATTCTTCTTCTAAGCCCAGAGTGAGTTTGGTGGTTTTTGCAGGAGTATTACTTTAAATCTACAAAATATGGGCAAAGTTTCATGGGAATATTCTGGAAGTGAAACTGCTTTTCAGTCGGACGACAACAAACGAGACGTGTCAGTGTGAACCACGATAGCTGATCAGCGTCAGACGGATAATGACAAATCAAACACTGGTTAAGTGACTGCTCTCCATGTGTTGCCTCTTGCTGTTGCCCTCGGTCCAGATGTCTCAGTATACTTTGATTACATTGCCACTTCTTGTTGCCAAGATAGATTTAGCCCAGGAATGCTCATGCCAGGAATGAGGCAGTGTAATGGGGGTGTCGCTAGCTGTCATGGTGACAGAGCCCAGGGGACGATTTCAGCATGTCTCCTTTATTAACCACTACATTTCAATCTGTGGTTGTCCAGGCATGCTGTGCTGGTTTCTGGCACTTAAAAAAAAAAGCTTAAATAGTTCTTTAAACTGTAAAATGTTGGAAGAGTAAATCTGCTGACCTCTCTAACTTTTCTGCTTTTCTGTATCGGGGTGTGACACTAACAAGTGTTTCCTGCTCGTATTGAGTGCAGCCGATTATTTTCAATACAGACTGAGCTCTGAATCATCTCTGACTACATCGCTTCACACTTCGGTGTCTGCAGCGGGTCATTCAGCGCTCTTATTGGCAAGATATGAATCCTTCTGCTGTCTGCTTGGCTGGTTTCTAAATAGCAAAGGCCGGTTGTAGTCATCTGTCATGTGGGACGCTGAGAGCAACTAAAAGATGTTATTAAAATGTCAGAAAATAATTCAAAAATGTGACGTTTCTCATCAAGTTTCTGCTTCATGGTGTGACACTGACAGGTCAGCTTGTCTGTAGTGGGCCTTCCTCTGAGTGAATGGCTGTCATCACACAGGCTTCCTTTAACTTTGTTAGCCTTGTTCATTTAGTTTTTACATCCATGTAGAATTTCTGATACCAGATCCTTTTCCTGTTTATGATCATATTATCTGGAATAACTTGAACAAATCATAGATATGAGAAGCATCATAACGTTCTTCATTCTGATTGGTTTCTTTTGACCTCTGACCTCTTAGATCAGTTTGATTTTAAAGCCTCAGCTGACACACTGTACGGACGGCATCTCCCAGCAGCAGACAGCAAACACAATAGTTGATGCTGAAGCCAGTTATAGTACAAATCTGCTGTTAATTTGTTCTAGGTTCCTGCTTCAAGAAGAGTTATAAAGTGTCACTTAAAGGTGTCAGTCAACTATTTAAACACACTAAGAACTTAAAAAATTTAAAGGGCTCATATTTTACACTTTTCCAATAATTTATTTGAAGTTTTGATATCCATAAGAAGATGTATTTGTGCTTTTAAGAACCGAAACCATTCTGAATTATCAAATAAGAATGAAGCAGATTTCAGGTTAACATTCAGAGAAACTAATTTCTGCAAGGCTGGATGGTGGGTCCAGGTGGGCGGGGCTTGCGGCACGGCCAAGGGCAGTGACCGTGTTGTTGTGACATCACAACGTTACAGAAGTCCTGACGGCTCGTTTTAAGACTCAGTTTCTGAGGCTGTGTCCATTTCTCTGTGGACTGAGGCTTTGATACTTTGACAGTATTAATATGGATCCTGCTTTATAATCAAAGAAGACCTGAACATCTCACGTTATACAAAATGAGACCTTTAAGTTTAATTGTAACAACATTTCATTTTCTGATTTCAGTCATTAAGCATGGCTCTCTTCTTTTGATTTGTCCCCTTCAAATAGTTAGTACATTTTAATTTTTACAGTGTTTATTGTCGATTCTTCATTTGATTCACATTCATTTGATTTTATTCATTTATTCCTATTCGACAACGTGACTTGAGAAAAAAATGTTGCTGGAAATAAAATTTGAAACAAAGGCACCGACATCATTATTAATGGAAGTTGATTTGACATCAGTTGACATTAAAAATGCAGTCAAATGTACGCACATACTGAGCCATCAAAATACACAATATTTCAACTGTGTGACAAGTTTCCATGAAAATGAATTTGGCAATTGCAGCTCACGTTAGGCATTATTTTGGAAATCACATTTAATTGAGCATAAATATCTGGATAAATGCTAATTTGTGCAACCCGTGTTATTTAAAATCCACTTCCTGCAGTTCAGGAAACAAATACTTGTGTCGGACACACGATTGTTCGTATTTCATTAATATTTTCTGTTACATTTGGTTCTTTATCAGGTTGATTTGAATGTTTGAAGAGGCTTGGTATTCATTTCTTTGACAGACAGAAGTAGAGATACACACTGAACCAGGATGTTAGAATAAGGTTATAGAGTCAAATTCAGAGACACTGACTGTTTCATGAAACACAGTTATCAAATCACACACGCACACACACACACACACACAGAGACAATAGTGAGTGGGAGACACCGTCGGCTATATCGCTAAGACCGGAGTTATAAAAAGTTGATAATTAAAGACAGGCCTCGGAGGACGGGAAGAGATAATTGGCTTTCTTAGCCACGACACTTCGACCCACTTAATACCAATAACTTAATAAGGCTCGGAGTCAGATGGAGAAATCATAAAATAACATCTTTCTTGTGACTTGGAAAAGATTCCATTAATAAGTGTGTGTGTGTGTGTGTGTGTGTGTGTGTGTGTGTGTGTGTGTGTGTGTGTGTGTGTGTGCGCTTGACAAACATTGTGGTTTTGCCCCAGAAACAGGTGTTTTCTTGCATTTGAAGAAAAAAGAGCTCAACAATCACACTCGACGTATTTGATTTGCTGTTAAATTTTGATATAGTCTTTCCCTTTATTTTTTATTTAACAATTAGTTTCTCGTTCCCTCTTAAAAGCCCGACTCAGAAATGCATGAATAAAGAGTCAGTTCTGAAGTAAAGCTAATAATTATGGCTTTTGTGTCAGATTCTAGCTTTGTCACTACAAAGTGATTAACAGCACTAAAGTTTAATATATTCTTAATTTGAACAAGCTTTGCTCACAGTCGCCTTATGCACATTTTTGAATGCAACAAGAACATTTTTTAGGATTTTATTTAAATCAAAAAATATTACGATTACTGTGGAGCAGGTGTAGAAGGTAAGATTTTCTCTGTGTATGTGAAGAACTGTATGGAAATCACACAGTAGATAAAACTTGCAGATGGTGGTGTTACTCCAAACTGAGAAGGAACCAAAGGGAGAGAAAATGAGAAAGTGACAGAGGAAGGGCAAAGAGTCGCACAGGAAATGAAATCTGACGTGGACTCTTGTTATTAACAGTCAGAGTTCACTGAACCTTTCTGCAGTCCAGCAGCTCACCTGTGCTCCCTGTGTGTGTGTGTGTGTGTGTGTGTGTGTGTGTGTGTGTGTGTGTCATATGTGCTTGTGTGAACATTGTTGTCTGTGTGTTGGATTTAGCATCATTTGTGTGCTTTGCAAGGTACTTGAACATGTGTGCATGTGTTTTTATATATATTCATAATCTTTGCTTTTTGTGTGTGTGTGTGTGTGTGTGTGTGTGTGTGTGTGTGTGTGTGTGTGTGTGTGTGTGTGTGTGTGTCAGCCATGGTTAAAGTATTTAACTAATTGAAAAACTTGGGACAAAGACTAATTGCGTTACAGCGCTGCTGTCCCATTTTCAAGGCTCCTTCAAATGCAGCCGAGAAATACGTCCCTCTTTTCCTGGACCAACCGTACGGCAGCAAACAACAGCGACAGAGAGGATTACACTTTTACATTTTAGTGAGAGAGAGAGAGAGACAGGAAAGTTAGGGAAGAGAGACGGGCCTGAGTGGGATTCAAACCCAGGCTGCTGCAGTAAGGACTGAGGCTAAATGATATGTGCTCTACCAGGTGAGCCACCGGGGCAATATATTATATGTAAAATTAATTGTTAATTGTTACATCCAAGGGCCTTAAAACCTCAAGTGCTGGTGAGAAAAAGTTACATGTTGTTAAGGTTGCTAGGCGACAGGAGCCGTGCTTTGTGATGCGACGGTAAGGGTGGGCACAGTTGGTGAAGGCAGAGCGAGAATTTGCCGAACTGGGACGCAGCTCGTGTGTGTGTGTGTGTTTTTGTGGCAGATACCTGAACAGCTTCTGGTCACACAACAGAGCAATATGGTTTCGATGGCTCGTGTTTGCGTGTGGTATTTTTGTTCCACATGTTCTTGTTTTACAGTGTGAAAAAAGAAGAAGAAGAAGAAGAACAACAACAAGCCCCGTTGGGGGATCAGTGTTTTGTTTTTCAGTTGACCTGTAAATGATCACAGGTCATTAAATGGCAGATGAATGTTGTGGCTCTGTGGGTCGTTTTCTGTCCTTGCACTTGAAAAACAGCGTGTATCAGGACAAACATGTTTTTCACATGAATCATTTGAAACGTTCGTCTCCGACTGAAAGTAAACACAGAAGGTGGCCACTTGGAGGCTAATCACTTCTCTCTGTGATTCACTCTTTTTCTATTGTTCAGTTCTGTTTTAATTATTTTTCTCATAATTACCTTTTTTCTTTTTTTTTTGGTCTCACCTCAGTAACTGGTATTTCTATTCATGTCATGTCATGTTGACAGTTTGAGGAGTCAAAGCAAACTAAATTCCACTTTTCACACATCCCACGTACCTGTTGCACCTCACACTGCTTTATTATTATCCTTTATGCTGGGAGAAGATGTTTTTTTGTCTTTTTTCTTTGCTTCATTTCTATCTTTCATTTTTGTCTCATGTCTTTCATTCTTGCTGGCGTTATTAGATTTCATCTTTCTGTTTTTATGTGGATTGTTGTCAACGTACAATCTCCAAGCTTTTGTCAGGTATGAAACTTCAGGCGACAGCTGCGTCCAACTGATGATTTTCTTTGTGTTAGCATCTTCAGGCTAAAAGCACAGGACCATCAGAGATGAAAAGCTCGTCAGTGCTGCTTCTGCTGATGTCAGACTTATACTCTTGTAGGGCAGGTTTTTTTTCCAGTAATTAGTGAGCTTAAATATTGTTTGAATTTTCCATTAATAATCTATGTAATCACATCTGTCCAGCTGTTTCCAAATCAACAGGTTTACTAGTTCAATTCAGTTTCTTTCATTTACTCATAGCAAATGACTAAACGAAGCCAAATCATCTCTGATTTTGAAATTCCTCAGACTTATTGACAGACAGTCATTGTTTACCTTTGTTGAAATTTCAAATAAATAATCATGACTTCAGATTTCAGTCCTGATTGATGTGATGTTCACTGATGCTTTTAACGATGCGGAGAGTTCAGTTCAAAACCGCCTCGTTTGAAAACTTTGTTTTACTCTTCTGCTCTTCACTAAAGTCAAACTACTGTTCTACTAAAAGAAAGAAAAAAAACGCGAGAGTCCTGATTCAGGTAAAAATATATTTATTAATTTATAATGTTAAACAATATTTGATGGCAATTAAAGATTATTTTAGTTTAGGAACAATTAACAGCGATGAAACCATGAAATAAACACAGCTCAATGATAAGGGGAAGAAGACTAATGATAATGATAAAATTAATCACACCAAACTGTAGAAGGCAATTAATACTGTCTCACATGGTAGAACTGAAGTCATGATTCAGTGCTGTCTCTATGTGAAATTGCTATTTGTGCAATTAACACAATTTGAATCCTGTTGTAGACAGACTCTGACAGCAACAATTAAAACTGTTATATAGAGAGTTAATTACAGAATGCAAATATATCATGTAAAAGAATTAATTTAAGATGAAGTGAGGACATGGAAATATTAAGGATTATAATGTTACTTTGATTCAAATGTAATCTAATTGATGAAAAGGTTGCCTTAAATTCTGCGACTGCCAGGAGACACAAAAAACACACATGAAAGTGAAAAGCGAAATCACGTCACCGGGTTTAAAGCATTTTAAAGTTCAAGTAGTGAGGCAACAAGGCAAGAAACAGCCCGCAGGAGTTTTCTCTGTGTTCTCGGTGTGTGTGTGTGTGTGTGTGTGTGTGCAGGTCAGCGCTACAATCTACTGTATTTTTAGCGCCAGCGGGCGACCATCAATAACCCAGACGTTCTGAGTCAGTCTTCAACCATCTATCAGGCTTGTGTGCTGCCCAGGGCTCGAACCCACGATCCCCTCATTTGTCTTGCCATGTTTTCCTGCTCTGACAGTCTGCCAACCCCGCACTTAAGTGCACGCACACACACACACACACACACACAAACACACACTTGTCCCCCTCACAATAAGTACGGTGAAGCAAAGGTTAAGACTAGGGCTCAGTGATAACAGTACTTGAATGCACATTTGGCTCTTCAGGCTTGTTTAGTGGTTGTCATGACACTGTCAGGCATCATCCTTAACATCTGACTTTTTCACAGTTTCTCTGACTAATAATAAAAGTGACTAAAGATGCAGCAATTTCACCTTCTTGCCTTAAAATTGGAAAGAACGGTGACTCGTCCCTCGGGACATTACATTGAACAGACACATACAATCTCATGTCAGCGTACATACATATGGAGACACACACACTCGGGCTCAGAACACAGCGGGGAACAGCAGAGAGGGACGGCACCTTCCTGGGGATATCAAAGCTGAGACACACGACCGAACCCGTGGAAAATATGCTGAAATTAAAAGGGAGGATGGCGGGTAAATGAAATCATACCTCTCACATTTATCACAAATACAAAAAATGGAGGGATTCTGAATTAATTTCTGCCCCTCACATTTCAATTTCTCTCCACAAGAACGTGGATTTAATCGGCTGAGCAACTCTCAAAAAGGTGCAGAGTAGGTAAATAAGGAATGAAAATGACAACTTCCACTTTTCTTCTGCAATCAGAGATGTTCTATTTTAAAATGCATAGATACAGCCTCCCAAGATGCCTAGGTGACACAGTAATTATTTTCCTCCATTGCTGCCTCTGCGTGTTTGACATTTCAGAACACATTAGCAGCTGTTAGACTTGGACTTAGAATAACATGTAAGCTAAAATACATTTTCAGAAGTGAGTCTGACTGATTTTACCCTTTGCTTTATGCATCCTGAGGCGTAAATTGAAGTTTTAGTTTAGGTAGATTAGCCCCATGAAAATCAGGCTTTTCTTCATTACATGCTGATGCACACTAACCTGTCCTGCCCATCCAGCATTTGGCAGCTGCCCCCTTTGCTCACTTGGCTTCTGAATGACTAAACAATCATCTGAATGGTTTTGTTCCATCACAGCAGTGCACTGGGAGATTATGTCCAGTACACATTTTCCCTGCAGGTTGCCATTGGACACATGTGCCAAACACACAGCAGGCGTCAAATGTTCACAAAGACATTTCTGTGAAAATTTAAACTGACATTAAAGACAGGATGGAGCAGACTTTCTCTCCATAAGGACTAAATACCAGAACTTAAAAGGCACGAGACATCATTTTCTTGAAAGACTCTCTCCGAGGTTTGAAACCTTGTCAACATGTCCATATGATGTTTTTTATATAATACAAGACATATCGTGAGCGAAGTACACAGTCAACGCCATGACTGTATATTTCCATCTTTGAACTGCAGTGAACCGATGACAGTCTCATAAAAGCAGATTCAGATAATCTGGGTCAGAAAACCAAAGGAACTAATCCTGTCAACTTGTGGGGATGAGGGGCCGGACAAAATGAACCCGAAACCTTGCCAGTACAGAGAGCTGGAATTAGCATTAGCACAGCCGCTAACACAGTGTCAGCTACTGCCCGTTACAAGCTAACAAACAACATAAACAAATAGCTATAGTTACCGCTCTGATACGTCTTCTAGTTGCTGATTTTGATGCAACAACAACCTCTGGGTCTGACTGACTCTGATGTTTTCTCCACTAACCCTCTTGATACTCTCTGCTCTTTAACCTTTAACCTTTGAAATTAGCAGTGGTGGACGGGGCACAAGGCTTGATCCAGATTTCTCAATGAGGAAGTAGGAGTAAATATGCTTCTAACCTCAGTTTTCCTTTTTTTTTTTTCACTTCTATGTGGGAAAACCAAACAATATTAATCACTACATGGTTGAAAACATGTCTGGGGAGGAACTTTAAATATTCCTGGGAGACATCAACGATGATTTAAGCTTCTGTTGGACATGATGTTAAACAAAATCTAATAATGTTTCACTTAACTGATCTAAAAAGTTAAAAATGTTTATCTTCCCTGTTTCTTTGCTGACGGGTTCATGTGACTGAACACTGGCCTCTTTTCTGGTCAGTGATCCACTGAATACCAGCTTCATCAGATCATTACTGCAGCTTCTGATACTGAACCTGATAGGCACAGAATATACATGTCAAAGTGCATGCTGATAATACCATTATGTGCCCAAAAGGCAGAGATTTACATAATTCATTATAAGCCAGGAATAAGACAGCTGTGTATTTTCAGCAGTGCTGTTAGGTGCGCCCAAAGCAATATCATCAGCATGAAGCTCTGAAGACTGAAAGCTCACTCATACAACCTCATTTCCTTGAGATTTTGGGGGAAAAAAAGAGATTTATTTGGGTCTAGCAGACGACATTTATACGTCAGTAACAGATGCACACAATCAACATAATATCTTGATATTAATGAAACCAGCTACCATCTGGAGTCAAACTGGATTTAGTTTTTGTATGTGAGCAGCCTTGGAAGGATTTGTGGAGCCCGAAGTGCACAGAAAAACAACCCATACTAACTTATGTAGCCATTAACCCTGTCAACATGCAGATTTTAGCTCAGTAGCACAATTAGAAGAATTAAAGTGTTCTATACCTGAAGAGAAACATTGCCTGTGTATAAGACAGTCTCCAGTCTCACTGAATTAGGAACTTCTCCGCTCTGATGTACAGTAAATCCTCCACCTAGTTCCAATTTATACAACGATGGAAATATGGAAGCAAAACCACTGACTGTTTATAGAAATGAACATAGCCTTCGCAACATCACCCACGAGTTTCTGAAAAGTCGTTTTGAAGCTCAGAGTGAGCTGCTCAGCTGTTGCCATCTTGGCAGTTTGGCTATTCCAAAAATGGGCAAAGAGGCGGAGACGGGACTTTGGCACGTGTCGGTTTGTGGCAAGCCTTCGCTCACCGACCTCTCACTCAGAGCAGCACGACCTCAATCATGTAACTTGTAGAACTTTAAGCACTAATAAAATTTAAACCGGTGAGTTATGTAAAAAATTCATCCGCAGCACAGTTGTCATGAAGGAGGAAATTAGCTGTAGAGACCAAAACTGTTTTCTGTGTCTCGTTGTCAATATCTTCCTGCAGTCTTAAAAATATTTATTTCATTCCATCAAGGCAAAGGCCAGCTGTGGCCCATTGGTCTGTACAGACAGAAGCACCTTAAAACATTTTCCATTTTCTTTGTTTTTTGTTTATAATTTTTTTCTGTCAATTCACTTTATTGCAGATAAGCTGCAAAAGGCGCAGAAATGACAGATGGAACAAAGGCAACCTGTAAACGAAAATAACTTACTGTCATAAATTTCAATAAATTACAGATGCCTGACTGACTGTGTTGCTACATGGATTAAATTGGCTGTCTGTGTGTAGGTATGCCTGTGCATATTAAACTGTGTGACGCCACAGTCATCACTGCAACATAACCTATAGCCACAGAGCACTTATCACACACATGACACTCACACGTGCACACTCTCATACCTGCATTCATTCTGTTGGCACAAAAACATTCATATAGTTATAAAAAAAAAGAAAGAGTCCCACCATGTTTATATGCAAATGCACATCTTCAGAAAACACATGGCCGCAAACAAATGGTTCAATTATTTCGATTGTACAATTGTGTTAATTTATCACCGCTGTACACCAGAGGGTGAACGTGTTTGTGTGCGAGCGGAGTGGTGTGTGTGGTCTCTCTGATTAGACAAATAGAGATCAGTGGATCGGTTCAGCTGGGAGAGAAGAAGGTGGAAGAAGAGAGAAGAACAGGAGGAGAGAGGACGAGTGGAGAGCCGGTCTGGAGACGATGAGTTAAGAGGTTAAAGAGGTTAAAGGGGATTTTATGCTCCGCAGAGTCCGGGAAAGAGCTTAAGAAACCATTTAGTTTCATGTTAAAACCGAAAACCCCTCTCATGTTGTAAAGCTAATGCAAGTCATTATCTTAAAAAGACTCTTTTCCACAACTGTTGTTTGGCAGCTGAAGCCAGTTTCCTTGATTCTTTTCCTTTTATTTCTTCCTATACGGACTCAAAGCAACAGCCAGGTCGTTTAGTGTCCACAAACGCCAGAAAGTGGCAGTGAAATTAATTTGCACATCCACATTAAATAGATGTTGCTGGAAGTTTGGTGATGTTAGTTGAAATTCGATGGTGCATCCCAAATTATATGATAGCTTCCTCCATTTTGATTTCTCCACGATTAGTGGAGGCCGCAGTGAGTAGCTATTGCAACGTGATGAGACGGGCTGGAACGGGCGTAGCTAGCTGGTTAGCGTGCTAACTTTGAGATGCTAACAAGAGTTACCATTGGTGTTGCTCTCCACCGCTGGAGACAGCTCATGGTGAGTGGAGGAATGAGGGTTGACGCTGAACTCACGTTTCTTCTATACAAGTAAATAAACAGCTGTTAATGCCAGTGTTGGCTATGTAGTAATAGCAAAACCTAAGAAACAGCTCCCTTTTTCTCTTCCAAAGGTGATAACAAGGGGCACTCGCTTTCAAGTCCTACGTGTTGTTTTGCTTCCTTCAGTCACACTCATTTGTTTAATTTACTTTTTTCGTGCATTTTGCCTCCGTATGTAAATCAATGTGGTTGACCATACTTTGTCAACTAAAGGAAAATGCAAGCCTGGAAAGTAAACAAGTGTAAATGAAGACTGTCACGGTTGCAAGGAGTGGAGGATAATTGAACTCTGGTCAGAACTGAAACAAACAAGAATCCATCAGGCGGAATCAATCAACAGGACGTCTGACGGAGCTGAATTATGAATCGCTCTCATCCCTGCTCTCGTTCTCTCTATTTGCATATAGTGCAATACAACTCTATTCAGAATCCAATCAAGTTATTTATCAGAAGGTGTTTATTTCTGCTATTAAACTGTGATCTACAGAAATAGTTTGTCATGTCACACAGTATGGCGCCATAATCTTTTGGATGATGATTGTTTCTAGGATTGTCAGAGGTGGATGGTTCAGTTTCGACATGCAAATGTTAGGAAACAGCCATCGCTGCGAGACAAATTCAGAGAAGTAGTAAAACTAAAAAGGTTCAAAAGAGAGACAGAGATGTTTGATGGAGAATTAAACAGAAACTGTAGCCTGGAAACTGCTCCTGAGCAAGGCATCTGCAGCTGCAAGAAGGTGTAAGTGAGTCCTTTGCAATTTTCATCATTTATGTACAAATTCTTCCCAAAATGTGGTCAGATCTTCACCTAAGTTACAATTATGAACAATCTATTTCTATGTTAACCCCTTGATTAAAGACATTATCAAAATCTAGCTTGTTAAACCATTTTGGAGGTGTGGGGTGGAGCTACTTTGACTTAAAAACACTTCACAGCTGTTCACAAGAAAACATCTGCTGATGTGAACCAGGCCTCACAAAGATAGCATACCGACATGAAAGGTGTAGTAGGGTGGAGGGAGCATCGTGGTTTGGGGCTTCGCTGCCTCTGGACCGGGACAGCTCATCGAGTTTATCAAAGACTCGTAGAGGATAATGTCAGGGTGGCTGTGCACCCGCTGATGCTCAGGAGAAGCTGCGTGATGCAGCAGGACAATGACCCCTAAACAAGTAAATCTTGTCTGGGCCCAGTCAGAGTCAGGACCTTAATCCAGTAGAGATACTGCTGAATGACCTGAAGAGAGCTGCTCACAACAGACATCCTAACAATATGGTTCTGTGGGAAGAAAGGTCCAAAATTCCTCCTGAACATTGTGCAGCTCTGATCAGCAGCTACTGGGAGAAGAGCTGGTTTGAGCTTAATTGCTGCCAAAGGAGGTTCAACCAGTCATTAAATCCAGGGGTTCACTTATATTTCCCACCAGCACTATGAATGTTTCATGGCTGTGTTCACTAAAGACACAAAATATCATAATTGTTTCTGTGATATCAGCTTAAAGACAAGACAAAGAGAAGTTCTCCCACATTTGTGACTTAGCTGAAGATCACATCACATTTTATGACGAGTCACTGCAGAAAACCAGGTCCTTCTGATGGGTTCTCGGACCTTTTCTTGCCACTGTATCACCAGCTGCAGACAAAGACTCTGTGACGTGCAAACTAAATCAGAGAAAGATCATATCACTGCTATTACTCAACCATGTGTGTGGGCCAAAACACAAACACACACACGCACACACACACACACACACACACACACACACACACACACACACACACACGCACAGACACAATCTGCACAGTTTTCTTTTCTGGCTACAAGTCTTGTTATTTATTTTTGCTCTGTATCAAGGCCATACATATCCCAGAAATCTCTCAGAGTACAGTAAAGCATGACCAGGGTGCTGTGGAATTAAACACTGGCAATTCATCAAAATAATTTTCTTCCCCCCTCACTTTGTCTCTCCCGCTGCAGGAGAAGCCACAGAACCATTTGTAGATACTGTTTGCTCTTCACTGCTCACCTCTGCTCCATTATCGTGCTGTCTGCCTGTTTACTCCACTAATCTGTTCCTTCCTGCACCTTCTCGCCCTCTCAGGGGCGTCTGCGGGATTTGACCTTAAGAGGGGTCGACCTGCAGGAAGATTATGTGAAAGGAATCCTCAAAAAAAACACTTCTTCCATGTTTCAATTTGGCATGGAAGCTTTCCCACCTGTTCGTCCTGCTGCTGTTTTTCTCCAAGTCCTTCTCACTTTCTACTGAAGCAAACAGGAAATTTTAATTAACAAGTAAAAACATGATTTAAATTAAGCAAATAGGTTTAATGATTTTTTTTTTTTTTCTAAAAGCCTTTAATACGTATCCAAAGAGAACGGGATCAATCTTCGCAAAAATATTCAAAGTCCACTGTTTCTTAAAAGTGCAAAAATGAAAAAAGCCTTTTATTGACATTGATTTAAAAACAAGGCCGGTGTGTTTTCACAGCACCACTGATTTCTCAAGGTCAAACTCTTTGATTAATGTATTGGTCAAAAGGATTTTTATGTGAAAGGATGTAATTAGCGATAACAGCAACTTCACTTTACACTTGCAGCAGCTACTTGTGAAGATGCTGCATCATACCGAAGCCCATTTCCACCAGTAACAGAAACAGAGAGATGAAAACGCCTTGATAAACAAATAATAATAATAATAATGATAAAAAAATCATGTTAAGCCAAATTATGAGATACATTAAGGCAAAGTTATGAGATAAAAAAAAATTTTAAATAATGAAATAAAATAAAAATTGTCACAAAATTCTCACTTTTATCTCATAATTTTTCTTTTTTTTTAAAAATCACAACGTTTTTATCTTTCTTTTTCTTTTACTGGCAGAGATGGGTTTCCGATGTATCAGGACTAAATGGATGAAACATTTTTTTCCCAGCAGTGCTTGTGCTGTGCTGGGGCTAAGCTACATGTGAGCGGTCAGCCTGGCTGCATGTGAAACCACAATCTTCTTCTGTTCTGACTTCACCTGTGTTCAGTTCAAAAGGTGTGATCGGTGATGCAACGTCTTTGAGCTGGGCTGAGTGACTCAAAGTAATGTAAGTAGTTACTTTTGAGGGTGAGGAATTAGCTAAGCGTGTGTTGTTATAATGACAAAAATGTTGTGAGAAGTTGGTTCGATTTTTCAGTAAATATCTGGGGCAGATGCATGAAGTAATGACACGACTTTAGGGCCGTACAGACTCACCTGACCATAATAATTTCAGTCATTTATATCAGAGGTGAGTGACGCATATTCTGAAAACTTTCCTGCAAATATAAATGTGAAATTGCGACGTCTTCATCCCACTTGAAAGTTGATTTTTTTCACAGCCTCTGCACACCTCACGGTCCACCCACGCAGGTGTTTTCACTTCAGTTGCCTAATTAGACTTTTCCTCAGGACTGCGTGGGTGTTTGCAGACCGGGCTTGATTGACATCTCTCTTTGTGACAACACCTCAGCACATATCCACCTCGTTTCAACCTGAGTCGAGATGTAATCAGCCCGAGTGACTGAAATTATCTGTGTGGGTGTGCGAGGCCTTGGACCCAAAATACCTGTAGGACCCAGCTCTGAAAAGAGGAACGAGTCTCAGAGAACTTGTAGTATTAAATAAAATACTGACCTTAAATTATTCTGAGGGAGACCATGACACTGTTGCCTCTTCGTTTTCGAGTTGATTCCAATGAATTTGAAACATTTTGTGCCTTAATGACCTTGAATTTTAAGCAGTGGCTGAGCCAGTGCACTGCACAGGGGTCCAGTATCTGTCAAAACTGCATGTGCTATTGAATATAAATCTTATTTATACCCACCACTTATTTAATTTGGTTACTCTCTTCACAAAAGTAAGGCTTGCTGGGAAAAACATCACTCATGGGTTAGTTCAGGTTTCTCTGTTCATGCAGCGGGGCCAAGGATTTAAATCTATAATAATATAATGGTTACCTCTTCATGTTGGCAAAATGCACAGCAGCTGTGATCTGTGTGTGACAACATGTGACCGCTTTGCCATCGATGATGAATTCTATAAATGCAAGTGATTGTGTGATCAGGTGCCGTCATTCTTCCATTCGTACTGTGTAGACCGATAATGAGTTGTGCTTCTCTGGATGGCTATTTGTTCTACGCTAACTGACACACTGTGTAAGCTAGCTTTGTGTTGATTGGGTAGCGGTGGTGGCTAAACTTTGGATGTTTGAAAGTTGCTGTGGTGGCTGTTAGAGTTGATGAATGTGACACTGAAGCTGCTGTCTGATGTGCTGAATAAAAGCTGGTTTGCAGGACGGGAGTTGCATGGTGAGTATCTCCATGGTGACGTAGGTTGCAAAAGTGGTTCCAATCAATCATAATTGTGTCACGCTACAGATTTTAAATTAGAAGTTTTTAGGCTCAGTTTCACTAGTTTTTTTATGATAAAATATTCAAATGTCACGTGACATCAGGTGCTCATGTAGAGTCGTTTAGACGTGAATGGGCTCCTTCAACTTTCTCTGGTCTTTTTCGGCGTTGTGAAGCAGTAAGAGGACGGTAAACAACAGTTCCTCCTCGCCACCAGTTTGTGACGACCACAGACACCCCCCCCCCCCCCCCGTGACGTATTTAACCGAGCATCTGTGAGCAAATAAATCCTCTGCGTTACTCTCTGCAGCTTTTTTCTGCATTTGTCAAAGCCTGACATTATTGGTTTCCAACATGTCGCGGGCCGATGAGAAGCAAACAGTCAAATAAAAAAAAACGTTTTTCCTGTGGTTTCAGAGCGACACAGTGTTTTCTGGTAAAGAGAATGATTAGACGTCTCGGGGCTGAAACGAGTCTTTCTTGCTACTTTTTTGGCCCCGCTTGCATCATCAAGCGCAAGATTTTTGGGGATGTATAGAACCTGCCAACCAGATGCAGCGAGTACCGACAAATTTCAGCGACCAAATACAAACACACAGAGATAAAATTGGAAAGTATGTGTGTTATTTTATTTTTTTTATTTTAAACGTTTCTAGTGTGCTGCGGATCAGCCTGTAGCAGGTTAGATACAGTCTCTGTGCTCTCTCCTTTGTGGCACAGATGAGCTTTTGTCAGACGAGCTGTTCCTGTGACAGGTGTTATGCTCTGATGCGTCATCCATCAGAATAATCCTGTCTGAGGTGCAGGGAAATGTGGCATTGCTCGGGAGCTACACCAAACAGAAACACCACCTAAAATATAGATTAAAACACAGAGGAAATGTAACAATTCTGCCCTTATTTCCCGTCTGTTTCCTCTCCTCCCACCTCCCCTCTTTAATTCCTCTGTTATTCTGAGTTATTCGTTCACTCCAGTGAGGATGAAGAAAATATGGCTTCCTGTGAATTATGAAAATCTTCCATCTTTTATCGTTCCTCTTGTCACTTGAGCTCTTCTGTCCTCTCTCTCCTTCTGTCCTCTCATCTGTGAGGAGGACAAAGCAAAGAATCACAGGTTGTGCAAACAAAGACAAAACTCACCCCTTCTGTTGTCTGCTCCCCTCCTCACCCCTCCTCCTCCTCCTCCTCCTCCTCCTCCTCCTCCTCCTCACCCTCTATCTGTTTCTTGCTGTCTTAAGCCGAAGAGGCTCCTCTAACAAGGTGAAAAATGATGATTTGAGGGAGCTCCCTGTAACATATGGAAAGAAGTTTCCGGAGAGAAATGTCCGTCATTAAGACTTTAACCTACTGCTGGCTCAGAGGCCCCTCACTGCTGACCTAGCTCTCTGTGAGCGTCTGTGTGTGTGTGTGTGTGTGTGTGTGTGTGTGTGTGTGTGCGTGTGTGTGTGGGAGAGACCTAGTTGTCAGATGATGCCCTGCTGTACTCCGACATCCTCATATATCACTCAGTCTGACGTAACTCTCACACACACATAGACACACACACTTTATCTCAAAGTCTCTCTCACACACAAGCACAAGTTCAAACAGTAGCATTCTTCCTCTTTCTCACATACACACACATTAAACACACACACACACACACACACACACACAGAGGCAGGTAGACGCCGTGCAGGAAGTCAGGAATCATGTGGTTTAATTAATTACGGTCTAAAAGTGAACAAGGTCAGAGCGCCGCTCAGCTGGAGAAGCGTCCAGAGGTTACGGCCTTTCCATCCAGCTCTTCTGAAGCTGTCAGCTGTCTGGGAAGGTGAAGTAAGAGCACCTTAAAGTGTCGACTCGTGCGTACATATGGGGCCAACTGTTGAAGTACTGTCACTCTGTAAAAAGCCTGGTCCACACAGTGTATTGTTCTCTTGACCCATTAGCAACACAACAATAGTTAACTTCTCCATTAACTGTGTGTCAGACTGTTGATGATTAAGCTGCTTTGTAAATGTAATATGAAAAACAACTTTACACTGATTCATGCAGCTTACTGAATAATGTAATTACTTGAGCTTACGGTTTGCTTTGCATGTAAAACAAATGTCGAGCAACCTTTGGTATCAAATACAATAGATGCTTGATTAAATGCACCAGAGAGTGTACCTCAAACTTGGGATTCATACATATATTTTAATGTTGATTTTGTAATTGTAAAAATCAAATGAATAATGACATGTTACCTCAAACTTACCCTGATCTCTTACATTCGTTATGTTTCATACTTGTCAAATTGGAGCAATGGAAAAACAACAAAAGTGATTTTCACTGAGTCTGAGTCACTGAGCATCAGTCAGAGTCTGATCTCAGCTACTGTTTACTGTTTTGTTTTTTCATGTGTGTGACTGTGTGAACCTGTTAGAGGAGTCATTGTCATCGTCATCCCTTTTCGAGTTGCAGTAAGTGACACAAATGCAGACCAGACGGTTTAACTGTCAGAGCCATTACAGATATGTGTACGACGCAGAGCCCTGTTGCGAAAGTGACTAATTCTGTACACTTTTCCACTTCCAACATGTCATTCTGAGCTTTCAGAATTTCATTTGAAGTTCATCAAAAATCCACCTGTCGTTCGTTAGCCCAGCGGGCACTCAAAATTTGGCTAATTGACACTGTGATGTTTAGCAGATGTCGGGTTTTACTCACAACTAGAATGTCTGTATTTTGTACGTCAAGATGGCGTTGGCATGAGACATTTGGAAGACATTGTATTTTGGTTACCTGACCTACATTTAACCAAATATCAAAGTCTTGCCATCTGCCTTCAGGGAGGAAACACTTGTATTGGAAACTTCATTAAATCACTTGTATCACATGTATCTGGAATACATATAAACTTTTACCAAAATCTCCTAAAATGAAATTTTATTTCGGAATGATTGATGAAATGATGGAATGAAAATGATTTTTCTAACGGCAGTCAGAGTTGAAGTATTTGAGAACCAGGGGAGAAAAGCTTCACCCTGTGGTTGAACAATGGTTTGAAAAACTACTGGCTTTTCTAGTGCAGGCAGGCAAACAGCCATATGGACTTGTGCGCTTTGATTAATTAAAGTGTCACAAAGTGATTAAGGTCAGGAAGTTCCTCAGCCAGAGGCCCAAAGAGCAGAGCACAGTAGCTCTATTTGTGGTGCCATCTTTAATTCTGTTACACGTTTCTGAATTATGCCAGAAAAGCAGAAAATAGCTGCAGATTAGTGGCAAACAATACTTCCATATCGCACTCACACTATTATGTTCAACAGGATGCCATGTTCTTGGGTTATAATGGAATAGACACAGAAGGAGGAAAAGTGGGAGCAAGTAAGTTAACAAAAGAAAGAATCACAGGGGAGTCAAGTTAAAAAAAAGAAAAAGAAGAAGGCGCAGAGGGATAATGAGAGATATGGAAGAGAAAGGATGGTACGCCACAAAAATCAAGCCAGACTCAGAATCACAGTTTTGTAAGGGCACGGCTGCCACTGTACCCACGGAGCCCGCTGGAATATTTCTGATGTGTCTCTGCAGGAGGCTCCTCCAACGCCTTGGGAGTTTAAATAAAGCCGACCTCAGAGGATCCCGTGAATCTGTCTGGAGGTTTTTACAGAAAGGGTACCAGGCAGTGAAATCTAATTATTATCTTCAATTTAACAAGGTCACAGCACTATTCCTGGGTATGAAAGAGTTTGAAAAGTCAAACACACTGTGACAAGGTGCTCAATTTAGTTATGTTTTGTATTGTACTTTACTGTCGTTTAAAGAAATCTGCCTCTCTACATGAACTTCTCCATTTTATTTTTTATTTGACCTGTGTCGCCAGAACAGAAGCATAAAGGGAATATGCATTTGAAATATTCATCCCAAGTAGATGGAGCAGCCCACCTGAAGGCTCTGTATGTACACCTGGTACATGAAGGAGCAGGGAGTTTGACATTGGTTGTGAAAGTAAATGTTAGGAAAGGCATGATGGAAGCTGCGGCGGGAGCCAAAAATCATTAGAATTTAAGGAGCGCCTGTGGATTTGTCTACAGAATGTTAAGGACGGTCAACATACTTTTTCATATCCAACACACTAATGGGTGTAAGCATTAACGTCAGTAAATTTGAAGGCCCCATGCTGATCAGCAGACTCAGTGAGGTGGCTGAGGCATTTATATAGTACAGCTACATGATCTAAGAAAGCAGCTACTTCGCTTCTTTTACAAGCATCAAAACCAGACTTTCCTTTAAAGATAAACTAGAGACTTATCACCCAACTCTAAAGCGTTGGAGCCTCTTTCAGTTTATTGTTGTGTTTTCATGGCACATTTACTGCATGGAGTTTTTTTGGGGTTTTTTGTTTGTTTTTTTCTTGCCAAAATATAAAATTTACTTTGTAGAAGCAAAAAAAAGCCCAAAAGCTGCGAGCAGCATGCAAAACTTAATATAACATAACAGCCATACAACCTTTACAAGGCAACATACAGTAAGTCAGGGCTGCTTGGTTTCTAAGGAGTTCTTTCACCCCCTTGTGGCCAAAAGTCAGTTAGTGGCTTTTTAACCAATTCGCATTTACAAAACATGGATTGCATGTTTTGGGAATTAAGTGTTGACTTGCTGGGAATGAATAGCATTAATGTTAGTTGATTCAGGAAATGAATTGATTGGCAGCACACTCTTTTAGAAACATACCTGGAAGTCACAAGTCATTGGCGTTGTTGCACGTTCAGACCGGCATGGCAACGTCCTGGCAGCTGGTGATAGCTAAGACGCGGTTTGAACACGTTTTAAGACGTGTCCGTTTGCTTACAGGGACTTTCAAAAATATGAAAGTAAAGTGTAGCTTATCATATATTTTGTTAAAGCAGGAGGGAAACACATGCTAACTAGCAACATAGCATGCAAAACAGCATTCCGAATTAGCTTGCTAGCTGTCTATGTCAGAGCACCCACGAACTTAGACAGCATCCTTGGAAGATTGTATTTTTTGGCTCTTGCTGCTTTCAGTCTGGTCTCAGGTCTGAAGTCATCAAATCCAAGTCACATGACCCAAGTCCACACCTTTGAGATGTTTGTATCTCAAGTGAAACTGATAATCATCATTTCTTTTATCCATGACCATTCTACAGCCTCAACCATGTGTTTTTTAATGTCACCCTAACGATGAAGGTCTACCACTGGCACCTGGCTCCTTTGGGTTGTATCCTAGAGCAGGGACCAACAACATATATGGCCATTAAGGTTGGGGGACGTTTGTTTAACAGGGAGCCAAACTTGCAGCCTTTCTACTACAAAGGCAGAATTCATGACAAGCTGTGACCACCTGTGTGTTTTGATAAGGTGTGACAGCCATGTCCTTTCAGTCTGTGGCATCACTACCAACAGTTGTACTGGCTGACACTAGTGCCAGCCTCTGTTTTGCTGCTTTTGGATTGAACATTCGACCTTATGCAGCCCTCTTTAGGGAAGAGAATGCTGCTTCATGCTGGCAATGTTTTAAGCCCTGTGAAAATGACTTTGTTGCTGCAAGATGAAAGTCTTTTATCTTCAAAGCTATCTGTGAATGCATGCTCACAAATGATTTGTGTTGCTTAAACAACAGCAAATACACTGCACCTTTTTGTTTTCAAAGTTGAGATGTGTGGCAATCACAAAATGGAAAATATATTCACTGTGTTTGGAAGCTGCAAATGGCAGCGATAGATGACATTTAAAAAAATAACACCCTCTACACACCAAATGTGATGTAATTTGACAGCTGGTTAGAGTAAACAAGTTTAAAAAGTATATTTTTCAAACTCAAGGACACTGTCCAATCACAGTGGGTGGGCTGAACATGTGAAAAACATCTTGAAAAAGTGCTACAGAAGAGCTCGGAGCTGCTCAGGGGCAGTGTCGTCCTGCAAGAACACCAGCTGCTCACACAGATGGGTTCAGAGCAAACTCACCAAAACAGTGGTAGATCCAGAACAAGTTAAACAGAGAAGGAGAATTAAAATTATTTGAAGTGAAGTTGTCATTTCTGAAATTAATACCTTTTAAGCCCCATCTGTTTATCGGCATTAAGCATGTGTACAGCTATCATTTTGCTGAAATGCATGACTTATGTTCAACAAATGATCCAGTATTTCTCCCCTCTTCTCTCCTCCAGTTCATTGTGACCATAATGAGGACCGGTGGATTCTGCTGGAAGGAGGATTATGTAAGAATTCACCTCTGAGGAAGTTGAAAGGCATCGCCCCAGGTCAGACGGCTGGTGAGTGAAGCTGGGTTACTGCACTGCTGTAACTTTTCATACAGGTTGCCTCATTATTAGACTTATTATTAACCACCAGCACGTTGACTTGGTTTTCAATGTTGTGAACAAAAGAGACAGAACAATAACCATCTACAGTCTCTTAGGATGTGTCTCCTGTAGGACCCTACAGTCATTTAAAGACACTTTATTTGATATTTAGCTTAAATTGAAGTGTGAACTATCAAAAGCAAACAGTTTGAGAGCTATAGTACAGGATATTACTTGCAAATGCATCATTGTCAACTCACACTCACACAGATTCGTTTCTTTTTTTGTCGGAACCTTATTAAATTGTTAAATGGACTAGTATGCGTCAAACTTTAGTCACTCTTAAAGGTATTTGTAAGTTTTGCTATCGCTATGTAGCCATCGTTAGCATTAACAACTGTCTAGTTACCAGTCTAGAAGAAATTCGAGTTCAGCATCAAACTTCATTCCTTTACTCACCAACAGCTGTCTCCAGTAGTGGAAAACAACGTCAATATTAACTCTTGTCTCGATCACTTATTTTCTTCTACTGAAGTTATCATGCTAACCAGCTAGCACCGGCCAATATCATTCACATAGCGGCTCACTGTAGCTTCCAATCTGTCCTGAAGATGTATTGTGGCTCAGAGGGCGCATTATAACCTCTTGTATTATAAAGACGGCGGTGGTTGAAGCTCTTGTCAAGCAACAATCGCAACCACCTGCAAGAAACCACATTGAAGACACTGATATATGTGGTTATTCTACATTTAACAGAAAAAAAAAAATGCGCATATATGAATTGTTTATACACAGAATGTGTGCATTCTGCAGGGCCTAATCCGTTCATCAGACTGTGGATTGTAGTACTTTTGGGAACTTTTACTGATAGAAAACATCTCTAAAATCTAATAAAAGGGAATACTTAAGAAATACATTTGGACTACAGTTTGAAGGTTGCTGTCTTTTCTTTCTCTTCAGCATTCAGATTCAGACTTATCTAGCAACAAGGATACAACTCTTTGCAGCTGAGAGAAACTTAAAACCATAGCATCACATCCTCACCCAGTATCCTTCTTTGATTCTCAAACGTATAAGGTTGTGGACCGTGAGGTTTTGAAAGCAAACACTCACACTCCCACATCAAAAGATGCTCAAGGAACAGACAGAACTTCAAAAATGTCTGTCAAACACTTGAAAACAACCAACAGCTACATCAGACATATCTGAATGCATGATCTTTCTTTGTACCAACTTGAAAAATTCAGCACCCTTTCCATCCTTACCTGCACAGTGATAGCCCCCACCAAGATTCGAACAGTAGAGCAGGTCTTGTACTATAGCACTGACCTCAATGCTTTGTTACTGGTAGAGGAAAAGATTCAAAATAAACACTCTCCACCTCTCAATCAACCAGACCTCCCTTCTTCTCTC
Organism: Seriola aureovittata; assembly: GCF_021018895.1. Lineage (NCBI taxonomy): Eukaryota > Metazoa > Chordata > Actinopteri > Carangiformes > Carangidae > Seriola > Seriola aureovittata. The sequence continues at coordinate 22,835,907 of NC_079377.1, forward strand.
CTCTTTACTTCCTGTTCACTAGAAGAGAAGCTCAACAGAGCGAAAGACAAACAGGAACACTCCGTACTCCTGCGGGACCAAGCATCAGGTCACTGTGTAAGTGTTTGTTTGTTTGTGTGTGTGTGTGTGTGTGTGTGTGTGTGTGTTTGTGTGTGAGTCATATGACATATGACAGTGTGCGATTCTCACTGTGCACGTGTGTGCTCTATGAAAGGTTGTTTGGTGTGTATGCATGTGTGAGAACAGTACTTGTTCTGTGTCTCAGTGAGTCTTCAGCTGAGTGTTTTTTGCTTTGTGTGAATATGAGACAACTATGTGTGTGTGTGTGTGTGTGTGTGTGAGGGAGAGAAAGAGGTCAGTGTAAAGCTGACAGGTTGTGCACTGTGGCAAGGTCACACGGAGAATGCAGCTGGGAAACGATGGATGGATGGATGGAAGAAAGAAGCTCAGGAGGCACTTGGAGGGGAAGTGTATGTATGACCTAGCCTATGGAGAGGAAGACTTTGAAAGACACACGGTCACAGCAGTCAGTAGTCGCCACAGAGGAGAGATGCCATGTTGTTTTACATCAGCTAAACCGCAGGCACGTAAACAACATTTTCCCATTTTCTTTCTGAACCTTTTTCTTGGTAATTTTCTGTTGAGTGATCACATCCTTCACCTCCCTTTCAAAAACCAACATCTAGCGTCATCAATAAAATAAAATTTGCTTATTTTTAAGCACAAACAGAAACGTATACTTTAAAATTTTGCATTAGTTAGTAGCCGGACGCTGAAGGAGATACATTTATGTTCAGTGAAATGAAATAAAACACCTGTGGCAGAAACGTGGAAGATACAGTCTTCATTTTGATTAAGAGACACTGTTTGCATCAGACCATTATCAGGATCTTGTTTTTTTAATTTGTTACAGTATATATGGTAATAACTGAGTGTATCGGCTCATACATATAATTTGCTTCCAGCTGTCAGCAGTTAGAAATAAATACTTCCATACCTCTATTGTTAAATTATACCATATCCAACATTGGTGATACAGTACACATAAAGCAGTGATTAATCTGAGTTTGTTTAGCTAAAGGTCAATGTGGCACGAAGCTATAAAAATTTACAATTTACAATTGAAAAAGCTGAATTCATAACCTCAGATCCCGGTGTGTAACTGAGTCGATTCTTCCTCATGTGTTACTGTTATCTCACATTTTAACATTTACCATCATCCTGTCATCGTCACTTGTGGACACATAGTAAAATGAAACCCCTGGCCCAACGCCCATATACTTCCACATCTGGGAAGAGTCCAGCTGTTATCCTCCAGTATTGACTGACAGCCGGATGATTTTCTGTGTGTGTGCCAGAACTGGTCCAGATGTGGAAGTAGCATCTGACAGTCACGCTGTGTAAGGGCCAGATTCAGGCCTTGGAACCGGCTCAGAGGAAAACAAACATGAGGCCCAAGATTTATTTTTTGCTTTATTTTATTTTGCTTTATTTTATATGGGATGAAGATTTTAGATTTGGTGGTACAGTAACAGTTTCTTTGCTGACCATCATCCAACTTAGCTGGTTAGTTGCTAGTACCTGTAAAAGTTGTGCTGGGTCATGCTGACAGACCTTGGCTGCCTTTGAGTGGGCGACAGGGAGGAGGACTTAGCAGGAGGTGAAGGATGGAGCGAGGGAAGAAAAGGAAACATATTGTCTCTGTCCTTGAATGTTCTTTATCATGTAAGATGGAGGGAGGGATGAAACAAGGGACAGTGAGGCGTGTGTGTGTGTGTGTGTGTGTGTGCACCCCCTTCCTCAGGCTTTATCCAGCACCTGAGGGGAGAGAAAGCCTTGTCAACATGATTTATTTTTACTCACATCAATAACAGGTGAAGCTGCCTTGTGTCCTGTGCATGTGTTTTCTCTCTACATGTAAACACGGTTTACAGTATGAAAGTTGGCGTGACAACACTGATTATGTGTTGATAGTTTGTATTTCAGTGACGGTTTGCCCCAGTTTTTATAGTTCAAGGCCATAAACAAGCTTTCATAGAGTAAATATTTGTACTGCTCACACTGTGACAGGTAATTTTCATCTACATAATTCAATACTGTACAAATTTGGCTGACATTGCACTTTGCAGCGATTCTTGCCCTTTTAATCAGAGGCAGGATACATGACTGTTAATACCCACAAGACGGTGACCTTTTGTTTACACAGCGCTCGCTCTCGCCGCTCAGCTGTCCCGCCTCCTGCAAATATGAGCAAAGCTGCCGACGTGAACGGCTTTTTAATCGACTCATGTTATCAGTGGCCTGCAGAAACAGTGCTGTTTGTTTCTGACATTATAGCAGCGAGTGTCAAAACATTCAATGGTGTGTGAGCGGGACTACCGGTAAACTGTGTAATGTCAAATCAGAGTGAAGCTGTGTCCCACTTGTAGACGATACTGATGTTTGTGCAATTAGCAAATGATCAGAGCAGTTACAGGTGAGGCTGTAGCTACGTATATGAGGAATATTCAAATTGAAGAATCTGAGTTACTGTAAAGATTAAAAAAACTAAACAAAAACAAAACTAAGAACCTACTCATTAAAAATAAAGGTTCCAGTGCGGAGTGTGGCTTTAGAAAAAAAAGTACCATCGAGCTTATAAAACTAATATTTATATATAGTATATATATATATATATATATATATATATATCAGACAACAGGAAAAGTGGACATGTTGTTTTATATTCCGTCTTGAAAAGAAGAATATCTCACACAATGCTCTTGCTGTATAAATAGATATTGCCACATCCACGGGTGGAGCATTATCTATTTAAGATCATGGTTGTAAAAACTGTCTAGAGAGACTGAAATGTTAGAATGATCAATAAATTGTGATGCTGAGCATGAGCAGTGTGTGGACTGGAGTGACACTTTCCAACGCACCTGCACCTGCAGACATTTGGATGTGCTGATACCTTCATTGAGAATGTTGTTTAATATTGACGATTACAGGTTTAATCTCACTGAGAAGGTAAAATCAAACAAAATGATACTAAATATTGATGGCTGTTGATTTTGAAAATGATTTTTGCATTAAAAAGTCTCGATGTGTAGAATAAGTCCTTACATATACCTCCAGGAGCTATTTCTAAGTTTTGCTTTCGCTACAAAGCCGACCTTAGCATTAAGAGCTGTTTACCACATGTCGAGTTCAGCATCAAACTTCATTCCTTTACTCGCCGCCTTTAAGAGCCGTCAACGTTAAGTCTTGTTTGGCCTATATTTCTATTGCTTCTCTTCTTCTACAGAAGTTTGCATGCTAACCAGCTAGCTCCGGCTCGTCTCGTCACTTTCCGATAGTGACTCACCGAAGCCTCCAATCTGCAATCTCATTGTTCGAAAGTCATCTGTTCCTGAAGGCTAAAAATCACTACTAAGTACCCATAGAGGTTGTGTTGCTTCTAATGCCAAACTTTTTATTTAACTGACTGAAATTGTCAGTCATGGAGTTGAACCATCTCACAGCAGCCACAAAACTTCATGTAAAACTCAACTAACTTCTTCCTCAATCCCTCACAAAAAAAAAAAAAGACTGGCTTTGCAGACACTTGCCTTTTTGCAGGATATTGATAATATGCTATAGCAAACCCCAAACTCCAGGATATTGTTTATAGAGAGAAATGTGCCTCCTGGTTATCACAAAGGCAGCATTCTGGATGTGTGACTGTATGTTTGCCTGCATATTCAGAATTCACAGCCTTTAGAGGAAGCAGAGAAAAGTACAAAGTAGGAGAGAACAAAAGAGGGGTTGGGGGGGTGGAAAATGCAGGTTGTTTGTGCCTGTGCATATGGCTCAGTTCACCTCAATCATATGTACTATACCTCAGCTGCAGGACACAAAGGTCATGTTATGTGGGCACAAAAGAGAAATCGTATAGGAACAGGGAACACAGTCGACGATATTCTCAGTGCGCTGCAGGTTTTGTTTTATGGCAGAGAGAAGAGAGGTGTTAGTGATGTACTGCAGCTTCTTCACTCCTGGCTGCTTGTTGGTAAATTATTATTTTATATGTCTGCCTTATGTGCTTTAACGTCTCCAGTTTCTGTGTCTGTTTTCCCTCTCCTTCCTGTCTTGGGCTGAAAAAAAACTGCTCTAACAAGGTGAAAAAAAAATGGTTTGAGGGAGTGCAGAGGAAGCAGAAAAAAAGAAAAAGAGAGACTACGTTGCATGTGTGAGACAGAAGGAGATGCAAGGGAGCGCAGTGGGTGTGGATCGCTTACCGAGGGGCAAAAAAGATGAATTTCGAAGGGGTCAGTGAAGCTCGTCCTCTCTTTCTTTCCTCTGTCTCCCCTTCCTCTGTGTGCCGTGCTCTGCAGAAGCCATGTTCAAAGGTTATATCTCAGCGTCACGGTGAGGACAGTTTCATGGAGGAGAAACAGTATGGAGGGGAGGGAAAGACAAATGAAAAGGAGACAGAGCAACAGGAGAGAGAATAAGAGAGAAGGGGCCTAAAAGTCACAGACTGCAGCTGAACACAGGCAGAAAATCTCATGTCAAACATTTCTTCATGTTTCTGAGTTGCTGTCATTCAAAAAAAATTTGTCCCAAAACGTGAACTTTTGAAAGACAACATATCAAACACAAACACACAAAGGCCGAAAAATTAAAACCAAAATGAGCTTGCATGCAGCCAAACGACAGCTGTGGCACAGATACAGGAAAAGACAGAGGACTCATCCTACTGCTGTGTCGCAGGTAAAGGCCTCAGAGCAAACACTTGAATAAAACATGTCGGTTTGAACCATAGCAAGTGTCGGTGCAATGACACCAGGAGAAAAAGACAAGCGGCTCGTATTACTGAAGCTTCCTGTCTTCAGTCTTCAGCTAAGATAGGAAGAGTATAAGTCAGGATTGTTCACAGTTTGGTAGCATGTGGTTCTTATCTGAGGTGAGGAAGTCTTCAATAATCAATCCAACATTGGTTATCAAACTTTTTGTCTGTTACCTAGCAACCAATACTACTTAGATTTCTCATTGAAACATATATTTAAAAAAACGCCACTTCACTCTGACGGCATAAAACAAAGCACATCTGTCCCCATGTCTTTGGCTCAGCCTCTCCACAGCTGGTCGTAGGTGTTCGGCTAACTGCGGGATCATAGCTGTATCTACTAACACATGTTCTTCCATCAAACCACAACACATAGGGTCTGCCATGAGCCTCTTAATGAATAAGTTCTGCCGTTCTGACATTTCGTTTGTTCTGTAAAAGCAATAAAACAGCAGCCATATGGTTCAAAGATGTGTAAAAAAAAGAAAGTCAGGACAGACTAACAGTTATTCTAAAGTTCAGAGAGTTTATTTAAGACTGTTATGTCTGTTACTGTTGGAAGTTAACAAGCTTTTGTAATAAACTTTTCCGATATTAAGTTAGGATATGAACGTTGACTTAGGAACTATTCACCTGAAATGGCTTTTTTCTTTACAAAATCATGTTAAAATTACCATGGTTACCAAACAGTTAAGATGGGACCTGCGGGTTAGGAAGTTTCTCTGATACAGCCCAAGGTCGGCAAACAAATCAGCCAGTGATTGTTGTGCTGCCCAGGTTACCGGGAGACAGTTTCTGGGACGAGAAAGGGGAAATGGAAAAAGTCCCATTATGTACCTACAAATACATTCCTGGAGTTTATTACCTGCTGACCAGATAATCACAATAACTGTTTGAGTTGGTAGCTGAGGTTTCAACTGAAATTTCTCTTTCTGCCCTACAAATGTGACATCGACCAACAGCAGCTGTTTTGAGGGGAAATGACAAAATTTGACTTTTCATCTGAAGTGAACATGTAGCTATTTAGTGCTCCACTCTGTGTCAGCTCCGGCCGCAAAGTATAAACATGTTCAAAGAATAAAAAGAATATCTGTAAAAGCCTGATGACACACGAGGAGCAGCCCTACCTGGAGCTGTAAAACGCCCCAGTAAATCATGAAATAAAACAACTGTTCAGCTGTTGAAAAGGTGTTAACATTCAGGAGTGGTCATTGGGCACAGTGGTGTACAAAAAGCAGAGTATTTTTCTTTGTGTGTGTGTGTGTGTGTGTGTGTGTGTGTGTGTACCTACAGTGGGAGGAAAATGCCAGTTTGCATGGCTGAAGGTGACTATGACAGTTTTAGCCCCAGGACATAATTTTCCTGACACAAAGTCTGTCTGCTGCTACAGTAGAAGGTTGATGTGTGTAGTTGTAGCTGTGAATACACACACACACACACACACACACAAACAAATACCCAGAACTCTCTGCGATGTAGTGAAAAAAGTATGAAGTCGAGTAATAAGCTCACAGTTTCAGTGCCGTAGTATTCACTGTGAAGCACACACAGGACAGGGCAGATGGACAATATGAAGGTTGTGTACGCACAAGCAGATATTTAGGATCTTGTTATTTTGGAGTAATGCACATAGGTACAGAAATAACATTTTAAATTGCACAAACCAATTTGTGTTTCTATCAACTCAAAAGCACACTGAAGCAGTAGATGTGCCGTACCTTTACAGTAAATGACCTTCAAGGTAACCTTCTTAATCCTACACACACAAACATACACATAACATACACACAGACACACATGCACACGCACATAATGTATGAACACACACACACACACACACACACACACACACACACGTGGACACAGCTGTGTTGTGGCCCACTTTTGAGTTAAACAGTGACGTTATTCCTCCTTGAAACGGCTGCGCTACGTGCTGGAGCACATTACAGCAGCTCCCACAGTGACTCACACACACACACACACACACACACACACACACACGCAGAGACATGGACACACACTTCATGTACATATGCTCAAACACATACAAAATATCCCCACTCCTCCACACAAACAATTAGACTTCATTATTTGTGCACATATTGATTGTGTGTGTCTGTGGATGTGTACGTGTGTGTGTGTGTGTGTGTGTGTGTGTGTGTGTGTGTGTGTGTGTGTGTGTGTGTGTGTGTGTGTGTGTGTGTGTGTTTGTGTGTGTGTGTGTGTGTGTGTTGTCGTCTCCATCCACACATCATATCGGCTCCATACGCAGCGTCTGTTGAGAAAAGCTGAATAATTATCTGCTTTTTTTTTCCTCCTTCCATCTCTCATCTGTGCTCTTTATTTTGTTGTTGCCTTTACTCTCTCTCTCACACACACACACACACACACACACACACACACACACACACACAATCACTCTCTCTTTTATAATTATTTCCACAACAATGATTGGACCAGTTGATTAAAAAGGGTCTTGTGGGAGCTGTTTCCGTGCTAATGGCATCTCCGTTCTACACAATGAGTTAACACACTATGAAAATACACTATATGAAACACATTATACACACACACAAATACACATTTTGCATGCACGTACAAAAGACACATGCAGACACACAAACATTTGCTGACTAATGGCGTCTGAGGTGTGCAGAATTAGTTTTCAGTTCAGCCAAACATGCATGGAAACACACAGTTCTTTGAATACACAAAGCCCCACTGTGTTGAATCTATAATCAGTTTCTTTTCAGCTGAGATTTTCTATAATCTACACAGAGCTCTTCCAAACAGGCACGTCCTGTTTTCATTAGCGTCTTCATCCATTTTTCCAAATGCCAGCAGTATGAAACCACCAGATGGAGTTTAGCTTTTGTTACTTCAGTAGTTTGCAAAAAACTTTAGACGTGTATTACAACTTTTATCTGTTGATCTATTCTCTATTTATCTATGTTGTGTACTTGCCGAGATTCTTGAATGTGACAACACTTTCGTGAACCGTCTCCTTGTATCTCGTCTTTAGTCATGTGCCTCCGCCCCGTCCAACTAATGTTTGTCCGCGTTGACTCAAAGTGAAGCTGGCGATAAGGATGGCACGTCTACACTAATATGTTTTAGTTTTAACCTCCGGGGCTGAAAACTGCAGTTCCTCTAATGACCACTAGAGTTTGGCTCCAAAAGAGAGTCAATCCCCACAGACCCCCATGTTAAAATGTCCAACTTTACAGCAGAAATAAACATGTCTACAGCCGTTGTACACCAAACGGTTTTGGTCTGTAGAGCTAATTTCCTCCTTCATGACAACTGTATAACTACATATTCACCTTTTAAACTTTATTAAGGTTTAAAGTTGTGCATAATTGAGGGCGTGGTTGCTTTGAGTGACAGGTGGGTGAGTGTTGTGTTGTTGTCCATTGCAGAAATAGAGACTTTTGGAAACAATGATTGGGTCTTATCTGTCACGACTACCAGACAACATGGGTACTACCAATTTGTTTAATCACTTGTTAATAATTTAATCACAATCACTGACCAATATGAAGAGTGCATGGCTCAAAAAAAAAGTAATTGTCACGTAATCGACGTAAAAGTTTGAGATAATCGTGATATTGATTTGAAGTCATATCGCTCAGCCCTAGTGTCAGCATTCATAAAGGTTGCACTGTAAAATGTAAGACTGGTAAATACCAATAAAAAGGATATGAATGTGTCTAATGGGAGGAAGAGAGAGGGAAAGGTAATTCTGGGAAATGGAGGAATCTATGACTCAAATTTCGCAGTATTTCCATGGGAAATGTGTGAGCTGTAGGAATAAATGTAGAATTGTAGAAATATGATCCAGAAAAAAGGCCAGATTAGACTGTTGTGTCTGAGACTGTGTCACTATCCTGGCAGATTTGTTGTTAACAGCATCAGGAGCGTAAACCCCATTGGCCTCACAGACGAGGGTTTGAGAAATTTCATACTTCTTGCTTCAGTACACATAATCTCATATTAACACTTTGGAACTGAGCTATGAATAAAACATGTATTTGTTGTGCATTTTTCTATTTCAAACTTTTTTTGTGATGCATATGAAGAACTTAATACTGATTTGTTGAGCATCTGAAACCGATGTACCAGAACGGGGCTAATGTGAAAGTGTGTACTGAATAATCGACTCAGGTGGGAAAAGAGAGAAAGAACACTGCGAAAATCAAGGTTACTTTTCTCACGAGCAAGTAGTGTAAGGAATGTTTCAGTGGGCAAACTGGTCCGGGTTATGGTTAATGTGCAGGGTCGACATTAGCCTCTAACAAAACAGGTAATTCCAGAGTCTTGTCTGATTTAAATTTTGCATTTTTCTTAGCTGATGTGACAAACGTTAGCCACAGGCACGCGTACATTCAGGAATCACTTGTTTTTTGTAGTTGGACGATGTGCAATACGAGAAATACGAGACCATAGGTCGTCTCTGCAGCAGGTTATTATGACCCATAGTTACGTCTTGTTGTTTGGCGGCATCTAGTGGTCGTAGTGATTATGACAGGAGTGAAGGGAAAAGTGTGGTGACGTAGCATAAAGAGAGGAGGAGGAGGTTGTGGTTGATGGATGTTCTCACCAAAACACAGGATTATGACACAGGAGAGCGAAGTTCAATTCCCATGTGAAAATGGCAGTTTATGTTGTAACCGTGACAACAACAACCTGCATGTTTATTTTTGTAACCAAGAGAACTGAGGTCCTGAGGTAGGGGTGCTATTTGAGGACACACTCCTATGAGTCGTATCAGAGGGTTGGAGAAAATGACCTACACGGTTGTTCAGGTTGGAGGACTTGTTGGTAACGACATGTCTGAGGCTAAGCTAGCTGCTGGATGGTCATTAAATCCCTCCAAATGATACAGGTGCCTGCTGCGTGTTCAGCTGCAGTGTGTTGATTTCTGTTTCTTCGTGTTGGATATAAAAGATGCAATGTGTGAGTGTGGAGGATTTGTTTAGAGGCGGCTTTGATGGAGCTGACACCTGGGAAATAACAGTAATGATTAATATAATGTATTACTTTTGCTGCTGAGCAATTAGGAAAGTTATGCAATTACTTTTTTAAATGAGTAATGAATAATTGTTCTTTTTCTAATTATTCAACACTCAGTGCCAATGTTTTTCTAATTGATTCTTTTTACAATATCTCCACATGGCGACAGTTAGGGAAAGGTTGTGGTTGGAAAATGAACTATGGTTAAAGTTAGCCACTAAAACATTTGTTTATGGTTAGAGAAAGTCAGATATACTACATGACTATCAAGTCCAACCTTACTTTCCACTTGCTGCAACATTGACTCTGTACATAAATTGTGCAAAGTAGATTTGTTCAATATGAAATCAGTTCCTAGGAAAAGTTTATTTATCCTTGTGGTAGTTTTCATCTTCCTTCTGCCTGAAAGGTATTTATTTCCTGGTTTTCTTCTTTTGAGTTGTACCTTTCTCCTCAACCCCACTGCTGGCCCAGTGGATGCTTTCTGTCACCTCGAATTGTCTGCTGAGAAGAGCTGAAATTCACACACAGGTTGTTGGTCTTCCCTCCATAGTCAGTTTATAAGTCCTCAGCGCCCCCTTTTGTTTCCTCGTCTGTTTTCCATCTCTGTTTCTCAGCCTCCATCTCTTCATCTTCCCGTCATAAAACTCTATCAGTCATAATGGAGGTGGCATCCTGCTGAGTAATCGATTTACTATACAACCTAAAAGGATGAAAAAGAGGGAAACGCCGTCTTCCATACCTCTGTCCTACCCTCTGCTTGCTTTGAGACCTTTCTGATTTCTCCATTGTATTCCTTGTCTTTTCTGCTTTCTTGCTGATGTTTTTCTCCATGTTTTTTCTCGTATATTTATTTATCTCTTTCCCATTTTTACTCCCCACTCCTCCCTCTCTTTCTTTTCCTGATGCACCCTGGGAGCCATCGCTCTACAGTGTGTAATGCTATACTTGCACTTCCTTCAGTCATCAGCGCTGCTGACTAACATACTGTTTATCAGAGTTAAACCTACAAGAAAGGAAAAGAAAGCAAGGTTGAGGGAGGTAGAGAAAGAGATGAAACAAAAAGGGAAGCAAACACTAAGATACTCCATAGGACAAAGATGCGCCATGTAAGATATCAGTCACACCCTGAATTAGGACAAAGCTTTTAACCATGAAGGTGATAAATCTTAAAAAGCAGTCACTGTGGGAAAGGTGTTGCATGTAAATATCTGGCACTGTAATTAGTTTTTGTTTTGTTTTTTTATGTTTCTACCTATACACATACTACCACAAGTCCAGAGGGAGGTGGACGTTACTTTTCAATGCCCATAAAGAGTATTTGCATGTGTTCAAGAGAAAAATCACCCTTGTAGTAACACTACGTCTTCAGTTTCTGGCCAACAAGTGTGCGCTACATCTTGGATTGTACCTTTTTGCTGCCTACACATTGAAAATATTTCAAGACCCTGGAACCAAAACACATTAATAATGCACTGTGAATAACACAAATGGGTGCCAGTATGAATATCAACCACTTATTTTTTCAGTGTCTGAGATGTTTACTCTTAGAAAATGAAGGGTTGCCTTATGTACTTTTGAGTTTCATTTTTGAGAGCGTTTCAAAGTGTATGGCACAGAAAATAGCCGGCTTAATGACTAGTAAAACACAGTAGGCATGCTGTGAGCTATAAAGAGGCTGGGATTCAAAGCCACCTAGGAACATGTGTGTATATCTATAAAAGTCCATATTCATTAAAGCACTGTACATAGGATAATGCATATATTCACCTCCAACAATAAACTTCATCTGAATGGAAAAAAAGAATGTAAACAGCAAGAGACGAAGGGAAGAGGAGAAAGACGTATGTACATAAAGAGCTATATATTTAAAAGCCGAAGATGAAATGAGTGTAATGAGTCTCAGTCTGCTCATGATCAGTAGCAGAATCGGTTGCTCCAGTCTGAGTCAGTGTTTTCCTCCAGCGAGCGGTACCTTGGGCGTTGAGCGCCACTCGGATTTAACTACTCGCTCTTGTATTCAAAGGTCAATCAATTTCAACTCTTCTACATGAGATGGCAACAGTACTTGATGTAACCTGAGAGCGACTGTAAGGGATGAAAATTCTCCGACGACATGGTCGCATGCACCCGAACATTTTCAGGTCCTTTTCAATCTTTTTCTCAGATGACAAGATAGCAGCCAGTTTTTCAAGTTTCCTTGCACTTTCCAGCTGCCGGATAAAACAGATGTGTTCACTGATACCGTGTTTCAACACCGTCTCCTAGAAAACACTGTCGAGCTAATTTTACTAACCAACTGATTTCTTGCCAAGTATGTCAACAGCATAAATACAACTGATGCTTATCAAACGCCAGTGTAATTGAATCACCAATTCTATGTGTGACTTTATATTTCACAGTAAAATGAATGTATGTTGTACCTTGTGTATTCAAGTTATGTACTGTAAACAGAATTCTAAAAGCAAAAACATGAAGTGCCTTATTGTGTGGAAACGTAGTTAACCTTCGATAACAGGCTTGGTTTCTCATGGGAATAGCTAAGGAGTCAAGCACGAATTGAGAAATTGAGCTGAGACAAAGGGGAGAAGGTGACATAAGAATCACATAAGTATATAAGTTGCATGTCCTCTCATTTGTTCTTTGAAACTTGGATTGATTCCTTGCCTCTCATACATGCATGGAATAAATAAGTCTTGAACTCAGAAGATTGGATTGAGTACGTTGGTTACGTTGAGGGTAATATCAGTTATTTGTTGAAAATATAATCACGTCTCATGCTTCAAGTCACTTTTGAATATTCAATCAAGATAATGATCTTTCCTTCACCTTGGATCTGAGTGAACATAACTGTGAAAAAAGTTTAACTGCGCTTCAGATGCCATGTGCAATTATTATACTGTGTTGTTGGAAATTAAATGTAATACACTGTCAGTGAATATTTAACACATACAATCAGAATCAACATTTTTTGCCTTGACATGGCAGACTTCTATCGTCCATTGTAAATTTGTAGTATATAAATAATTTCTAGGCAATAGGGTTGGTTTCCATATGCCGACCCATTAACCAAAGGAAGGTTGTTGTCATTTTATTAGGAACACCTGCATGACTGAATGACTGAACATTATTACCTTCCTGACAGCAGAATTTATTTCAGGATTGTTGCACTAGGCTGCATTAGTTTTAGTTAGGTGTGCCTAATAAACAGACATCTGAGCGTACTTCCAAGTTCACAGTCTTCCTCACTGTAGCAACCCAAGTGTATAACCATTAGCTATATTAGCAATATTGTCACCACTGATCATGAAAGCCCACGAAGGAGGAAGAAAAGACAGAAGTAAAAAGACAGAGTACAAGGAAGAGGGCAAATGCAGGTCACTGTTGCATCTAGGGAGTTCATTCATCAGCTGGGACAAAGGGAATAACTAAATGGAGGGAGCGGAGAAAAAAGTGGTAGTACGAACAAGTGTGAGGGAGCATCAGGGACAAAACCCTGTAATTGCGGGAGCACAGATGAGTTCTTATAAAGAGAGAGAGCAGGAGTATGACGGGGCGAATTAGAGAGCAATCGGATGCTGGTCTGACATTAACCGAATCCCTAATGAAGGTGAGAGGAGATGATTGGCTGGGGGCGCATCCCGATGAGGTCCGCCACGGCGATAGTTGCCGAGGTGACCTCGGTCTCCAAAGGACAGACGCCGACTCATCTGGCATTTCTAATTGGCTACATGGACGGCAGCCAGATAGTGATGCCCATATATGGACGTGGTGGCATACGGTGTTCATCAGGGTTAAAAGGACAAGAAATGAGAGGCAGGTCAGAGAGGGGGGAGAGAGAAAACAGAGAGAGGAGAGAGATACCATCTAGGACAGGGAAGGTGGAGACACATCAAGAGGAGAAACACAGTTCAAACAAAAACAAAACAATTTAAAAAACGATTAAGATGAAGAGTCAAAGTTTTTTGTCTTTTGTTTTGTAAAACAGCTGACTGTACTGAGCCTGATTCCAGACCTGTGAATTGTTAGAATCCAAACAGGTCCGGTGCTGATGGCTGTTTCCCCACCGCTGAGCCAATCTCTGTAGGTGTGACTACACGCCGGGACGTCGCGGTCCTGTGCCAGAGCCAGAATCCTTTCACAACTACATAAATAGCATCATGCGAGGGTGAGGTTGACGCAGCTATAGGCTATAAATTGTTGCAAGTGGACTTAAGGGAACAGTTTGACATTTGGTAAATGCTATTCGCGTTCTTGCCAAGAGTTTGATAAGAAGGTATTCTCATGTCTGTGCTAAATATGAAGCTACTGCCAGCAGAGAGTTAGCTTAGCTAGCCTGGTTACAAAATCCAACTACCAGCACCTCTAAAGGTCACCGGTTATCACATTATAGCTGGTTTGTTTAATCCGTACAGACACATAAGTGTAAATACTATGATTTGCTATTTTATGGGGGGCCGGGTGTTGTGCCGGAGTTTTGCTTAACTTTTTCTAAGCTAACTGGCTGCTGGCTGTTGCCTTGTATTTAGCAGAGAGTTGGAAAGCCGTATGGACCTTCTCACCTCTACCAAAAAGCAAATAGGCATTTTGTAACTGTTGCTTTGATAATTAGCAACTCTTTACTCCACATACATGTATTTCTTCAGTGGAAGCATTGACTGTTCCTAGCAAGTATTACTGCAGCTTCCACATGGACTGAAAATTATATTAATGGGTGAAACATGTCAGTCACTATCGACTGCTGAGTATGTAGTTCAAGTGCCAGAAGTGAAACCATCTAATCACTTCTACAGCTGGTGTTTTGTGTGAAAGACGATGTGGAGCCAATTTTCACTTTCTAGTCTCACGTGGCTTGTTCCTGTCACATAACTAGCAGATCAGAGGTCTTTTACTCATCCTGGACCAATTAAAACAGCAGTTCGTTGTTTTGTAATTCACTAACCAGGTAAACTGCATGATGATGGTGATGGTGACAGAACACCTGGCTCTTTCCCAAATCTAGTAAAAGTAAAGGTCCTGGGCAGATTCACAGCTTTTTCTGGGGATGCAAATTCGTAAAACAGTGACCACTCCTTTTGATGATTTTGTCTTTGCTTCTGATGGTTGTCATCAAGTCAAAGATTTGTCTCTTTAATTCATAATAAAAGCACTTCACTTGTTCAGGGGCCATAATCCCTTCTCTTCCCGGGGGAAACTTTTATTGTGAAAATTCATGTAATATATATATATATATATATATATATATATATATGCATCTTTTTTTAATTTGTAGAGAAATTTAAGCTGCATTTTGTGTATGAACATTGATATGAAAAGTTTATTAGTATTATTTGCTAATAATCCAAGAGATTAACCCATGTTGTTTTAACCCCATAGTACAACCAGCATTTTTTCTTATTCTCGCCACAACTCTACAAGTTCTAAGTGTTTTATTTATTCGGTTTAACACATTTCTACTGTGGGTGCAGCGGACTCTGCAGCCCCTTGTAAGCCTTGATAAGCAGACGGTCAGCGCAGACAGTCAGGCCACCAGTTAAGTCTGTGAAGTCGGTCTGTGCTGTGTTCACTAAGTTGAAAGGTAGATGGAGGAAAAGTGAAGAACCGAGACAGAGATGAAGAAAGACAGGGGTGAGTGTATCTTGTCAGTCACTCTCATGTGTGCTGACCCCAGAGGGAGAAAAGAAAGAGAGAGTGGGAGAAAGAGAGAGAGAAACTGTTTCCATGTGTTGGCCAGTTCACCCTCAATTCACCCCAAGGGAGTCTGTAGAAAAGACAGCTCCTGACTCTAATGCCTGACACTCGATCTCACTCACAGTCTTTTTGTCCTGGTTTATTCCCCTTTTCAAGTTCTTTGTTATTTATTTATTTCTGTATTTCTTATTGTTTTATGCCTTTATTCCTGAAGAAAACTTCTACAGATCATATTATTGTTACCATGAAAACAAAGGTCTTGTTGTTAATTTAGTATTTTCTTTCCTTCTCTTTGTTTCTTTTCTTTTCCGTCTTCCCTGCTTTATCTTATTTGCTTTATCCAGCCAGGAAATGAATGGATGATAAACTGGATGGAAATCCTGCACTGTTTTACGGTCATACATTTATAGACACCAGACATGGACACACTGAAACACAGAGCCACTCATGCATAAAGATAGAAAGAAAAAGAGGTAAAGAAAACAGTCCTTTAACCTAAAGCAGATGTACAGTGTTTCCTTTAGCTGTGGACACTCGTAGATTTAAATGACCCCGGGGGACTTGGGAGCTGAAGCAGTCAGACACTTTGAATGTTCCTGAAATATCTATAGAGCCACTGTTTGGATTTAAAACAGTATTTATTTTGTTGCCTGTACGCCTGTTTGCAAGAGGGATTCCTGTCTTATTTCTGACCTCTGACCCCCGTCGAACTATCACATGGTGAAATTGACCTACTGAAGTGGTGCTGAGCATCTTGGGATTCATAGTCTACAGCACCACAAACACATTTTGAAAATAAACCACGTATTGTATTTGCACGACTAGTTTCCTGTAAAATCTTTGTAAAATCAAGCAAAATACAAATAAAATCAAAGAGAAGTGAACTACTGATATGAGGGTATGTTCGGTTTTCATCATGTTGAGCCTTTAAAGGAGCTTTTTATAAGTTCTGCTGTAGCTACAAAGCCAGTGATGGCAGTAACAGCTGTTTACTCACCAGTCTAGAAGAAACGGTGTGAGTTCAGCATCAAACTTCATTCCTTCACTCACCAACAGCTGTCTCCAGCGGTGGAAACTAACGTCAGTGTTTACTTTCTCTTCTATCACTTTCTGTTCATGCTAGCCAACACACAAAACTTTTTTTTAAGCTAAAACATGAATTTTGTTATTTTAAATACACCGAAGGAATTTAAAGGCGCGTCATTTCCAAGATTTAAATTTAAAGATGAACTGTAAGTTGTCCTGTTCATTCTAGGATTTCTAGGATTTCAGAGCTTCTCCAGTTACTGTAAAACAACCTGTAACACTTTTTATTTAATTGATAAAAAAAAGTTATAAATGTTAATCTGCCCTCTACCTGACCTTTTCCCATAACGTCAATTCATTTTTTTATTCTTTCTTTCCAGAGAATTGGAAATATATAGTGATGTCACTCACTAATATTTTAATTTCATGGTCCAAGTAACCCCAATATATTTTTAATGGGAGAGAAAGAAGGAAGGAGGACAGGGGGGAGAGAGAGAGAGAGAGGAGAGAGAAGAAAGGGAGGCCAAAGTAATGGAGGAATAAAGAAAGAAAGGCTGAGAAGAAATGGATGAGGAGAGATGGTGAATGTATGAGAGGGAATGAATGAAGGAAAGAGGAGGCGGGGGGTGGAGGGAAAAAGGAGGTAGGCGGGTGAAGAGAGATGTGGAGAAGAAACAGAGTGAGAGAGCAAGAAAGAGTGAATAGGTTCCATTAGCTTTGCTTAGTTGAGCCCAAAACAGTGCTAATTAATCTGGAACTTTCTTTACAAAGTTTTTTATTATTACTTCATCACCTTCTCATGACATTGACTGTTTGGGTTTATCCTTGAATCACCTCCACCGTCCTCTTTAAAACATGTTTTTAGTCCTTAATGAAATGATTGATTCATGTTGTTTTTATACTCTTTGTGCAACTTATATTCCTATATATCTGGAATATCTTACAGCTGAAGATGCTGAAGACTTCACAAATTGCTTTTATTATCTTTGAATTGATTCCACTTAGTGTTGTGACATCAGGTCAGGTGTCTGACATTTAGCAACTACTTCAGAGCTTTTCTTGTAGTTTTTTTTAGGCCTTTCTTAATGTTTTATCTTGCTTTTAAAATACAAATGATGGTATACACACTGTGATGGCTCTGAAGTACAGATTTTTCAGTGAAAATATAAGTGAAGTAAAATACAGTATATTATGTTCAACAACTGTTCAGTTAAAGTTATAATTAGTTAATGTTTTTTTTCTCTCATGGCCATTGAGACGAGATGAGAGACTAGAAAACCTGTGCCTGACACTTCCAGTAATGTTTGGTCGTCAGCCAACTCAACACCATGTAGGAGCTGATGTGTTGTACTGCTGCTGGCTCCATACTCCATACTGTACATCTGTCTCTGTATAGCTTCAGGACACATACAGTAGCCATGACTCAGAAAACACACACACACACACACACACACACACACACACACACACACACATACACACACACACTGAGACACACACTGAGACACACAGACCCAAATCTGCCAGCTCCATAACAGAGTGTTCAGTCCAGCCAACAGGCGTAAAGCTTAGATAACACACTGTGACAACTCTGTTTCTCTTTCTGTCTGCCTCTCTCCCCCTCTCTGTGTCTCTCACTTCGCCTCTACAGACAAACCCCGTGTTGTTTATCTTATACAGACGTATATTTACAGCTCCACTGAAGTTGTTGTCTGTTTATAATATTCTGGGATGTATTTACAGCCGCACTGAAGTCATTCTCTGTGTGAGTGCTCCGCTGACAGGTATACTGCGAGACTCTATTCTAATGCCATAAAATATCTTGCATCACCACAAGCTGCACCACCTAATATGTGAATACACACACACACACACACACACACACACACACGCACACACACAAAAGAGCTCTACCACAGCACCAAATCTAATATGGATCTAAAATTAGAATTCCTCCATATCCAGTGAATATTGGGTTTCTCTGCTAATGGAGCAGGTGTCTAATCCTGAGTTCAAATTTAACCATAATTACTATTTCCTGACGTGAGTGATAACTGAACTCTGATGCATTCAATTGGGCTTCAAATAATATAATATGTAAGTGTGCAGAAAGATTATGAGCAAATATGGAAGGTAAGTGAGTCCATTGGCTAATTATATAATAATAATAGAAATCATCATCATTATCATAAATAATCATTGAAATCTTTAGTTCACTTTGCACATTGTGTTCTTCCTCCAAAAGTCACACACATCAAAACTGTATAAGCCACTTTAATCCTATTTCCAGCGCATGGCATTTACTCCTCGTTAGGGAACGTTTATCGTATATTGCAAAGGAAATCAGGATCAGGCCAAATTTTCACTCATACATATGAAATATCAACCTGATCTATTGGAGTTTTGTGAAGTTTAGCAAAAGTTTTTGATTTCAGTAACCGTGTAGTGTTTTTGTAAAGCGTCACCATCAGCTGGTAAGTTTTCAAACCTTTTGGAAATTGTGTGTATTTTTCACTTTGCTCACCAATTTAGTAACAAGCCCTGGGAGGCGCTAATGAGGCTGCAGACTTTTGGACAGTTTTGGACAATTCCTCTTCGCAATTAGGTCAAAGTGCTTCATCTGTATTTATGATTCATGTACTCATAAACTGTGTGTCCCCAGTGTATGTGTATTTGTGTGTGTATGTGTGTGTGTGTGTGTGCAGTTTGCCATAATAGCGTTTTCTGTGCATGTGTTTGTAGTGGCTATGACAAAATATTCATTTGCAGCAATGCCGAGGTCCGTTTGGGAAAGTGCTTGTGTTTATTTCTTTTTTCTTTGGGGTGAAAATGTGTTTCAGTTTGTCGCGACACAAGCGCTGCCATTCATGGTGCCAAATGTATAAAGCTACAAGGCTGTTCCATTTTCCTGAACATGTTGAATAATCATGATGTAACAGTCGTAGTGCTCATTAATGGCTTCTCAGTTTTTGAACATGAAACGACACAAGACTGGCCAAAGAGGATGAGGCAGATTTTCTTCAGCAGCAAAGTGAAGAAAGTCTGCTGGTTTAGTCAGACTACAATGGGTTAGGTTTTTAATGCTGTGGTGAATAAAAGCAGCTGGAGAGAACTGACTGTGCTGTAGTGACTGTGGTTTCAAGGATTGATTCCTCACACAAAACATCAGCCTGTAGTTGCTGGCATGTGTTTGATGTTTTGTCAGTATCTGTAGTGTCCTGTGACGGTGTGTAGTGAGAGGTTTGTAGAAGTCAGAGACGGTCAAGAAAACATTGCAGTTATGTGTTTGCAGTTACTGCCAATCGTTAAATTCAGAGAAGGTGTTTGTATCTGTCCGTCTATACCCCTAATTAACCACCACACAGTAGGTGATGCCGGAAACATGACAAAATAGACAGACACAGTATGTAACATCCAGAATCCTTTTTCCTTTTTAAACACAAGCTTAAATAAAAGTGTACAAGCATGTGTTCGTGTGTGTGTGTGTGTGTGTTCATAAAGACAGTGAAGGAGTCTGGCAGAATCTCAATAAATAGTGTGACAAAGTGAGATGAAAGCCGTGAAGCAAGATAGGACCTCAGAAAGAAATGAAACTGTGAATTGTTCGTTGTTTCTCTGTTGCATCTCTGGATAATCTGCTCTGTTGACCTGCAGTTGTTGCAGTTGTTAAATCAATGTTGTGTGAATCTGTGTGACAGGAAGTGTGTGTCTGTGTGCACAAAGGCACAAACAGCAACCGTCTGGTTGTTAAATAGACTTTCGACAACTGTGACACACACATACACACACATCATTACAGCCTAAAAGCCAATAAGTAGAGTGGACACGTGCACACTGTGTCACATCTTATACACATATGCATACACAATAAAACACCAGGAAAATGATGATGGCACTCTGTTAATCTCATACCACTTCCGCACACAAATCCACAGAGCAGAACTGTTGGCACGGTCAGAGAATATTTGTTGGAGGAGTGTGAATCTCAGACGACTAACTGGTTGTTCAGTCTGATCCCTTCTCTTTGTTTGACTACCAGAAGCCACTGTGAAGTCTGTCAGCACTCATCATGTCCCCGCATGGCGTCATTAATTCTACGAAAAAGAAAACCCCGAAACAGAGTACCCGCTGCTCTTGTCAAATATTACATTCATCAACTGTGAATCGTGTGACAATAAGTTCTCCAACCGCGTCCCAGACTGCGCTGAAGGCACAGCTTCCATGTAGAGGTCTTCACAGATTAGCTTGGTTCCTGGCGTCTGTCCAGTCGCTAATAATATTCAGTCTAATCTGGTTGGGTGAGGTCCCATTGTATCGCCACAGGCCTTGAGTCTGTGTGTCAGTATGTCTTGTAGCTGGGTGGATCATGTCCTAATATTAGCTAACAAACTTTGCCTCTGGCAAGTAAAAAACGAGACTTTGTTAATGATTACAGCACAGTGGTGAAACGTCTCACACACAGCACATATCTGCTGAGAGACCCGTCTGTCTCGTCTGCTTGTAAAATGTGTACAGTATTGTCGGCACCACTGGATGAGTCATGCTTTAAATTTCCACAGCACACTGACAAACATCACCAACCTTCTGTTTTCAAGTGTGGGTTTTTCAGTAGTTGTACCACTAACTGTTCAACTGAACTGAAACCCAAAACTTACATTGAAAAGATCAATGATCTTTTGTTGCCCAGGAAAAGAAGGATGTATTTCTCTCGCCGCATTTGAAGGAGCGGGAGGAAGGTTTAAGGTTTATCACAGCCTGTTAACCCAGAGCTCGACCTCCGGAACGGTCACCAGAAAATACATTACATCACCTGAAAGTCTTGTGTCCACGGCAGCTGATAGTCCGAACTTTTACGCAACAGATCTGTGCGCAGCAGCAGTTGTCGTCATTCCCCTTTGAACCGTTGGGAACAGGGCAGTCACACAGGGATGCTTTTACATGCAAGAAACTTAATAAGGCTTAAATACACTATATATTCATTTTTCTTTTTCTTTTTTTTTTCTTCTGAACCGTGCTTTCCAAGTCATTGCTTTAACACATTTGCTGTGAACTTCCATACAAACAACAAAAAGAGCAACAACATTTTTTTTTTTTTTGCCTCAAGATTTTGACCTGAAGTCAAAAGGGCATTCAGATTCCAATTAAACAGCTTTTACTGTCTCCGCCTGTCTGAGAGAATAAAGCCACCAGCAACCTGCAGCCTCTTCTTTTCTCTTTCTGTGAGTTCTTTTTTTTGTCTTTCCTCTCATCCTGAGGTCAGAGAAAGGGCAGTCACTTGTTTCAGGTTGGAACACCTGCCATGTTCAGCTGTTACAGCCTTGTGTGTGTGTGTGTGTGTGTGTGTGTGTTGTGTGTGTGTGTGTGTGTGTGTGTGTGTGTGTGTGTGTGTGTGTGTTTGAGCGTGAATGGTTTTGTGCAGAGGTCTTTCTCTGTGCATTCTCTTCTGAAAATCTGTGTCTGTATGTGTGTGTTTGTCTGTGTGTGGAGGTAAAACCATAAACATAACGAGTGCAATCCCTCAACAACACTTCTGCTTCTCTCAGTTGAGCTTTCTCCTTTTTTTGTTCCTCTTATTCTCCGCCTCCATCTCTTTCTCACTCTGTTTCCTGTTTCTTTCTAATTTCTCTCCCCTTTTATCGACGTGAACACTGTCGACTTCTCCAGCAACAAACAGGAAGGAGCATGGAGGCCGGCATTTAATACATGAGGGAGGCGAGGGTAATTGGACACAAGGAAGATCATTTCAAAATAAAACAGTAAATCATAATACAAAGTCCAAAGAGTCATTTTAGGGGCAAATTATGGCAATTATAGTCCTAAATTACTATCTTTATGTAACAGTAATAATAATTTGTAATAGATAATCATTTCAAAGAGCAAAAAAGTCTGTAAAATAACAACAGTTTTTCTTCCTGTAAATGTCCACCAGGAGCATGATGGGAAATCTAGTCTTGCAAATTGTGACCCTACAAGATCCCCAGTGTTTACAAAATCTTATAGTGTGAGACAAGAGAACTCTTTAAATGTGAGCGGGTGTCTTTCAAAAGTCCTTTCAAAGTCTTGTATATGGTCGGCATGAATTAACTTTGAGCCTGTGTTTAGGTCGACATCCATGCATAGACTGACCATGATTCAAGAGCGAGCAGTTATATCTCATTAGCATGTCAATTTAAGTTCAGTCAACTGGTCAAGGTGAAGTGGCAGTCGCTCAAAATTAATGCATTTTCTGCTCAGTCATTTCACATCACAACCCTGTACAGAAGGTCTTTTTACCGATCAGATATTTTTGTTTACTGCCTCACAAACAAAGGATCTATATCGTCCTTTTTCATTTCCCATCCTCTACCTTTCTCATCTTGGTGTCAAGGCATTGTCCACAATTTCTTTGGAGTCCTTGGAGAGTCACAGAGGGAAGGAAGAAGAGAAAAAGGGAAAACAAGTGAGAGAAATACAGGTAACGGCCTGAAAATGTCCATGAAAAGGTGAAGAAAAATGTCACAGTGAACCATCCCTGGATATTGATGGAGGAAAGGAAGGATGAAATAGGTGAAATGAATAAGAAATGAATATGACAGAGCTAAGCTACGGAGAGTCTAAGGCCCAATATATCAATATAGGAAGCGAAGTGAGAGGAAATTCGAGAAATGAATAACAAGTAAGAAGTTGGAGATGTAGAAGGAAGGCAGGGAGTCATGCTCGGTAAAAATGGATTGATGTTCAGTCGGAGGAGGGTGAGATGGAAGAGCACTTTAGTGAAAATGAGAGAGATAAAGGAGGGATGGGGGAGGGGGGGTGAAAGAAATGAGGAGCATATGAGACATTTCCCACCCTCTCAACCATGAGATTGAGGTACTGTTGTCTGTTTTTGGGTTCAGAGGCGAACAGCTGATGCGGTCTGCAGAGAAGCAGAGCTTGTGGTTGTTCAGGTAGAACACAGCGATGATTAACTGATCCATGACGCACGCCGGCAGCAAAATAACACCGACACACACTGGGCCCCAGTCCAAGTATTTTTATTCATATATATGACATATAGAACTCAAAGGTCAAATTCAATTAAAGCTGAATTAAAGGTTTGGCCAAAAACCCTTTTATTATTGTTTGTGGGATATAAGCTGATATAAGTAGATTTTTTGAAAGATTAATGTCCCATCAAATTTACTAATTTCCAGCAAATTACTGAAAAAGTTTCTTTTACACAATTAATTCAATAAATATACTTTTATTCTGAATCACATCACTGCTCCTTCAGTGAACAAGTCTGTGCTTTATTTACTATTTCCTGGGGTGTAATTCCCCCGGGGGACTAACTGGACCCACGCCAGATATAGTTCTCTCACATCTGACTTGCTCACTTTCTGCTGCGACAAGAAATAAACCTGCCTTGCCTTAATTTATTTGCTGATTGTGGAATTCTGGAGCCGGGCATTAATTAGAAGAATTTGTACCATTTCTTTTTTCTTTTCATCGATCTTGCTTTCGAGCTGCTCCAGCTGTGCCCTGATGCAGCTCTCTGTCGTCTCCCACTCCAGCCCCTTTTCCTGCAAAGTCTTCTTGATGTCCTCTGTGCCTCTGCAACTGCCGTTCTCTTCAGGGCAGCCACAAACTCTGGATTTCTCCATTTCATCCAGCAAGGAGGTTTTCACCTGCTGCCATTGGAGACCATTGTTGTCCAGCTGCTGTTTGACCTTCTTCAGAGCCGCCTTAAATTTGTTTCTCTTTTTCATGCATTGCCAACTGGGCAAGATAGGAGCAGTGGGGTTTTTCCAGCTCTGCCAGGAGGGATCATTTGTCTGCTGCCACAGAAAACATTCAGTCTGCTGCTCTGCCTCCTTCAGAGCAGCAATCAGCTGATTCTTCTCATCTCTCTCACTGTCCAGTTGCGCCAGAAGAGTAGCCCTAAAATTCTCCATCTCCTCCTTGAGGGAGGTTTCCTCCTACTGCAGGCATTGGTGCTGAGTCTCCAGCAGATCTTTTGCCCTTTTGAGGGGCAGCTTTGATCCCGCTGTTCTCCACTCTGTGTTCCTCCAGCTGGGCTCGATGGGAAGCCTGGGATCTCTCCACAGTCTTTTTAGCGTCGTGCCTCTGTTTTAAAAGAGTTTCTTCCGTCTTACTCAATGTCTTCTGCAGCTTCTGAGTTTGAGTCCTCTCAAATTAAAGATCTGCTTCCAGTTCTTCTGCCTTTGAACGAGCCTCAAACTCTGCAGTGTCTTCATCAAACAACTGCACCTTCAGGCAAAGAGTGGTTGTCTCCAGGTTGTTTCAGCAACTGTGCGCAGCTGCTTTTCAACACGGAGCTCTAACTTCATTTCCTCCAATTAATTTTGAAGCGCCTCTTTCTCACTCTGCAGGGCCCCGATTTGAGCTGAAGGTCATTAATGATGGAGGTCTGCTGCTCTAGATCATCTCCACTCGTCCTCTTTTCATTCTTGGACTCCTCCCTCAGATCTACTTGCCTCACTGTCCTTCAGCTCACACCTTACCTGTTCTGTTCTGGAAATTAAGGACCTCAATGTTTTTCTCATCTGTTGCGACTGTTACGTCTTACTCTGTTCCTTCCATCTACAGTGAAATCTGTACCTGAACCAGACATGGGAATTCTGTGAGTATCCTTCATTTCTCGGTCAACGAAGGATCCGATGGGTGGATCTATATGGTCTTCGGGGCCACGCCTTCATAGAACGCGTCTTTGTAAGAGAATTTCCTACTTATCCTCAGCTGCTGTTTTATTTGTGGAGTTAATTCTCTTTTTGAAAAGTGACAGGATGCAGCCCCAGAAAAAAAAATCTAATTCTGGCGATCTATTTTCCAAGTTTGATCTAAGTTGTTTTCTCTCCTGTTTTTATGATTAAAAATATTTTCTGAAGTTCCTCAGTTTTTTTTCCACCTGTGAAACAGTTGTGCCACGTGGAAAGATGAAGAGAAAATATGTTATTTTATGGCTGATCATTACAAGATGCAATAAATAACTGCCTTATTGGTTATATATTTTTTAAATGGTTAAAAATGAATTGCTGGGGTGTATCTGCACTATACACCCAGACACCGGGTGTTTAAAATAGCAAAATTAAAGGTTTGTCATTGCCATTATCACAGTAGATTGAAAAACCAAAGCGATTATTTATCCAAAAATGTTTAATTATCTATATTATTATTATGGAGAAGGAAGGTAGTAGAGAAGAAAGGGTGAAAATCATGTCAGCTTCTTTGTGAGGGAAGGATGAGCAGGAGGGTTGGATGTAAAGCGAGAGATAAGGTGCAGATGGAGAAAGGTTTAAGGAAACTGGCAGCCGCTCAGAGTCGTAGTGAGATATTGAACCTCTGCTCAATACTGCATTACAGCCTTTCTCTTCAGCTGTCACCGTAAATCCATTTAATTTTTCACATTTCTTTCTGGCTTTTCTTTTTCTCCGCCTTGTGTCCATCTCCTAAAATCCTCTGTTCTACTTTTACTTTTCCATTAACCATATGCAGTTTTAATTGTCACCCTGCCATTATTTGACCGTCCTGCTACATTTCACAGAATCAACTGTAATCCTACCTTCCTATTATTACTTCCCCCTTTCCCCTGCCTTTCTCTTTTTCATTTATTTTCTCCCTGTCCACTGAGTCCTACTTCTTTTTTCAGTTTTTCATTCTCTTTTCTCTAAGTCCATCCTTCATTGTCTCTCTCTGTCTTATAAAAATTGATTTAAGTAATTAAAAAATGGAAATCAATAATTTTAATTTGGGTTTTTGCTCTTTGGTTATTTTCACAGAGGTTGGTATGGATCGAACTTAAAGTTGCTGCGGTCCAGAAAGACATCTCCAGTCCACCTCCAAGCGACTGTCTGGGGTTCACTTCCTGTGAACTTTAGTGCAATTCCTTAAAGTCACGACTGAAAGCCAGCAGCTCAATCTGTAAGTATATGTCGTTTGAATATGTATGACCCAATACCAATCACCTGCTGCCTCATCACCGAAATTACATACTTTTGTCACATGACAATACATGAGCCTTCTCAGTTTGCTGATAAAGACCATGACATCTAGTTGAAAGGTTTGGAAGAAGGTATTATGATTATATACAGGATGCAAGCTTGAGGGAGGCGGTTAGTGTAATGGAAACCCTACAGACCTACAGTTACGTTTTATTGTTAGACGACCCCTAGTGGTCGTAGTAGTTATGACAGGAACAAAGGAGGAAGTTGCTGTTATAGTCTTAGTAGACTTTGCCCTGGGAGACTTTAAACCAGTGGGGTAGGTTTCTATTAACCATGACTACTATTATTGTAATCATGACGATGAAGTACTTATTGTAACCAACACCATGATATTTCCCTGATGCTATTTTTGTGCCCGAACCTAACTATGACTGTTACGCTAACATAACCGCATGGACTACAGTCCTATTTTGTAGGTTGAAAAAGATTTTCAGCTTTTAAACTGTTGATTTAATGTTGATTTTAAAGAAAATAAGTTCAAGCTGCATGAAGATTCATAATAACATCACAGGGAAGACTGGTCTTCATTGCTCTTTATGTGGTTTTGGCATCACTGTTACCCACCATAATGAGCAGCATCTTCCAGCATACACAGATGTGATGTAGACAAAATATGGTGGGTGTTGCAAAATTGATTTATAGTCAGCTTTTGTGTGTATGAGTGTGTGTGTGTGTGTGCGTGCGTGTGTGAATGTGTGTGTATATGTGCATATGGTGTGCTAGAGCTGGCCCAAAGTCCCTAACAATGACCACAATAAGTTAATATTACAGCTGCAGCAATTTGCTTCTGAACTCTCTTGCACACACACACACACACACACACACACACACACACACACACACAAACATTGCCACCATTATTTCCATCCCACTCGAATGAAAACTCACCCTTTAATCTCTTGTGTTTTTGACAACTGTTCTTTTTTAATCTTGTAAAGGACGTTATTCATTATTATTAATGTATCATTATATATGATTATTTACACTGATTGTTTAAAACTGCCACGAATAACAAACTCTGACAACTGTTTTATTACTGATCAAAGTTTTTGTTGTTCATATGTCACCAAGTTCTTCTGTGTTTCTTCAGCTCAGACTTTCGTTTGTCTTTTGAGTCATTAAAAGAATTATGACTTTGGTAATTCAATCAGTTTGGATTCCCACTCTCATATGATTCTTAGAGAGGCATATCAAATAATTTCCCTCCGTAATTACCACCTTTCTCTCTTCTCATTAAGTTGTTAAGCTCCATTTGCTCAGATGATTGAATTTCAGATACAGATAGATTCTTAAGTTGTAGTTCTCTGTGTGTTTGAGAGTTATTTTGTCCCTATATTGATTTTCTCTTTTTATTCCCCAGATGTTTAATGTGTGTGTGTTGGACACGATCTGAGAGTTTGGAGAGACTCATAATAACTTTATCTCATCACCCTGTGAACATAATTTTTGAATATAGCTTTTGAACTAATCAATTACTGAGTCATGTTTGTGAGCCTGAGGAGGAAATAAAACTGGGCAGTGAGTGGATGTTTTATCCAGAGATTCTTCTATCTATTTTAGCTCTGGTTATATTGGTACTTATTTGAGTGTGTTACACAGTGTAGTTCTGTTGTTCCAGCAGAAGCTGTTCAATTAGTTGACCAGCTTAAATAGAGCGACAACAATGCTATTCTTCCAAAAGACATTCTCTCATTTAGTCTTGTGATGAAAGTGGTGCAGAGGTTTCAAAATCTCACTCTCCCACTCCCATTATAATAAAAACACTTCATCATGAAATAAAGTTGATCAGTCAGAATGACTGTGTGATTTGCAGTGACCCTTCCTCTCTAAGTGGATAAGTGGGCACAATCAATGCAGAGATAAAGTCCCTCACAGCATCACAGAGCCATAGGTCCCTGTCAAGCTTTCAGGCCCTGAGAATATGATAAGGGATGATTCATTACACTTTTACCACATCTTTGTAGACCAGTGTGACCAAGGGTGTAGGTTTGGTCTCAACATTGGTAGGGATGCAACAACCCCGCCACCGCTCAAACACAAAGAGCTTGTCAACCAAATGGTTCATTAACGTATAAGATCTGAATTTACATTCAGGAATGCCCATATGCAAATGTAATATATGTACATGTGTGAATTTTAATAATTAAATTTTCATCAGCATGTTCTTTACAAAGTTGCATTTTACAATGAATATTTAATATATGTCTCTATTTCATATATCCCCTTCTTTGTTCTGTGTCTTCTCTCCTTGGCTTGGTCTGGATTGGCAGCTCCTCTTTCCTCTCGGCTCTTCAAGGAACAACAAGGCTCCCAGCCTAGGTCAGCGCTGCTACCTCAGACAACAGCTCTCTTGCAGGCCCCCTGACAGCAGACTGTAGCACTCTCTCTCACTCTGCTATTCAACAGCAGCGACGCAAGTGGACAAGTTTACTTCAGCGGCTATGACGCTGATTTTCTGAGCAACCAGGGACACAGCAGAGTTAGTGTGGAACAGCTAACTATAAGAAGAACAAAGAGGAAACCAGCGGCCTCCTCTGCACACAGCCAGACAGGACTTCAATTCCATCAGGAAGCAACACAAACTCCCTGGACTCTACCAGAACACTGGAAAAGACATTTCTCTTTGTTCTAAGGATGGGTAACGTTAACTGGGCCTAGCCTAACTTAGCACAGCCCAGCACACCACAGCTGAGCAGCAGAACTCTTGACCTTTGTTGATGTACATGTTTGCTTAATGTATTCATGTAGCTTGTTGTAATGTTTGCTTATGTTGTGGTTGGTCACACAGTTATTTTGGTACTTGTATATTCACAGATATACCTAGCATATCTCAGTTCTAGGGCCTGCATGCAGCTAACCTTCTCCTTCTAACCTGGCACCTTTAGACTACATGAGTTAGGCTAACAAAGAAACCCCGCCCTCAGCTGCCATTTTGAGTAGTTTCTTTGTTTACAGCCATCTTGTTAAGGCTTTCATGTTCATGCAATGTGGTCACAGCGACCATTTTGAATCTGCCATACTGTTTTTGTCTGTGTCCCCACATACATCATTCACATACACACATATACAGACCTGTTTATACTTTTATCCGACATTGTATGTTTTGCCTTGTTACATTGTAAATAAATGTCTCTTTGTATAACTACTGCTGTGTTTCATGTTGCAAAAGTGTAAAATATTAATTGATAAAAAACCAAGGCCCAACAATAGTAGAGCATAAAAGAAATCATATTATAATAAGACATAAAAAAAACGCTGTAGCATTGTAATGGGACAAAGATGCCATAGTATAGAATTAAAAAAATTATATTATAG
Organism: Seriola aureovittata; assembly: GCF_021018895.1. Taxonomy (NCBI): domain Eukaryota; kingdom Metazoa; phylum Chordata; class Actinopteri; order Carangiformes; family Carangidae; genus Seriola; species Seriola aureovittata. The sequence goes on from NC_079377.1 coordinate 22,865,748, forward strand.
TGAGGAATGAAAAAATAATAGTATAGTAAGGTATAAAAATGTGAGGTCGATGTGAGGCGTCATTTCGAAACTCTACATCATGTGCAACCCCATGAGTCTTACTAAAGAATAAAAAAGTAATAGAATATTAAGGCATGAAAGCGTCATGAAATAATAATGCATAAAAAATGTCATAGTATAGAAAGGCAAAAAAAACTCTAGTGTAATGAGGCATAAAAACATCACAGTATAGTAAGGCATAAAAACTAAAAAAAAAGTCATTATAGTAAGGCATTAAAATGTCATAAAACATCATAGTATAGTCAGGCGCAAAACCGTCATAGTATAATGAGGCATAATAATCTCATAGCATAATGTGGCATAAAAATGACATATAACGTCATAGTATAGCAAGCCAAAAAATCGTCATAGTATAGTAAGGAATGAAAATATGAAAAAATGTCACAGTATATTCAAGCATATTTTTATGCAAAAAATGTCATAGTATAGTAAGGCATAAAACTATCATAGGATAGTAAGGCATGAAAATACCAAAAAACGTCATAGTATAGTAAGGTATAAAAATGCCAAAAAACATCATAGTATAATAAGGCATAAAACTATCATAGGATGGTAAGGCATGAAAATACAAAAAACATCATACTATAGTAAGGCATGAAAATACCAAAAAACGTCATAGTATAGTAAGGCATAAAAATATCGTTCTATAGTAAGGCGTGAAAATAGCAAAAAACGTTATACTATAGTAAGGCATGAAAATACCAAAAAACGTCATAGTATAGTAAGGAATAAAAATATCATTCTATAGTAAGGAATAAAAATGTAAAAAAAAGTCATAGTATAGTAAGGCATAAAAATGCCAAAAAACGTCATAGTATAGTAAGGCATAAAAATACCAAAATATGTAACATTATAGTAAGTCATAAAAATGCTAGAAAAGGTCATACAATAGTAAGGCATAAAAACATCATAGTATAGTAAGGTATAAAAATGCCAAAAAACATCAAAGTATAGTAAGGCATAAAACTATCATAAGATAGTAAGGCATGAAAATAGTAAAAAATGTCATAGTATACTTAGACATAAAAATGCCAAAAAACATCATAGTATAGCAAGGCATAAAACTATCATAGGATAGTAAGGCATAAAAATACAAAAAACGTCATACTATAGTAAGGCATAAAAATGTCATATTATAGTAAGGCATAAAAATGCCAAAAAACTTCATAGTATAGTAAGGCATAAAAATACCAAAATATGTAACATTATAGTAAGTCATAAAAATGCTAGAAAAGGTCATACTATAGTAAGGCATGAAAACATCATAGTATAGTAAGGCATAAAAATACAAAAAACGTCATAGTATAGTAAGTCATAAAAATCCCCAAAAAAACATCATACTATAGTAAGGCATAAAAATGTAAAAAAAAAAGTCATTGTATAGTAAGGTATAAAAATGCCCAAAAAAATCATAGTATAGTAAGGCATAAAACTATCATAGGATAGTAAGGCATGAAAATAGTAAAAAATGTCATAGTATACTAAGACATAAAAATGCCAAAAAACATCATAGTATGGTAAGGCATAAAACTATCATAGGATTGTAGGGCATAAAAATACAAAAAACGTCATTGTATACTAAGGCATGAAAATACCAAAAAACGTCATAATATAGTAAGGAATAAAAATGCAAAAAATGTCATACTATAGTAAGGCATAAAAATGCAAAAAATTTCATAGTATAGTAAGGCATAAAACTATCATAGGATAGTAAGGCACGAAAATAGTAAAAAATGTCATAGTATACTAAGACATAAAAATGCCAAAAAACATCATAGTATAGTAAGGCATAAAACTATCATAGGATAGTAAGGCGTGAAAATACCAAAAAACGTCAGAGTATAGTAAGGCATTAAAATAGCAAAAAATGTCATAGTATAGTAAGGCATAAAAACATCATACTATAGTAAGTCATGAAAATCCTAAAAAAAAACATCATATTATAGAAAGGCATAAAAATGTCAAAAACCGTCATATTATAGTAAGGCATAAAAATGCCAAAATATGTAACATTATAGTAAGTCATAAAAATGCTAGAAAAGGTCATAGTATAGCAAGGCATAAAACTATCATAGGATAGTAAGGCATAAAAATACAAAAAACGTCATAATATAGTAAGGAATAAAAATATCATAGGATAGTAAGGCATAAAAATGCCAAAATATGTAACATTATAGTAAGTCATAAAAATGCTAGAAAAGGTCATACTATAGTAAGGCATGAAAACATCATAGTATAGTAAGGCATAAAAATTCCAAAATATGTAACATTATAGTAAGTCATAAAAATGCTAGAAAAGGTCATACTATAGTAAGGCATAAAAATGTCATAGGATAGTAAGGCATAAAAATACAAAAAACGTCATAGTATAGTAAGTCATAAAAATCCCCTAAAAAAACATCATACTATAGTAAGGCATAAAAATACAAAAAAAAGTCATAGTATAGTAAGGTATAAAAATGCCAAAAAACATCATAGTATAGTAAGGCATAAAACTATCATAGGATAGTAAGGCATGAAAATAGTAAAAAATGTCATTGTATACTAAGACATAAAAATGCCAAAAAACATCATAGTATAGCAAGGCATAAAACTATCATAGGATAGTAAGGCATAAAAATACAAAAAACGTCATTGTATACTAAGGCATGAAAATACCAAAAAACGTCATAATATAGTAAGGAATAAAAATATCATTCTATGGTAAGGAATAAAAATGCAAAAAATTTCATAGTATAGTAAGGCATAAAACTATCATAGGATAGTAAGGCACGAAAATAGTAAAAAATGTCATAGTATACTAAGACATAAAAATGCCAAAAAACATCATAGTATAGTAAGGCATAAAACTATCATAGGATAGTAAGGCGTGAAAATACCAAAAAACGTCAGAGTATAGTAAGGCATTAAAATAGCAAAAAATGTCATACTATAGTAAGGCATAAAAACATCATACTATAGTAAGTCATAAAAATCCTAAAAAAACATCATAATATAGTAAGGCATAAAAATGTCAAAAACCGTCATATTATAGTAAGGCATAAAAATGCCAAAATATGTAACATTATAGTAAGTCATAAAAATGCTAGAAAAGGTCATAGTATAGCAAGGCATAAAACTATCATAGGATAGTAAGGCATAAAAATACAAAAAACGTCATACTATAGTAAGGCATAAAAATGTCATATTATAGTAAGGCATAAAAATGCCAAAATATGTAACATTATAGTAAGTCATAAAAATGCTAGAAAAGGTCATACTATAGTAAGGCATGAAAACATCATAGTATAGTAAGGCATAAAAATTCCAAAATATGTAACATTATAGTAAGTCATAAAAATGCTAGAAAAGGTCATACTATAGTAAGGCATAAAAATGTCATAGGATAGTAAGGCATAAAAATACAAAAAACGTCATAGTATAGTAAGTCATAAAAATCCCCAAAAAAACATCATACTATAGTAAGGCATAAAAATGTAAAAAAAAAAGTCATTGTATAGTAAGGTATAAAAATGCCAAAAAACATCATAGTATAGTAAGGCATAAAACTATCATAGGATAGTAAGGCATGAAAATAGTAAAAAATGTCATTGTATACTAAGACATAAAAATGCCAAAAAACATCATAGTATAGTAAGGCATAAAACTATCATAGGATAGTAAGGCATGAAAATAGTAAAAAATGTCATAGTATACTAAGACATAAAAATGCCAAAAAACATCATAGTATAGTAAGGCATAAAAATATCATAGGATAGTAAGGCATAAAAATACTAAAAACGTCATACTATAGTAAGGCATAAAAATATCATTCTATAGTAAGGCGTGAAAATACAAAAAAACATCATACTATAGTAAGTCATAAAAATCCTAAAAAAACATCATACTATAGTAAGGCATAAAAATGTCAAAAACCGTCATATTTTAGTAAGGCATAAAAATGTCATAGTATAGTAAGGCATAAAAATGCCAAAATATGTAACATTATAGTAAGTCATAAAAATGCTAGAAAAGGTCATACTATAGTAAGGCATAAAAACATCATAGTATAGTAAGGCATAAAAATGCCAAAAAACATCATAGTATAGTAAGGCATAAAACTATCATAGGATAGTAAGGCATGAAAATAGTAAAAAATGTCATAGTATACTAAGACATAAAAATGCCAAAAAACATCATAGTATAGTAAGGCATAAAACTATCATAGGATAGTAAGGCATAAAAATACAAAAAACATCATACTATAGTAAGGCATAAAAATACAAAAAACGTCATACTATAGTAAGGCATGAAAGTACCAAAAAACGTCATAGTATAGTAAGGCATAAAAATATCATTCTATAGTAAGGAATAAAAATGCAAAAAATGTCATACTATAGTAAGGCATAAAAATGTCATAGGATAGTAAGGCATAAAAATACCATACTATAGTAAGTCATAAAAATACAAAAAAAAGTCATAGTATAGTAAGTCATAAAAATCCTAAAAAAAACATCATACTATAGTAAGGCATAAAAATACCAAAAAACTTCATAGTATAGTAAGGCATAAAAATGCTAAAATATGTAACATTATAGTAAGTCATAAAAATGATAGAAAAGGTCATACTATAGTAAGGCATAAAAACATCATAGTATAGTAAGGCATAAAAATGCTAAAATATGTAACATTATAGTAAGTCATAAAAGTGCTAGAAAAGGTCATACTATAGTAAGGCATAAAAACATCATAGTATAGTAAGGCATAAAAATTCCAAAAAACGTCATAGTATAGTAAGGTATAAAAATGCCAAAAAACATCATAGTATAGTAAGGCATAAAACTATCATAGGATAGTAAGGCATAAAAATACAAAAAACGTCATACTATAGTAAGGCATGAAAATACCAAAAAACGTCATAGTATAGTAAGGCATAAAAATATCATTCTATAGTAAGGAATAAAAATGCAAAAAATGTCATAGTATAGTAAGGCATAAAACTATCATAGGATAGTTAGGCATAAAAATAGTAAAAAATGTCATAGTATACTAAGACATAAAAATGCCAAAAAACATCATAGTATAGTAAGGCATAAAACTATCATAGGATAGTAAGGCATGAAAATAGTGAAAAATGTCATAGTACACTAACACATAAAAATGCCAAAAAATGTCATACTATAGTAAGGCATAAAAACATCATAGTATAGTAAGGCATAAAAATTCCAAAAAACGTCATAGTATAGTAAGGTATAAAAATGCCATAGGATAGTATACTAAGACATAAAAATGTCAAATAACATCATAGTATAGTAAGGCATAAAACTATCATAGGATAGTAAGGCATGAAAATAGTAAAAAATGTCATAGTATACTAAGACATAAAAATGCCAGATAACATCATAGTATAGTAAGGCATAAAACTATCATAGGATAGTAAGGCATAAAAATACAAAAAACGTCATACTATAGTAAGGCATGAAAATACCAAAAAACGTCATAGTATAGTAAGGCATAAAAATATCATTCTATAGTAAGGCGTGAAAATACCAAAAAACATCATAGTATAGTAAGGCATTAAAATAGTAAAAAATGTCATAGTATAGTAAGGCATAAAAATACAAAAAAACATCATACTATATTAAGTCATAAAAATCCTAAAAAAAACATCATATTATAGTAAGGCATAAAAATGTCATAGTATAGTAAGGCATAAAAATGCTAAAATATGTAACATTATAGTAAGTCATAAAAATGCTAGAAAAGGTCATAGTACAGTAAGGCATAAAACTATCATAGGATAGTAAGGCATGAAAATAGTAAAAAATGTCATAGTATACTAAGACATAAAAATGCCAAAAAACATCATAGTATAGTAAGGCATAAAACTATCATAGGATAGTAAGGCATGAAAATAGTAAAAAATGTCATAGTATACTAAGACATAAAAATGCCAAAAAACATCATAGTATGGTAAGGCATAAAACTATCATAGGATTGTAGGGCATAAAAATACAAAAAACGTCATACTATAGTAAGGCATGAAAATACCAAAAAACGTCATAGTATAGTAAGGAATAAAAATATCATTCTATGGTAAGGCGTGAAAATACCAAAAAACGTCATAGTATAGTAAGGCCTTAAAATAGCAAAAAATGTCATAGTATAGTAAGGCACAAAAACATCATACTATATTAAGTCATAAAAATCCTAAAAAAAACATCATATTATAGTAAGGCATAAAAATGTCATAGTATAGTAAGGCATAAAAATGCTAAAATATGTAACATTATAGTAAGTCATAAAAATGCTAGAAAAGGTCATAGTACAGTAAGGCATAAAAACATCATAGTATAGTAAGGCATGAAAACAGTAAAAAATGTCATAGTATACTAAGACATAAAAATGCCAAAAAACATCATAGTATAGTAAGGCATAAAACTATCATAGGATAGTAAGGCATGAAAATAGTAAAAAATGTCATAGTATACTAAGACATAAAAATGCCAAAAAACATCATAGTATGGTAAGGCATAAAACTATCATAGGATTGTAGGGCATAAAAATACAAAAAACGTCATTGTATACTAAGGCATGAAAATACCAAAAAACGTCATAGTATAGTAAGGAATAAAAATATCATTCTATGGTAAGGAATAAAAATGCAAAAAATTTCATAGTATAGTAAGGCATAAAACTATCATAGGATAGTAAGGCACGAAAATAGTAAAAAATATCATAGTATACTAAGACATAAAAATGCCAAAAAACATCATAGTATAGTAAGGCATAAAACTATCATAGGATAGTAAGGCATAAAAATAGTAAAAAATGTCATAGTATAGTAAGGCATAAAAATATCATTCTATAGTAAGGCGTGAAAATACCAAAAAACGTCATAGTATAGTAAGGCATTAAAACATCATAGTATAGTAAGGCATAAAAATTCCAAAAAACGTCATAGTATAGTAAGGTATAAAAATGCCAAAAAACATCATATTATAGTAAGGCATAAAACTATCATAGGATAGTAAGGCATGAAAATAGTAAAAAATGTCATAGTATACTAAGACATAAAAATGCCAAAAAACATCATAGTATAGTAAGGCATAAAACTATCATAGGATAGTAAGGCATAAAAATACAAAAAACGTCATACTATAGTAAGGCATGAAAATGCCAAAAAACGTCATAGTATAGTAAGGCATAAAAATATCATTCTATAGTAAGTAATAAAAATGCAAAAAATGTCATAGTATAGTAAGGCATAAAACTATCATAGTATAGTAAAGCATTAAAATAGTAAAAAAAATGTCAAAGTATAGTAAGGCATAAAAATACCATACTATAGTAAGTCATAAAAATACAAAAAAAAGTCATAGTATAGTAAGTCATAAAAATCCTAAAAAAAACATCATACTATAGTAAGGCATAAAAATGTCAAAAAACGTCATATTATAGTAAGGCATAAAAAGGTCATAGTATAGTAAGGCATAAAAATGTCATAGTATAGTAAGGCATAAAAATGCCAAAAAACGTCATATTATAGTAAGTCATAAAAATCCTAAAAAAAACATCATACTATAGTAAGGCATAAAAATGCCAAAAAACTTCATAGTATAGTAAGGCATAAAAATGCTAAAATATGTAACATTATAGTAAGTCATAAAAATGCTAGAAAAGGTCATACTATAGTAAGGCATAAAAACATCATAGTATAGTAAGGCATAAAAATGCTAAAATATGTAACATTATAGTAAGTCATAAAAATGCTAGAAAAGGTCATACTATAGTAAGGCATAAAAACATCATAGTATAGTAAGGCATAAAAATTCCAAAAAACGTCATAGTTTAGTAAGGTATAAAAATGCCAAAAAACATCATAGTATAGTAAGGCATAAAACTATCATAGGATAGTAAGGCATAAAAATACAAAAAACGTCATTGTATACTAAGGCATGAAAATACCAAAAAACGTCATAGTATAGTAAGGCATAAAAATATCATTCTATAGTAAGGAATAAAAATGCAAAAAATGTCATAGTATAGTAAGGCATAAAACTATCATAGGATAGTAAGGCATGAAAATAGTAAAAAATGTCATAGTATACTAAGACATAAAAATGCCAAAAAACATCATAGTATAGTAAGGCATAAAACTATCATAGGATAGTAAGGCATAAAAATACAAAAAACGTCATACTATAGTAAGGCATGAAAATACCAAAAAACGTCATAGTATAGTAAGGCATAAAAATATCATTCTATAGTAAGGCGTGAAAATACCAAAAAACGTCATAGTATAGTAAGGCCTTAAAATAGCAAAAAATGTCATAGTATAGTAAGGCACAAAAACATCATACTATATTAAGTCATAAAATCCTAAAAAAAAACATCATATTATAGTAAGGCATAAAAATGTCATAGTATAGTAAGGCATAAAAATGCCAAAAAACGTCATAGTATAGTAAGGCATAAAAATGCTAAAATATGTAACATTATAGTAAGTCATAAAAATGCTAGAAAAGGTCATAGTACAGTAAGGCATAAAACTATCATAGGATAGTAAGGCATGAAAATAGTAAAAAATGTCATAGTATACTAAGACATAAAAATGCCAAAAAACATCATAGTATAGTAAGGCATAAAACTATCATAGGATAGTAAGGCATGAAAATAGTAAAAAATGTCATAGTATACTAAGACATAAAAATGCCAAAAAACATCATAGTATGGTAAGGCATAAAACTATCATAGGATTGTAGGGCATAAAAATACAAAAAACGTCATACTATAGTAAGGCATGAAAATACCAAAAAACGTCATAGTATAGTAAGGCATAAAACTATCATAGGATAGTAAGGCATAAAAATAGTAAAAAATGTCATAGTATAGTAAGGCATAAAAATATCATTCTATAGTAAGGCGTGAAAATACCAAAAAACGTCATAGTATAGTAAGGCATTAAAATAGCAAAAAATGTCATAGTATAGTAAGGCATAAAAACATCATACTATAGTAAGTCATGAAAATCCTAAAAAAAAACATCATATTATAGAAAGGCATAAAAATGTCAAAAACCGTCATATTATAGTAAGGCATAAAAATGCCAAAATATGTAACATTATAGTAAGTCATAAAAATGCTAGAAAAGGTCATAGTATAGTAAGGCATAAAACTATCATAGGATAGTAAGGCATGAAAATAGTAAAAAATGTCATAGTATACTAAGACATAAAAATGCCAAATAACATCATAGTATAGTAAGGCATAAAAATATCATAGTATAGTAAGGCATAAAAATACAAAAAACGTCATACTATAGTAAGGCATGAAAATACCAAAAAACGTCATAGTATAGTAAGGCATAAAAACATCATACTATAGTAAGTCATAAAAATCCTAAAAAAACATCATAATATAGTAAGGCATAAAAATGTCAAAAACCGTCATATTTTAGTAAGGCATAAAAACATCATAGTATAGTAAGGCATAAAAATTCCAAAAAACGTCATAGTATAGTAAGGTATAAAAATGCCAAAAAACATCATAGTATAGTAAGGCATAAAACTATCATAGGATAGTAAGGCATAAAAATAGTAAAAAATGTCATAGTATACTAAGACATAAAAATGCCAAAAAACATCATAGTATAGTAAGGCATAAAACTATCATAGGATAGTAAGGCATGAAAACAGTAAAAAATGTCATAGTATACTAAGACATAAAAATGCCAAAAAACGTCATACTATAGTAAGGCATGAAAATACCAAAAAACGTCATGGTATAGTAAGACATAAAAATATCATTCTATAGTAAGGAATAAAAATGCCAAAAAACGTCATAGTATAACAAGGCTTAAAAATGTCATATAGTATAGCAAGGCATAAAAATGCCAATAAAAGGTCATGGTATAGCGAGGCATAAAAACGTCATAATATAATAAGGAATAAAAATTCCAAAAAGCATCATAGTATAGTAAGGCATGCAAACATCATAAAAGGTCATAGTGTAGTTAGGTATAAAAACATCAACATTTTATTAAGACCATCATTAAGACTTAAACACATATCAGTATATAAGGCATAAATTGGGTATAGTGGGTATTGAACCCACAACCCTCTTGCTCCGAAACAACTGTCGTGACCACTACACCACTATGGTTTACAGCTCCAAACATATCATATAGTTAGCTATGAAAATGTCATCATATGCTAACGTATGAAAATGCCAATATACGTCATTGTATAGTAAGGCATAATAATGTTATAGTATAGTAAGGCATAGAAATGCCAAAAACTGTCATTAAGGCATAAACATATGACAGTAGGGCAGGGCATAAAATGGGCATAGGGGGATTTGAACCGGCTGTCTTCTAGTGCAGAACCAACTGTCCGGACCACTACACCACCGTGGAGAACAGCTACAATCACATCACATGTTTAAGACTGAAAATGTCATTGTACACTGATGTATGAAAATGCCAAGGTATGTCATGGTATAATAAGGCATAATCATGTCATAGTATAGTGAGACATAAAAATGCCAAAAAAACATGATAGTACAGTAAGGCAAAAATACGTCATAGGATAGTAAGGTATGAATTGGTTATAGTGAGGTTTGAACACGCAACCTTCTTGTTTATAGGTAAAGGTTCTCACCACTACACCAACATGTTAAGCCACTAACGTTTCATGACATACTTATTTGTGAAAAAATCATAGATTGTAGGGCATAAAAACATCATACTATAGTAAGGCATGAAAACACGAAGCAAAACGTCATAGTATAGTGAGGCATAAAAATATCATACCACAGTAAGGTATAAAAATGCCAAAAAACGTCATTGCATAGTATGGAATATCATAAAATATCAAACTACAGTAAGATATAATAATGCCAAAAAACGTTATAGTATAATAAGGCATAAAAATGTCATAAAACGTCATAGTATGGTAAGGTATAAAAATTTCCAAAAAATGTCATAGTATAGTATGGCATAAAAATTCCAAAAAACGTAATATTTTAGTAAGTCATAAAAATGTCATAAAATATCAAATATCCAGGTAGAAAAAATGCCAACAAACATTATAGTATACTAAGGCATAAAAATGTCATAAAACGTCATGGTATAGTAAGGTATAAAAATGTCATAATACGTCCTAGTATAGTAAGGCATAAAATGTCATTATATAGTAAGGTATAAAAATGCCAACAAAAGTCATATTATAGTAAGGCATAAAAACATCATAGTATGATAAGGCATAAAAACATCATAGTATAGTAAGGCATAAAACATCAAAAAACGTCATTGTATATTAAGGCATAAAAACATCATAGTATAGTAAGGCATAAAACATCAAAAAACATCATTGTATATTAAGGCATAAAAACATCACAGTATAGTATGGTATGACAATAACAAAAAACATCATTGTATAGTAAGGCATAAAACATCAAAAAATGGCATAGTATAGTAAGGCATAAAAATGTCAAAAAAACATCACAGTATAGTAAGGCATAAAAATGTCATAAAACATCATAATAAGTCATAGTATAGTAAATCATGAAAATACCAAAAAACATCATAGTATAGTAAGGCATAAAAAGATCATAGTATAGTAAGGCATAAAACATCAAAAAATGGCATAGTATAGTAAGGCATAAAATGTCATAAAACATCATAGTATATTAAGGCATAAAAACATCACAGTATAGCAAGGCATAAAACATCAAAAAACATCATAGTATAGTAAGGCATAAAAATTTCAAAGTATAGTAAGACATAAAACATCAAAAAACATCATTGTATAGTAAGGCATAAAAATGTCAAAAAACATCATAGTATAGTAAGACATAAAAATGTAAAAAAAAAAAACACCATAGTATAGTAAGGCATAAAAATGTCATAAAACATCATTTAATAGAAAGGCATAAAAACATCAAAAAATGTCATAGTATAGTAAGGCATGAAAATACCAGAAAAACATCATAGTATAGTAAGGCATAAAACATCAATAAACGTCATTGTATAGTAAGGCATGAAAATACCAAAAAACATCATAGTATAGTAAGGCATAAAAAGATCATAGTATAGTAAGGCATAAAACATCAAAAAAAAACATCATTGTATAGTAAGTCATGAAAATACCAAAAAAGTCATAGTATAGTAAGGCATAAAAATGTATAAAAAACATCATAGTATAGTAAAGCATAAAAATATCATAGAACATCATTGTATAGTAAGGCATAAAAATATCAAAAAACATCATAGTATAGTAAGGCATAAAAATATCATAAAACATCATAGTATAGTAAGGCATAAAAACATCACAGTATAGTAAGGCATAAAAATATCAAAAAACATCATTGTATAGTAAGGCATAAAAACATCAAAAAACGTCATTGTATAGTAAGGCATGAAAATACCAAAAAACATCATAGTATAGTAAGGCATAAAAAGATCATAGTATAGTAAGGCATAAAAACATCACAGTATAGTAAGGCATAAAACATAAAAAAAAACTTCATTGTATAGTAAGGCATAAAAACATCACAGTATAGTAGGACATAAAACATCTAAAAACATCATTGTATAGTAAGTCATGAAAATACCAAAAAAGTCATAGCATAGTAAGGCATAAAAATAACAAAAAACATATTGGTATAGTAAGGCATAAAAATGTATAAAAAACATCATAGTATAGTAAGGCATAAAAATATCAAAAAACATCATAGTATAGTAAGGCGTAGAAATGTCAAAAAACATCATAGTATAGTAAGGCATAAAAATATCATAAAACATCATAGTATAGTAAGGCATAAAAACATCACAGTATAGCAAGGCATAAAAATATCAAAAAACATCATAGTATAGTAAGGCATAAAAATGTCAAAAAATATCATAGTATAGTAAGGCATAAAAATATCATAAAGCATCATTGTATAGTAAGGCATGAAAATACCAAAAAACATCATAGTATAGTAAGGCATGAAAATACAAAAAACATCATAGTATAGTAAGGCATAAAAACATCACAGTACAGTAAGGCATAACACATCAAAAAACGTCATTGGATAGTAAGACATAAAAATGTCAAAAAACATCATAGTATAGTAAGGCATAAAAATGTCAAAAAACATCATGGTATAGTAAGGCATAAAACATCAAAAAATGTCATAGTATAGTAAGGCATAAAAATGTCATAAAACATCATTGTATAGTAAGGCATGAAAATACCAAAGTATAGTAAGGCATAAAAACATCACAGTACAGTAAGGCATAAAACATCAAAAAACGTCATTGTATAGTAAGACATAAAAATATCAAAAAATATCACAGTATAGTAAGGCATAAAACATAAAAAAACGTCATAGTATAGTAAGGCATAAAAATGTCATAAAATGTCATAGTATAGTAAGGCATAAAAATGTCATAAAACATCATAGTATAGTAAGGCATAAAACATCAAAAAATGTCATTGTATAGTAAGGCATGAAAATACCAAAAAACATCATAGTATAGTAAGGCATAAAAACATCATAGTATAGTAAGGCATAAAAACATCAAAAAATGTCATAGTATAGTAAGGCATGAAAATACCTAAAAACATCATTGTATAGTAAGGCATAAAACATCAAAAAATGTCATAGTATAGTAAGGCATAAAAATGCCAAAAAACATGATAGTACAGTAAAGCATGAAAAATCAAAAAATGTCATAGTATAGTAAGGCATAAAACATCAAAAAATGTCATAGTATAGTAAGGCATGAAAATACCTAAAAACATCATTGTATAGTAAGGCATAAAACATCAAAAAATGTCATAGTATAGTAAGGCATAAAAATGCCAAAAAACATGATAGTACAGTAAAGCATGAAAAATCAAAAAATGTCATAGTATAGTAAGGCATAAAAATGTCATAAAACATCATTGTATAGTAAGGCATGAAAATACCAAAGTATAGTAAGGCATAAAAATATCAAAAAACATCACAGTATAGTAAGGCATAAAACATCAAAAAATGTCATAGTATAGTAAGGCATAAAATGTCATAAAACATCATAGTATAGTAAGGCATAAAAACATCACAGTATAGCAAGGCATAAAAATATCAAAAAACATCATAGTATAGTAAGGCATAAAAATGTCAAAAAATATCATAGTATAGCAAGGCATAAAAATATCGTAAAGCATCATTGTATAGTAAGGCATGAAAATACCAAAAAACATCATAGTATAGTAAGGCATGAAAATACCAAAAAACATCATAGTATAGTAAGGCATAAAAACATCACAGTACAGTAAGGCATAACACATCAAAAAACGTCATAGTATAGTAAGGCATAAAAACATCAAAAAACATTATGGTATAGTAAGGCATAAAAATGTCAAAAAACATCATAGTATAGTAAGGCATGAAAATACCAAAGTATAGTAAGGCATAAAACATCAAAAAACGTCATTGTATAGTAAGACATAAAAATATCAAAAAACATCACAGTATAGTAAGGCATAAAACATCAAAAAATGTCATAGTATAGTAAGGCATAAAATGTCATAAAACATCATAGTATAGTAAGGCATAAAAACATCACAGTATAGCAAGGCATAAAAATATCAAAAAACATCATAGTATAGTAAGGCATAAAAATGTCAAAAAATATCATAGTATAGTAAGGCATAAAAATATCATAAAGCATCATTGTATAGTAAGGCATGAAAATACCAAAAAACATCATAGTATAGTAAGGCATGAAAATACCAAAAAACATCATAGTATAGTAAGGCATAAAACATCACAGTACAGTAAGGCATAACACATCAAAAAACGTCATAGTATAGTAAGGCATAAAACATCAAAAAACATCATAGTATAGTAAGGCATAAAAATGTCAAAAAACATCATAGTATAGTAAGGCATAAAAATATCAAAAAACATCATAGTATAGTAAGGCATAAAACATCAAAAAACGTCATTGTATAGTAAGGCATGAAAATATCAAAAAACATCATGGTATAGTAAGGCATAAAACATCAAAAAATGTCATAGTATAGTAAGGCATAAAAATGTCATAAAACATCATTGTATAGTAAGGCATGAAAATACCAAAGTATAGTAAGGCATAAAACATCAAAAAACGTCATTGTATAGTAAGACATAAAAATATCAAAAAACATCACAGTACATTAAAGCATGAAAAATCAAAAAATGTCATTGTATAGTAAGGCATGAAAATACCAAAAAACATCATAGTATAGTAAGGCATGAAAATACCAAAAAACATCATAGTATAGTAAGGCATAAAAACATCACAGTACAGTAAGGCATAAAACATCAAAAAATGTCATTGTATAGTAAGGCATGAAAATACCAAAAAACATCATAGTATAGTAAGGCATAAAAACATCATAGTATAGTAAGGCATAAAAACATAAAAAAAAACGTCATTGTATGGTAAGGCATGAAAATACCTAAAAACATCATAGTATAGTAAGGCATGAAAATACCAAAAAACATCATAGTATAGTAAGGCATGAAAATACCAAAAAATATCATAGTATAGTAAGGCATAAAAACATCACAGTACAGTAAGGCATAAAACATCAAAAAATGTCATTGTATAGTAAGGCATGAAAATACCAAAAAACATCATAGTATAGTAAGGCATAAAAACATCATAGTATAGTAAGGCATAAAAAACATCAAAAAATGTCATAGTATAGTAAGGCATAAAAATGCCAAAAAACATGATAGTACAGTAAAGCATGAAAAATCAAAAAATGTCATTGTATAGTAAGGCATGAAAATACCAAAAAATGTCATTGTATAGTAAGGCATGAAAATACCAAAAAACATCATAGTATAGTAAGGCATAAAAACATCATAGTATAGTAAGGCATAAAACATCAAAAAAACGTAATTGTATGGTAAGGCATGAAAATACCTAAAAACATCATAGTATAGTAAGGCATAAAACATCAAAAAACATCATAGTATGGTAAGGCATGAAAATACCAAAAAACATCATAGTATAGTAAGGCATAAAAACATCACAGTACAGTAAGGCATAAAACATCAAAAAATGTCATTGTATAGTAAGGCATGAAAATACCTAAAAACATCATAGTATAGTAAGGCTTAAAACATCAAAAAATGTCATAGTATAGTAAGGCATAAAAACATCATAGTATAGTAAGGCATTAAAATTTCATAAAACGTCATTGTATAGTAAGGCAGAACACATCAAAAAATGTCACTGTATAATAAGCCATAAAAAGTCATAAAACGTGAATCAGGTTTTGGCCCCTTGTTTTCATCAGGAATTAGACTGATATAAGATGTGATGATAGTTTGGATCAGGGTATTTGTCATGAATTAATTTTGACCCTGTTCCTTTATGAATGCAGATTTGGTATAATGAGCCACCTGGTGCTTTAAACAAAAAGCTTGGTGGTGGCGTTTGAATTGGCTGGGTGGCTGTCAGGTGTTATTTGACCCATGGAGAGTTTGACAGTAATCCCTTGTTTCATTCATGTTAATAATAAAATAAGAAACTGATGACAGAAGTGGCGGTAGTATTAACATCAGCATCACAGACAATCATTGTGCAGGATCTAAGTACAGATGTAGGTTTTAAAAAAAAAAAACAAGAGTTTTTTATTAAGAACTGGTTCCATAATCCACCAGGTCAGACATGTATTTGGTAGATGATTACACCGCTGGATGAAATTTTTACATATAAGGCACAGATTTTGAATAATTCCCTTATCCTAACCGTAGATCCTGCAAACATATCTGGGACTTAACTTTTAAAAATATCTGACAGTCATGGTGTGTTACACTGATGATTAATATTAAATAAAGTTGGCAATCTGAGGAAGTACATTTCCCTTGTGACCTGAATATTAATCTGCAAGACAATAACATAAATCAGGGCTCAGCCTACAAATAATCCTTACCTCGCTGATTAGAGGAGAGGAGAGACTGAGGATTATGAATAAAAGGTACAAGACTGACATCTGAAGCTAGGTAGGAGGCAGCAGGTAGGAGCATCACTGTAAAGCTGCTTACTATTAAAGTAGTAAGAAGGAATACTTCTGGGGAGAGGAAACAGCTGTTTATGGCCTTCAGTGCCCTCACTCTCTGTCTCTGATCTCTACTCTATTCCAGCGTCAGCGGGGCACCTGCACACACAAAACGCAGTCAGAGTTGCATTGGTCAGTGTGTGTGTGTGTGTGTGTGTGTGTGTGTGTGTGTGTAGTTCAGTGCATTGTGTTCTGGCCTATATAGGTATTGTTTTGATGCACCCTTAAAATAACGCAGTCGCTTTCCGCCACCTCAAGATAGCAATGCGCCAACGATGCACCTGACTGCACCTCATTTCAAGACCAACATGCCCAAAGGTTCTCAGAAGGACGCAAGTGTGTTTGTTATTCAAACCTGACATGAAATTAACACTTGCGTTGCACTTGACGCCGCTTTACACCAGGTGTAAGATATAGGTAAGATATAGTGAAAGACTGGGTCTAACAGTAAAAAAGGTTTAGGCAACCCAGTAGCCAAGTGGTTAGGCTGCGTGCCACAGGGGTATAAAAGTTTCAAATGCCAGACGGGCGGACCATTTACTGCACATCAATCCTCCATTTCCTGTCTCTCTTCACTGCTGCTGCCAAATAAAGGCAAAAAATGCCCACGAAAAAGAAAGAAAAGAAAAAATCATCTACATTTGTGAGTCCAGCGTTCACTGTATGTGGCATCATGTATGTTGCCTTTTAGGAGACAGATTTATACCCCTCTCTTAAAAGCTAACATCAGCCCCTTTTCAACCCGTTCCCATTTTTATCCACCTTTTCCATCATTCTAATCGCTTCTAGCCAAAATCTCATAACTTGCTTCAGTGAAGACATGTTGCTTGGCTGAGTGCAGCTCTCCATTACATTTCTGAAGGGGCCAGAGGACACTAAAACTCAAATCCCCTCATAGTGTATTGATTGATCACCCTGAGTGAACATGACCTGGTGATGCTTTTCACTGTGTCTTTACCCTGGAGTTTTTGTGCTCTTTACAGCAACAAAAAACAACATGCTTCCTGGATTAGTTTGCATGTGGACTGTCGGCAGTCAAGATGCCAGCCAAAAGAAGCTTTGTAGTTAGTCAGATGACATGAGATTACGGTGATGGAAAATAAGAAAAGTGGTTCCCAGTCAGAAATCACAAGACTGTATGTGCTCCCAGAGAAAATGACGTTAGTGAACAGAAAAGGACAGAAATGAGCAGTGAGGAAGAATTTCATTTGTGCAGAGAGAGCAAATTTGCAGGATCTCAATAAGGGAAGATGGGACCCTCCTTTGTGTCATAGCAACCACTTAGTTCAATAAGACTGATGCATTTCAACATACAAATTGTCCCTGTTGCAGCTTCTACATCGCCAAGGTTAAGGAGCTCTTTCCCCCAAATGTCTAACTCGGTTTAAATGGCTCTTACACAGTCAAGGTTAAAGGTTTTATTGCCATTCCCGTCTGTGCTCATAGTACATGTACACATATCAGCCACTAAAAGGTGCTTGAAGAAGTTTATATTTTGTTATTTTGCTGTTCGGTTTCTAATAGATATTGAAAGTTCCTGCCTCCGTTACACGCCGAGCATGTGAGCATTGAAATCTAATTTTATTATTTGCCCTTTCACAGAATCTGAATCAGACAGAGAGAGCGAGAGAGAGAGAGAGAGAGAGAGAGCGAGCAAATACACAGTCTCTCAAACACACACACAAGCTGCAGTGCATCAGAGGCACAGAACACACACATTCCCACAGATTCCTGTATTTAGTTTGATTCGTGTAGGAGGATGGTGGGTGTTCAGAGCACACAGAGTGTCACACCAGAGACCAGGGTTCACCTCCAGAGTCTGGACTGTGGTTGGTTTAAGGCAACAAAAGAACTTTGTTGAGGGTCTGGGAAAGATCATGGTTTTGGTTAAGTGTCCGAAAACACACACGTCTCAAGTCACTGTGAACTTTTTCTGTGTTAAATAAGATCACAATCTTTCCAGAACCTCAACTAAGTGCTAGCAGTGCAGAAACAAAACGCACTGTAAACAGTTTGATAATAATAGCATATTGTGCAAAAAAACATTTCCTTATGTTAATAGAAAATAAGTTATTTGGAAACAGGGTTGTGAAGGTAGGTGGATTATTTGGATTTCACATGTAAAATCACACAACATTCAAAAACAAAAATTAAGCTGCAATCATCAAATCAAATTACATTTTTTTTTATACATTGCTATTATACTATTCATTCTATCATTTGTTTGGAAGTGATGCACTCAGTGGATCAGGAGCCCTCTCTCCTCCTCGCTCTCAGACAGGTGCGAATCGCGGCTGTGGGAGTGTGTGGGCTGTTTTAATTTTAACACTGACCTCGCAGACACCTGCAAAGCCCTCATCAATTAGGAATTATTATAATAATACACTTGCATATTCATAAAACAAAACAAAACACAGCAAAGAGCATGAGAGTTTGTGCTGAGCTTGACAGGAACATCAAGGCTGTGAGTCTGTAATTAAAGTGACGGGGGTGGTTTAATATAGGCAGAGATAACAGAAGGAGACAACTGGAAACAACTGAAATTGACCAGATTCAGAGACGTGAAGGGCAGATTCCTCCTATTTTAATCTTAACATGAACAAAAACATTAACAAAAGCATCTACTGACTCTTTGTAACCAGTAAAATTGAGTTTAGACGAGTTAGAAGAGTTTTCCTAAAACTTATATTCCTCAGAATGTAGAAGCTACAGATACAGATGATGGATTAAAATGAAACGCAAACAACAACAGGCAAGAAAAGATGTTGGCAAAGACTGCTGATAATATCACTGGCTGATTTCTGTTGTATCAAGTCTTTGTCTTTGTGTGTTTCACTCAGATGAAACAACTAGACCCTGAAAGAGGCTGAGGGTGGGGTGAGAAGATATGATGAGCTGAGTTTGGAGATGGAGCGGGACAGCGGACTAAAAATAAGATTGTCCAGTTTTTATTCTTCTTTTAATGGAGAGAAAGATATGTGGGAAAGAGGAGTACAGAGAGAAAAACACCAAAGTTGTTGCTTTTATTAATTATTCCATCTACAGATAAGATGGTATTTTTCTATAGTCTGATCATTGTGGAGGTAGTATCATAAAAACAAGATGAAAGGCTGGTTTAATGAGGGATCAGAGGAAGAAAGGCTGTTTTGATTAATTATTTTTGCTCTTTTACCTTCTAATATTTAATATTAAAGCTCTGATCCTTTTCTTTTATAGTCTCATCTTCTTTTTAAGAGTTTCTGAATCAAAAACTTTAATAAAATTAATTTTTGAAGTCAAGAAAAAGTAGAAAAACGGAGCTAAACGGACGTTCAATCAGGAAGACTGTCTTTATGCTTCATTCATTCACAAACCTCTCTCCCTCTCTCCCTCTCTCCCTCTCTCTACCCCCTGTAATCAGCTGACTTCAGGTGTCATGTTTTCGGCAATCATGTTGTTGCTGTCAAACTTTTCGGACAGCCTCGCCCCCTTTCATATATGATGACATCACAATGGTTTCTACTCGCCAAAGACTCTCACATCTCTAACTTTCCCTCTCCTGTTTCACACATGCCAATAAAAGTTTAAAGGTCTCACCTGATTGAAATGTTGTGGTTTTGATTTAGAATCAAAGTTTATTTACTTACATTTTGGGCTTCAAGCTCAAAAAATCTAACTGAGTTTCTGTCGAGAGTCAGGGTCAGAGAGAGATCAGGGTTTCAAGATATAACTGGCAACAGCTTTGGGAACTGAAAAACAACGGCTGACTACAAATGTTTTATTTGGTTTTGGTCAGGAGGGAACAAGAACAGAGAGGAGGTAAACTAACCTTGTCAAGATCACAACCTGATATTTAATTTAAGAGAGGGAGAGGAGGAGCGAGAAGACAGGAGAGTTAATTAATGTCCAAAGATCATGCTGAGGGATAACACTAATAAATTAAGGATAAATTAAGACGCTCTAGTTTTTCAGTTGTTTGAGGCTAAACCCGACTTGATTTTTAATTGGAGTTCAGGGAGGGAAAGTGAGGAAAGGGTGAGTAAGAGGGGGAGAAGAAGGTGGATAGTGATGGATTAGTAGAAGTAATGATTGTGGTTTAAATACACGAGGAGTCTCGGGAAGAGAGATGTAACTAAGAGAAACAGAACAATAATAATACTAATAACTGAATAAATGCTATGTATTATGTGCATATTTCATATATACTATTCAGTGCACTTCACTTAAAAAAGAAGATGAAGCAAAAATGCTTGAAGGTCCTATGTTTTACACTTTTCCTGTGTTTAATTTGAAGTGAACTCTAACCTTAGTGTTGCTTTAGCCAAAACTGTGTCAGTTCACAAAACACTCATGAATCGTTTCGTAGCAGTGATTTGTAAAAGTTTTGGGGGGCAATATTATTTTCTTTCTACTTCATTTCATTCGTATTTTTGTTGATAATTTTTTATCTTTTCATCTGTTTCCGTTTGTTGTTTTTTACAAGTGTGGCTGACGATGTTCTCTCAGGTGCAACTGTGTTGATTGTGAAAGAAAACGGTCAAAATAAAGCGACTCTTTACAAGGCAACTGAAAGTCGGTGTAGAAGCAAGACCGCTTCTTATGAATAAAAATAAGAGGTAAAAAAAAAGATAGAGGAGAAAAAAAGATAAGTTAATATCATGATAAAATAAAATGTCCAAACTTATTTTAATAGATGAAGGAAGAAAAAAAGAGCGAGGGATAAAGAGAGGAGGAGAGACAGAAAAGCAGATTAAATTCTGCCCCAATTTCACTGTTGGTTTTAGTTAGACGTCAATTTTATGAGGGAGGCGAGGGAGGGAGACGGGAGCAAGAGATGAAGGGGAGTGATGGGGGAACAGATAGAGGAAGAAGAAGACAGGAGTATGGGAATCAATCTCAGATTAGCAAGAGAGGAACAGACAGAAGGAAATGAAGAGGGAGTGAGCATCAGACGACGGCTGAAGATAAAAAAAAATAATAATTCGGTGAACAAATCTCATGATAATATATTTATAGAGGTCAAACGAAGAAGAGACGGGAGTGGTGGGAGGAGGGAGGGAGGGAGGGAGGGACAGAAACGTTCTCAGCTAAACATTCGTCTCAGTAGATAAACAGAACTTTAAATGCCATCACGGGACAACTCAACAGCTTCATTTCCACCTAATTTTTATTTCACTGCGTTCTATTTGGCGTCCCAGATATCTGTAATAGCAAAGGGAGGAAAACAGGAAGCTGCAAAAAAAACAGCATCTCTACTTGAGTTTCGGGTTACATCTTTAAAGAGTCTCTTGACATTATCCAACTTAATAACTGCATTTCCCAGATCGTCATTTACTTAGTTGAAGAGATAATTCATAGTGTTTCTGCTCCACCAGAGAGCGGCGAGGAAGATAAGACAGAGGGAAATGATGCGCTGAAAATCTTATGAGCTTCACTTGAACCTTGTGCATCGCCGTGCCACTGGAGACGGAGTCCAGTGAACCGCCACTCCCGTTATCACGCACAGGAGTTGGCAACCATCCGGGCCGACTGCAGCGTCACAGGTTTGATTGCTCCTCTGCCCTACTGAGAAACATGTCCACCTCCGGAGCACATTAGAGAGGAGGGAGGGTGGTGTGGAAACGAGACTCCACACCAATAAAATTCTGGGTCTTGGTTCTCTGCCAGATGAACAACGCTGCAGTTTGTGCTGAACTGGGGGATAAAACAATGATAATACTGCTATAGCAAGGCTAATTTAGCGTTAACATGTGAGTGCTGCAGCAGGTCGAGTTACAGTGCAGAAAGACACTGTGAGCTCAGGCTGTAGTCGTGTAAACAAACCTGTTGCTAATGATAGCATGCTTGTTTTCGACTCAGGCATTAAGATTAATTATTGATTGCATAATCGTCTGAGGTGTTGTTGTGATTTGTTGTTGCAGCCTGTGACTACAGTACAAAGCTCCTCAGTGCATTGTTTCTGACTGTCAGGTACTGTAGCTGCTTCATTAATAAATTCTCAGCGTGCAGAGCAGCAACACGTCTTAAAATAAGGTCATCGAATCTCTGTGCAGAAGTGAAACCGTTTATCGGCTGCAAAGCTCTCATAGACACAAACCGAGCACATGCAGCCAAGAATCCACTATTCTCTGAGTACATGTTTCTAAAAGTAAATGTTTAGCAAACAAGCAGGTTGAAGAGCACGACCTTCCAGTCAGACCCGACCCTGCTTCCACTTGTAAATGGTGAGTTTGACCCTAAAGGGGAAAAGTGTAAGAATACAACAAAGTTTCCCGCTTTGAGTTGGAGCAAAGAAATCCAGCTGCTGGTGTGATTGAACTCTCAGGTCCGTTACAGAAATAGAAGCAGAGCGAAATCACAGGAAGATCTCTTGCTTAAATTTAACCTTGATCAGACCTCGTGCCGAACCTCCATCGCTCCCTCAACTTATAACTTCCTCCCTCCCTTCAGCCACGACCTCTGGAGAGTTTCAGCAGTGACGACAGCCACAGAAAGAGGACCCGTCGTGTGTGTGTGCCTCTATACCACAGGTTTGTATCCATGGGGAACCAGTCCCAGATTCAAAGTGGATGTGACAGTATTTTGTTCATGTCTCTGGTCTTCCTCAGCACATTATTACATTAGAGGCCGGTATTGTTGATTCATTAGCTTCCTGTACGCTGTTGCCTGAGGTGGAGTTGCATATTGTTTTGATACTGCAGGAGCACAAAGAAAGTATTTCTATATTTGGTTTTCCACTATGCAGGAGAGACTGCAGAGGCTGCTGTTCTTAGTCGGTATCACGTCTCACTAAATGAGAATTTACACCTGTTGATCTTAAGCACATCGGTCCATCTGCCTGTATTTAAACCTCTGATGAGTGCTAATGATGATGTTGTCTGCTGAAGTGAACTAGAGGCATCTGGTAGGTGTTTGTCTGTTCAACATGCTTGTTTGTGTGTTTCAGTTCATGCAGCATTATTTTGTATATTGATACAAGAAGATATTAGATCCTTCTCTGGGTGACATCATTATTATTATTACTACTATCATTTATGGTGCCTTCTACCCGTCATACCAAAACTAAAAGTAGAAAATATTTTCAATTATTCTGACTGGTTAGACCTGTGCTGGCGCACACACACACACACACACACACACACACACACACACACACACACACACACACACACACCACACACACACACACACACACACACACACACACACACACACACACACACACACACACACACCCCCCGTCATACCAGTATTTATTACAGTGAAATTTAGCTGTAAAATCAACAACTCTTAACAGTTTCAGAAAGAAAAGAGGGTTACACAAACACACACAAACACACACAAACACACACAAACACACTCTCTGTTCTTTAGACTCTTTATTTGTCCATGGTTAAAACAAAACACAGCGGGCATCAACAATTACACAAAAACTCCTTCAGTCACTTAACATATTTGTAGAATCGACGGCTCTTTTCTTGCAATTATTTCTAGACTACACATTTCTCCTAAACTGACTCAAGCTGTGAATTTTTGTATGATGTCCGCCAAAAGGACTTTTTTTTTTTTTTCTGAAATGTGAGGGCAGTCTTTGTGTTTCTCCTTATTGTTGCTCCTTCTCTTGTTCCTGAAATTCTTTGTATCTTAGAACAAAGTCGCCACCACTTTAGCGGACCCATGCTGAGACCAAATCGTGAAGGGGTTTTAGTGAGGTATTTGAGGAGGAGTGAGTATGAAATGGCTCATTTATTTTGAGAATGCGATTTAAAGTCTCTGTTTCTGGAGAACAGACTCCTGACGGCAGATAGACGAGGATGACCTGCAGCTATGATGAGCACAACACCGGTCTTTGTTAGGAAACAACTGAATCAAAGATTCTGAGTTTCTGCAGCTTCCACCTTGGGCTTTTTTTCCCTCCTTTGACAATATATATTTGAGCATTTTTTTTTGCAATCATTCTGGCCCAAATACACTTGATGACACATAAAAATCCAACTGTGACAAAACTACACTTTGTATACTTCACAGTTTCATTGACTCCAGTATTTGTTCTATGCTGGCACAAAACAACAGTTACTAGTGAAGAAAAATCAATTCTGCCATGTCCAAAAATGTAATCACAAATCAAGTTAAAGAAACAAAATAGAAAATAAATCAGAGTTTTCCTTATTCTTTCGTGCGGCGCCTGTTCATGTATTGAAATTACAGGATGGATGGACATTTTGCTGATGAGTATAATTATTTGACCATATTAACATATTACATACATGATTCTATTTTAACTTTTTAGTGTGTTACTTCCTCTTTTTTTTTTCTTGTTTCAAATATTTTTACTATGAAGCAACTACTTCCATATATAACCACAATCTGTGATTCAGTGCTTCTTATGTAGAATCAAACAATAAATCCGAACATGTAGGAGAAAAATAAAGTAAAACAAAATAAGAAGAAAAAAGGAAAACATTGAAATTAGACAAAACATTGATTAAACCGACAGAACGTAGAAAAGATATTTATACATAAACAACTGAGTTAGTTAAGAGTGCAGAGAAATAAGCAAAAGTGCAATACAATGTATAAAAATACATAAGAGAAAGACAAAATATGGCGAATTAAGTGCACGACATAACGAGTAATACAGTCACATTCGGAGCTTCACCTGTCAGGGTTCTTATCTAAATAATAAAACAGAAACAGTGAGTTATTTGTAAGAACTCCAGAGCTCTTTGTGGTTTCAGTCTAAACTCCAATTAAAAAAGAAGACTGGATTTTATTTTGAAAAACCATCACGTTTCTTTCAGCCTGATGCTCATGATAGCAGCTTATAGCTGAATGCACTCGCTCTTCGCCCCACATCAACAAGTTGTTCTGTTTAGAAAGCAGCGGCCGTGCACACGATATATTTGCTCGAGTCGTGCACGCTGCTACTGTCGACCATATCTCCTCTGAGCTTTCTTTTGGTGTCAACACCATCTACGGATTAGTGATTAGTGATGAGGAAGAGCCTCAGTTACATGCATGTGGCATAATTAGTGTGCTGCACATTTATTGTATTATCAATTTCTAACTGGAAAAGAGCCACAGCTGCTTTGTTGTTGTTTTGTTGAATCTCTTTTTATGCACCGATTTCAGATTTCAGTTTTGGTTCACTCCAATCAGAAACTGATCTGACATAAAAGATTTCCATATTACAGTATCGTCCAGAGATGAAAGCCAGCAGGCTGAATTGTCAGCAGTCTAATAAATCATACAATCTGAAGGCAGGAGACCAGGAGGCCTGAAGATGAATTTAGATCGATTTCCCTCCATCCCTCACTGTCTCAGATGGGAACTTGTGGAATATGATTCATAATGTTTCAGTTCCCAACGCATTGTAGCCAAGGAAACGAGGCATGAGTGAAAGGAGTAGATGAATAGAGAGTGTAAGGGCTAAAAACATACACAGAGATGTGTGTAGATATGAGAGCAAGTGCTTTACATCAAAAGGGTAGACGGACTCAACAAGTCATATATCAGATCAGACGCATCCACTTCTGGTGTATCCTATTGTTTTCTGTTCAATTAGCCAAATGCCTCTTAATTTCCCTTTGAGCTCCTCCAGTGATGCATGGCCGTCATACGATGTGAGGAGTTCTTTTTACGTCCCACAGCCGTGTATTGCACTTTAACATGAACACTATTCTCACTAACATAAACATCAAGTAAACGATCGAGTCTCCTCTATTTCGGCTGACACCGTTCATTTCAATACAAGTGATTTTCTCCCTTTAAATAATGAAAACGAAGAATGTGTGACTGTCATGTGTGCAGACTGCAGCTCATGTTTAAAGAGATCTGTTTCGTGTCTTTATCGACTGGGTGTGCAGTCGTGCCACCTCTAACTTTCACTTTGAATTGAATGTGAGCGTCCCAAGGTCGAGTCGGGAGGTTTATTCAGATGGTCAGCGACTCATGCGTCGTCGTGTCAGGACTGCCAGCAGGAGTGTAAAATCCAGTCATCATTGATTTTAACTTTATTGTTATGTCTTACATGCTTGTTGTGCAGCTTTTATTTCTCAGTCAAGTTCCACTTGTTATTGTCAGTTTCTCGGTGGCAGTGTTTAACGCCAGCTCTATCTTTCTAGCTACATGGAGCTATTCAAATGTTTGATTTCTTTTCTTTATCAATTAATTTCTGATTTATTTTTGACAAAAATGTCTCCACATGCAGCTGCTAAGATGGTAGAAATTTATAGTATTGTTTCATGTCTGTGTCATATTCAGATTCAGCCTAGACATGGAAACTACTGTGAAAAGTGTCATGTTAATGTAATGTTTTTGGCATGATGTCACTGTGACTATCAACAGGTTTTTTCAGGGTATTTTTGGTGGGAGTGACGTGTGCAAACTAGACAAGGCGCTGAATCTCTACGTGAGACACGCGTGAGGGCAGTGTGTCCACGCTAACCCGTCAATATGTGCGCCGCCACAATGCACACGCCACGCAACCAGTGTGTTCCTGCACTTGGGTTCGGGTCTGACCTCCCGCTGCTGCGGTTGTTCTCGATGACCATACCCGCATCACCGTGCCCCGGTTCCCAATTAAAATTCACAAACAGCGGTGTTTGTTTTCACTCTTCCATATCTTAGGGGTGTGTCTGACCTTTGTTTTAATGAAGTTGGATCTTTCAAATGCACCTGGGGTTCAAACAAAAAAAAAAACATGAGAGCAGAGTAACAGAGTCTTAAAATAAAGTCCACTATCTTAGTCACAGGGCATTTTCTCCTCCACTTTTCCCTCAGCAAGCAGCGGCCTATCTGCGAGTTAGGCACAGCCAAGGAATCAGCATAGTCTCTGTAATGTAACACATATTGTGCGCAGTGTGTGACAGCATCGATGAAGCCGCGTGTCTGTCTCGCTGACAAACAAAAGTTATCAATCTTGTTTTCCCCCCTCACAGCGCCTGCGGCTCGGAGAATTAACTCACTCACACAGAGATATGTAAACAGAGAATAAGATGGATTTCAGCCGCGGAGGAGATTTGCACACCGGCCAAAATCAATACAGAATACAAAGTGGACTGTAAAAGATTGTAAAGGAAGCCGGAGAAACAGTCTACTCACGAGGCCGTATTGACGGCATCATCATAATTTCAAATTACCAATTATGCAGAGAAATACAAAGATAGTTTCTGGAGCGTCTATAGTTATTGATGCAGCTTTTTATTTTTGATGTACATATTTTGTCTATAGATATACATACACAGCATGTGTGTTTTTACGTGTGTGTAAGCCCCCCCCCCCCTAATATCATATTCAGTTGCACAAACCTAATGTAACACTCGACAGCATCAGTGAGGTTGTATATCTCTCTCACTCACAAATAAAACTAAATGCACTCAATCTTTCTTGTTTACAGCAGGCACCAGCATGGGGAATTAACACACACACACACACACACACACACACACACACACTCAACTCAACACTCTTGAGTCGGCCTCACTAACACAGTAACCAAACGGCTCCTTTTCAGCACTGGGGAGATGGAATATCAATCTGAGCCTGAATACAAGATTTCATGGTTTAATTCATGGCGGCTGCTTCAGATGTTTTTGCCCCTCTCGAGCATCAGCGTCACAGCGGCTCGCTCGCCGTGCGCTCGGCTAACATGATACACATGTACAGCCTTGTTTTAAGCAGTAATCTTTCAGAGGCAATTGGCCCTATCCGGCGAGCCACCACATCCTATGCCACCCGGTAACAGCTTTCCCAAGCTTCTGATAGGCTCAGATGCCAGATGGCTAACGATGATGGATAGTTTATTTACTGAGCCGAAACAAGCTTGTGGAAAGATGTGGACGGTGGGGGTGGGGGGTGGGGACGGACTATTTCTCCAGGCAAGGCTGTTGCTGTCTTTAGTTTCTTTTGTTTCTTGTGTCCTTGCAGCGTTTGGGTGTTTGTGTCTTGTTTAATTCATTTGCTCAGTAATTTCTTTGCTTTTTTTTCCTCCTTTTTTCCTTGGTTGCGTTTTCTGAAGGTTGTCACACATTTACAAACATTTTTCTTCCTTTCTTTCTCGGACAAAGTCAGATGGACAAAGTTTTCAGCATCAGATTCAAGCTTGACCTTTGACACTGACCTCTGTGGATCTCTGCTTGTCTGGTGTTTTATGCCTCCAGGCCAGCGACAGTCAGAGCCGGAGGCATATTGTTTTCGGGTTGTCCGTCCCATTCTCGTGGAATCCGATTTCTCAATAACGCCGAGACCGAACTTCTTGAAAAGTTTGAAATTATGATCTAAAATTTTAAATGAGTTTGCTCCTGCAGGCCACAGGTTGCTGCATGATCCGATTTCTCAACCTGATGCAGGAGATACAACCAGGCACTGTAATATTTGCAGTAGCTTCTGTAGAAATGACACTTTGAGGCGCACATCCCGCTGCACTACTCCTATCATTATTGGGATGACAGAGTTGATCCAGTGTAAATCTGCCAAGGCACTCTAATAGGTGCTGCAGCACATCTTGAGCTCGAAAAAAATCACTTGGCTCAACCAGAAGATTTTTGAAGTCTGAAAGCTTTCCCTCCCTGCTTTCGAACAAAGATCCAGGGGCGATCTTATAGACTCCGGGGGGCCCGGGGCAAAGTATGAGTATGAGTCTGAATATATGAACAACAAAGGAGGGGCAACATGTAAATATGTAACCACCAGAGATGTTGCAGTGTTTCCCACAGGGTGAGAATTTACTTGTGGTGACGGGTGGCATACAGTGCGTGTGACAGAACGCAACCCAGGTTATTTTCCGTAGCCACAAATTACAGATGTTCCCTGAACGCCTCACATCAATGCAAAGGATGGCTGCACACACAGAAGCATCAGCTACTGCAGCGCACACAACTCAGCCAAAGATTTGTTAGTTTGAAAAGACGTTGAAACCAAGTGATTTTATCTCCCTGGCAACATCTCTCTGGGGGAGACGCCCTTATGGCAGATTTAAGGGGGTTTATTTATGTTTACCTGCCTGTAATCTGACCACAGACTGAGCCAGACCCATGGCATTTCAATTGCAATGACTTGTGCATGTATTTACACCTGCATTAACACCTGTTTGTGTTCATCCAGATAAGACATCCAGATGCAGATCACATTTTAATAATTGATGTAATTGGTATCTAACTAAAGCTGCTGTGCTGTTGTGTTATCTGTGATGTGGAAGAAATATAAATAAAGAGGGATGAAAAAGCACAAAAGAAAACAGCGGGCAGGTGATGGAGAGAAAGACTGCAGCTGTCATGCTGCTGCCAAGGTAGGGGGTAAAAAAACATGGTGAACACTGATTATGACTCACACACACACACACACACACACACACACACACATACATACATGTACGAACACCAAGGGCCTCAGATGGTGACAAGACACCACTACAAATCTGCTTACATTCTGCTGGGAGCAATATGAAAGCTCTACCATGTCAACCTCTCTCTCTCTCACACACACACACACACACAAACACAAACACACACACACACACACACACACACACACACACACACACACACACACACACACACACACACACACACACACACACACACACACACACTTGCCCGCTCATCCACTCACAGACACGAGTCTGTGGGATTTAATTGGGTCCTTTCAGTTTACCACTGAGTTGACGGCTCAAAGCAATTACAGACACAGACAGTCCCCGGCGCACCACTGAGGAGCGCTTGATTTTTAGACAGCCACACCTGAGGGGCACTTGTCATCTATAACCTCAGCAGCAGAGGGGTGCTTGTTTTGTTGACAAGCACCACTGTTGAGCGCTTGTTTTACAAAACATTGTGTGAAGGGTGCTTGTTTTCTTACAAACCAGGCAGCAACACCTGAAAACCATTTGTTCCCTGTTGCTGCACAACCACCGGGGGACGGGTGGAGCAGAGCCTCAGGAGGAGGAGGCGTTTAATGACCAGCTGACAGGGGCCGAAAAAAAAAAAAGTAAAAATTCAAACTAATTCAAATGTTTTTACTGTTGGATAATTTTTTTTTTTTTTTTAAATTGTAATGATAATTTAATCACAACTACAATATAGATAATATCTATTATGGCTGAACAATTAATCAAAATATTATCACAACATGGCCAAGTGCGATATCCAAATCACAGGAGCTGCTACTTTCTTCATAAAGGTACAAATCTGTCACAGCAACCATGAATAAGTCATTGTAGCGCTGCAGAGACGCCCCGGCCGACAGATGATATTCCCCAGATGTAAAGCAACGTGCTTGTTTGATACAAGACCCAACAAAGATCACATCATCGTCATGTTTATATTTTCCGTCGTTAGGATTCTCCCTCATTATCCACCTCTTGTGTAATTTAACCTCCTAAAGCAGAAGTGGTCAATGACCCCTTCACTGACAAATGAGACCGCAGACCCCCGTTTGATAAGATCTTTGCTTTTAGACGTTTTATTACAGAAACCCTTGAACCAAAATAGTCACAATCTGTTATTGTGTTACTTACAGATGGAAATATAGTGAAAATAAATGATTCCCCTCTTGCTGGGAACCCCATCAAGGACCCCTGTGGGTCCCCGGGGCCCACTTTGAGAACCACTGTTCTAAAGTAATCAATACTTGACAAACATTAAATAAAATCCAGTTGTTTTCCCACTTTCTTTTCTCCTGGGAGATGTATTGTTTTCAGTCTTAAACAAATCGCAGGCTGATCACAGGAGGATGTCCTGCAGGCAGGTACCTACGGCTCTCAGCTGAGTGGAGTAAAAATCTACAATACACTGAAATATTGTGAAGTAGAAGTAAAGTAGAAATTTCTAGGAAAGTAAAATACCCTTTTCTCTCACTGACGATTGACCAACAGATTTAGCCGGAGACGAATCCTGAATGTCAGCGGTGACGGCGGATCCCAGGAGTCGGTGGTGGAGGTGTTTGGTGTCTGAATTACTGCAGAGGTGTGTGTGCTGTAACAACAACGACAAAAACAAGAAGAAAAGAAACATATTAAAGTGAAATATCACTGTGATCTCTGGACAGGTAGGACAGCAGAGAGCGCTTGATGTATAGAATCAGGAGGAAGGAAAAGGCCACTTGTGCAGAAGGAGCCCACAGAAGTGCACTTGTTCTGTAACAGCACAACCGCTGAGAGGCATTTCATTTCTACACAGGGACAGCTGAGGGGTGATTGTTGCGCACAATCACCGGTGAGGGACGCTTGATTTATATACACACACCACTGAGGGACAGTTGTTTATGTATTTATTCTGTATGTGCAGTGCGTAGGCCTCCTCCTGCTCTGATGAACAGACACATCCGAGCGGGGGCTTGATTTTTCAACACCCACCTCTGAGAGCCACTTGTCGCCCGTAACCTCGGTACGGCGGGGTGCTTGTTTTGTTGACAGGCACCACTCAGGAGCACTTGTTATATGAGAGGCTCCTGTTTTGTGGATAGGTGCTGTGGAGGTGCGTTTGTTTACAGCCATGAATGAGGAAGAAAAATGGCCTCAAAAGAATTTCAGGAGAATTTGCAAGAAAAAAAATCTTACCATTTGAACTAAATAAGACACAATAATAAGCATTTTCTGATTATTACAGCAGAGTGATGGCCATTATCCAAAATCCCAAATGACTTCAGCTGTGCCATTTACAGCTCAGGAAGCCTCGTCGTGAGGTCGCCTCCTCCCTCGCTTTCTGTAACGACTGCGAGAGCCGCTTTCCTGGAGGACGACGCACAAACTTTGAACCACAGAGTAATTAAACGGCTCTTATCTTCCACTTCTACACATGGCAGCAGCCAAGAAGCCATCTGGAGTCACAGACATTTTTTCTCTTTAATGAAAAGAAAAATCATAACTTCTAGACAGGAGTTGTGGTGTCGACCACCCTTTACAAATCAAACAGGAAATGAACTGAGATACTGGACATTGTGGAGTTTGTACTCAGACCTTCAAATATACAAATGTAATCATTCAGTAATATTTCCAAATATATATATTTATTTATTTCAAAGCAACTGTAGAGAGGAAAAGAGAAAATTATGTTCAGCTTACCTGTGTGTACAGGAATTGTATTTATCATTTTCATAGCTTAGATTAAAAAAAATGAAATAAAATGAAATTTTAAAAATAGATAATAATAAATAACAAATCTGTTCATTCTCTATTTTTTTCACAACCAGCTAAGTGGAGTGAGAGTTAAGATGTTAAAGCCTGTGGAGGTGTTTATGTGTTTCCTGGTTTTCAGCTGCGCAGCAGTGAGCTGAGAGCTGCTCCTCCTCTCAACATATAT
This sequence comes from Seriola aureovittata, assembly GCF_021018895.1. Lineage (NCBI taxonomy): Eukaryota > Metazoa > Chordata > Actinopteri > Carangiformes > Carangidae > Seriola > Seriola aureovittata. The sequence goes on from NC_079377.1 coordinate 22,899,154, forward strand.
GAAATCAAACGAAAACATATGGAGATTTTGTCAAGATCTTACACAGCCAGACGCAATGCAATTCGTGTAGGTTTCCATGGCGATGTTGATACACAGGCAGACGAGCCAACACAGTGCATCTTCACAGGAGAAAAGCCACTTCAGCAGCCTCTAAAATGACATTTTACTGCTACTACAATGTGACTGAGATGAAAGTGTGTGTGTGTGTGTGTGTGTGTGTGTCTGAGTGAGTGAGTGAGTGAATGAGAGAGCTGGGAGAGGATTTCAAGACACAGATCATTTCACAGTCCTAACACACCATTAGGTATGAGCAATCAGAACACACACACACACACACACACACACACACACACAGAGACACACACACACACCAAAACTGAACAAAAATGGAGCAGGAGGAAGAGGTATGGAGAGGCAGGGCATGATATGAGTGAGTGTGTATTTCTTTACATAACCTCTCTACATCTATTCTATCTAAACACATTTTAAATTCTATGGTACGAATGTTATAGATACATGTGAACCATTATACACACACATCACAGCTGGAACTGTTTGTGTGTCTGGAACAAATTGTCATTTACTTGCAACATCATGTTTTCGTCTTTCACCACTATTTTGCAATATGAAATTTAAAAAAATAAAGAGTTTGATCATCACTTGGTTAGGAAACATTACTATATTGGTTTGTAGTCAGGCCCGCTGGAACAATAATCAACACACTAATCTATAATTTAAGAAAATACTGTAGTTGCAGCCGTGCGTCAATATTTAAAGAGCATGTTGTCACTTCCTCGTTCTTGAAAACTTCACACCCGAAGTGTCCCATCAGCATTATCACAGAACACATAAGGTGCATCATGGACTTAGAGTAGATGTGACACAGGGAACAAAAAAAGGATTTCAAACACAATTTTTAATCTTAATTTATCCCTAACGAGATGACCCATCGCATTCACACACGCCGTTTCTGAGGAAATAACCTGAGCCTCAAGACGTTTATATGATTCCCGATCAACATTTTACCTTTCATTTCTGTCATAGGTATGAAAGTAAGATGAAAGATTTCAGAGCCTGCTTTATGGATTCCCCACAAGTGCAGTGCTTTTCACCCATACGGTACATTCAGAGAGCCAGACTGTCATTTTCACCGGCTTCTCACTGGCTCACGAAAACCTTTGTCCCAGAGATAATGGCTCTGTTACACACAGCACCAGGGGCGCCACTGCGGCACAAAGACTTATTGACAAAGCTGACTGTGGGCTCGGCTCCTGGAATGAAAAGCCTAATGTAAAAGGATTAGCTCCTAATATTATTAATACAGCAGAGAGTAGCCATGCATCAATGAGTGGGCTCTTACGTCCAAACTGTGCATTTGACCTGCAATGCAAGTCTAGGAATATTGTAATGCCCGAAGCCTTCGGTTTCTAGCTCAGTGGCGCTGTGTCGGTGGGAAACAAACCGGTGGCCTCACAGCGACAATCATCATCTTCCCAAACCCTGTTTAATTCCCTGTGGAGCTTTTTGTATCCTGATGGTTTTGATATGCAGCACACACACACACACACACACACACACACACACACACACACACACACACACACACACACACACACACACACACACACTGGAGTTACTATACTATACTAGACAGAAAGGGGAATCTGTGACCACCATCAGCTACCACCTACATGTCACTGTCAGTGCTCTGCATGGGTCAAATGTCTGTGTGTGTGCACTCACCATAAAGCTTTTCCTACCTAGCCCTGTCCTCTGACTTCTTCCTCTGTGCAGATGGTGGTCTCTCTCTCTCTCTCTCTCTCTCTCTCTCAAACTGAACGGACATTTAAACACAAGCACACAAACAAACATAAAATGTGGGAATGCAGACAGAACAAACAAATGAATTAAACAGGCCGAGAGCAATGACACAGAGGACAAAGAAAGAATTTTGCTGTGTAAGTATTTTAACCTTTAAACAACATAAACCACTTTAGAAAAAAGAAGAAAAAAAACAAACCACAAACAGATAGATCATCTGTGTCTCACACCACCAGTATTTTTTCAGATTTAGCCTGAAGAGCCAATTCATATTCAAACATTATTTGTGCTGAGCAACACAGGAAAGTCCCTCTCTGTCAGTTAAGAGAAGCTTAAGGAAGACAAACACTGCAATCGCTCTATTTCCACCTCACACTCACAACTGGCTTCACCCAACAGCTGGGATCTCTCTGTTCTCAGGGGGAAGGTCTATTCATCTCACTCTCATTCTCTCACTCCTTCTCTCTGCATATTTTATTTTTTGCTCTTTTTCTCCCCCGTCTTCAGGGGTCCTGCTTTTTTTCATCTCGACCTCTCAGCCATTTACTCTCAGGTCATTAGACAGCCATTTGTCAACGCCCGCACATCAAGCCATGTAAGGTCTGCACTCATCCGCTGGCCTCGCTCTCTCCACTACAGACTCTCCTCTCCCTCCTCTCCTGTGTCGCCTCTCCACCGCTCTCTCGGCAGGCCTCAAGGCCCTGCGCTCGCTTCTTCTCATCTTCCCCCCTCTCTCGTTTTCCCCAAAGTGCTGATGGACAGAAAACTACAAGCTAGGCCTGAGGGATGGCTGTGAGGCAGGAGAGAGCGAGGGAGGGAAGAAGATTCAGAGAAAAGGGAGAGAAAGACATTGGTGGATAGACTAAGGGATTTAAGAAGGCACAAAGTGCAAGAGAGGCTTGGAGAGAGAAACAGTGGAGATGAAAAGAGTCTGAAAAAATTAGGCTAGGACAAGAATGACAGATGGACAGAAAAAGGCAAAGAGAAAAACTGTAGATGAGCATAAGAAAAGACAGTTTGCTGTTGGTCTATTCGTACACAAATGGAAAGAATCATGTGTATTTTGAACCAAAATAATCCAGTCACAATTAATTTCTACATTAAAAGAGCTATTTGTAAGTTTTGCTATTGCTACATAACTAACATTAGCATTAGCAGCTGTTTACTTACCAGTCTTACCAAGAGCTTCAGCCATTGTTACATCCACAATGCAAGATGTTATACTACACCCTCTAAGCAGCGCTACTTCTTCAGTGACTCGGTATCGGAAAGTGACAAGACGGGCTTACCAGGCCTGGAGCTAGCTGGTTCGCATGCTAACGTCAGTGGAAGAAGTGATAGAAAGAGAAGCAAAACAAGAGCTAACATTGGCATTGCTGGAGAAAGAGCTTGATGAGTAAAGGGATAAAGTTTGATGCTGAACTTGCAACGTTTCTTCTAAACTAGTTAGTAAACAGCTGTTAATGCTAACAATGGCTATGTAGCAACAGCAAAACATACAAATAGCTCCTTTGAAAAATAAAGCTAGCCTGTCTCTCGATAACTTTTTGTAGAACACAGCTCCGGGTCAATTTATTCACATTAAATGCAAAACGGCTAAAAAGTTCTTCTGAAAGCACCTTGTGAGACACACTGTGCAGCAGTGCAGACACCTATACCTCATACCTGTGGCCATTTTACTGCAGCCATTACTGTCTGACTGTGTAATCAATGGCTTTAATTTCATCTGCAATATGCAAAGCAGAAATTCAGATTTGGTGAAATTTACTCATGGTATCTATCTATCTATCTATCTATCTGATCAAAGAGTCATGTCCTAAGAATCCCATGCTTCCTCTGTCTGGATAGATAAAACCAATCTCCACAAGGTCTACTAACCCACAGAGGTTATTTCTTTTCGGGTTGCCAGCGCTACTTTAACCGCAGAGTGCTGAGTCAGTGTGTATACTAAAGAGAAATGCTGAGCCACTGTATGCACTTTGTTTCAGATGGGTCTGGGTTTCTAGTTGGAACTGAACATTGCACAAAATAAAAGTCACAAAGGTAAAAGATGGTTCGTGAACTTGTTAAGGAACAGTGTGATCCAGTTATTGCAGGAGGATGAAGTCTTGCTCGACATAACTGTAATAATTCTGCCCTTTTGTACTTTAACTGTTTTAACCCTGAGTGATTTTTTTTCAAACTGTCTCTTCTCCTTCTTTCTCGTTTCTCTAAATTACCTATTAATTCTTCCCTTTACTGCATTGCCATACCTTCACCTACCTCTCTCTCCTCAGCCCTTACCTCCTTCCTTCTCTCCATCACTTCTTGACCCTTTCATCAATCTGTCCCACCGACATTCACCCCAGTGTGTCTCCCTGCTCCAATTGTTCCGTCTCTTTGTCTTTCTCTTAGGACGGAGTACTGTGTGTGTTTGAGGGAAGTTTAATGTCCACCCAAGTAATAAATTCTAGAGCAGCCGACTAATAAATTATTCAATTAGAGGACTGTCGTTTGGGGTGAGCAAAGAGGAGAAGAGAGAGAGAACAAAAGGAGTGAGAGACTGGTGATGGCGAATGCTGTGAGATACGGGGGAAAAATAAATAAAACTGAGAAAAGTAGGGTCATTACTAGTGCTGACCGATAAATGGTATTTTCATCATCATCGCGATATGAACATGTGCAATAAACGCATCACAAAAGAAGGTCAGCGTCCTTCGTCACGCCACCTGTTCAACAAGATTTAAACATGTAGAAAAGCAAAATTTTCAACATCTCCCATCCAGCACGGTTTCCTGAAAAAGGATTGTGATTTGGGTTAAAACAAGTACTTCCTCAATATTAGGTAATCTTTGTTGCCACGGTTACAATAATAACAACGCGGTTAACTTTGTCAAACATCGCTCTCCAGTGTCATACTCCTCTGTTTTGTCGACCCATCCATCCACCACAACCTCCTCCTGACAAGGACTTTGTCTCTTTATGCTACGTCACCACACTTTTCCCTTCGCTCCTGTCATAATTACTGCGGCCACTAGATGTCGCCTAGCAACAAAACGTTAACTATGGGTCAAGATTAGCTGCTGCACAGACGACCTATGGGCTCGTTTTTTTTTAACAGGACAATCTCAACAATCACACGGGCCAGTGAATAAGAGGAAATGTGAGACGTCTTACCACGTACCGCTATACGCGATGCGGCAGGAGGAAGGACGCTGTTCTGAGACTGTGAGCAAGCTCCCCCAAAACAAACACTATCTACATCCTGCATTGTGGCTGAGAGAAAATCCACTCATTACGTCCTGACACATAAAATGGCAACAGAAACATTGCCACAGGGTTGAGATGGATTACGCACACGGCCGCACAAGGTGCTTCAAAATGACTCATGAGCTTCACAAAAACCTTAAAGTCATCTCACACCTTCTGATGTGTTTCTTCTCTGTCAAGCTGCTGTCAGCTCCTCATCCCCACCTCCTCACTGCACTCATTCCACCTCGACTATCACAAACAAACACACAAATATTAAAGACACCACAGCACACACTCACACACTCACAAATAGAGGATATTGCAGTGATGGACACCAAAGCCTGAGGGTGAAAATTGAGGCCAGACGTCACGTCAAACCAAGGACTCATAACAGCTCAATACATCAGTCTGTGTGTGTGTGTGTGTGTGTGTGTGTGTGTGTGTGTGTGTGTGTGTGTGTGTGTGTGTGTGTGCGCAGCCAAGATGACACACTTTCCTCACACACAACTGCTTTCCCCTATCATAGTCTCCTAGCTGTGTGCACACGCATACACAAACACCTACACACAGGTAAACACACGACGAAGCACACACTCCATCAGAGATTGTAACTGACAGATGAGTCACTCTAGACATCCCATTGGATCTTGGAGAGACAGCATGATAGTTGTCGCACTCATTTACTGATACCTCTCCATCCATCTCGGAGCTCGTGTCCATCTTTACAGAGGTGAAAAGAGAGAGGGAGGTGTGACCTCTTGCTGATTTTTTGAACTCATCGCTCTGTGCAATTTCTTTCATACCACCTCTGTTTTTTCCACTCTCTTACTTCGATTTCCCTTTTCCACACTTTCCTTTTTTTATTTCCTACCTGTCTCTTTTTTTCCCCTCCTCTCCCTTCCCTCTTTGTCACGTCATTGACGCCTCACTTCTAAGTGCAGCGACAGTCTTTCTGTACTTGGCTTCGCTGTGCAGGGAAGCGCAGCCCTCTAACAGCCCAAGCGTGATACACAATGCAGAAGCGCCTGCGTCACTTTGAGGTAGTGAACAAATAACCTGGAGAACCCGTCACAGCTGGAGAGATCTTAAGCAGCGCAGTGTGATCTCATGGTAATTTCTAGAAATTTATATAAAAAGCAGCTCAGACCGGTTTTGTTAGCACTGCATGAAAAATTGAAAAGGAGCGAACGGCTGCAGAATCTCATAGTGAGAGGCGCCTATGGGGCTGGTTGGAAGGTTAATAAACAATGAACAAGGCTCTACAAAAGGTACCAAAATTTACTCTTGCAATACTACACTTGTCGAGGTTCCACTGGGATATACCACAACACAGCTTAAACTTGGTTTTGAATAAGATTATCTGCGCTGAGTGTTGGCTGTAAACGGTACAAAACAGAGGTGTAGTCACAGGGATTTCACCACATTTCACAGGGTTCCTTTGCAAGACAAAGATGAGAAGGACACTGGGGTCATGGTCATTGTACCATGACCTCCAGATCACGCATTGCAGTCTGCAGAGTAATGTGAAGCAAGTTGGATTGAGAGAAATACTCCTTGTCCATGCTTTCTAGAATTATATATGCTGTAAATACTGTATATATACTATATATATCCCCCTCGACACTATTGTGTAGTAGCAGCATCGATACTGCTATTTTGCAGCCAGACCATTCTCCAGCGCTGAAACAGAAAGTTTCGGAAACACTTCCTGCCCTGTTTTCATTTGAAACTCCGGGGTTGCGTTGTAGTCTGGACGTGCTATAGACGACCTTTGGAAACGATGACGTAGACACTCACGTTCGCTCCCTGATTGGGTCTCAGCTCTTTGGACTACCAGTTGTGAAAGCAACATGGACACAAATTACGAGTGTCACTGACCTTGTCGTCTTTGCTAGCAGCTGTTCAGACCAATTCTGCTTTTTTATCGCTACAACTGGCTTTGCTCCTCCGTCTTTGTTTGTAGTATTTTGTGCAACTAATCAATTGCAGTGCAGTTAATCTGCTTCCTGTTCACACCGGCTCGTGCATGCTCAGTGTACATGAACGGTCACGTATGTATGCGTTTTCAGGTGACAGAGACAGACAGTGTCAGTAATTTGTATGGAACTACCAACCACGTACTTACCAACTCTCTTTTGTGTGATCTCTGCAAAATGGCAGTCACCACTGCAGAGAAACTCTCTGTGCTTCACGCTGATCTGCACCTGGCTCTGCTCTTCAGCTGGGCTTCCTACTTGACTGTGGCAGCGTTGTGCACAGACATGAAAGCATACGCCTGCACACCTGCCACATTTCCATTGTAAGAAGGTGTTAAATCAATGCAAACAGACAGAACTTGTTGAATTTACATAGCTGGGCCCAGCACAGAATGCGGTTTGACTTGCAGAAAATCTTTTGTGTCTGTGTGTACACATGAGATTTAGAGAGAGATCTGACTGGGGAATATTTGCAGTTTGCATTGAGCTCATATCTTTCACTCACTTTTTTATGAAGCAAACCTGATGCAACAATATACCACCTACAAATCCCACTATTGTTGCACATGATCAAAAGCCTGGCCCTCTCTCTTTCTCTTACAACTATCTTTCTTTTTTCCCCTCCTCCTCCTCTCCCTGTGTCTCCCTCCATTCACTGCCTCTCCTTCTATTTCACTCACATTGATTCAGTTTATCCCTTTTACTCTTCTCTCTCCTGCCATCTTCCTTAAACCCTCCCACTGCCCCCACCTCCCTCAGTGATGGTAATCTCCATGTAGTATAGCATTGTCAGACTTTGATCAAAAGGCAGCCGCTCTCATTCGCTCTGCTTCCCTCAGACCTCTCTGTGCTTTCACGAATACTCTGTAGACTTAATGAGTACTATGGGCCTCGTCTAATAGACTGCTGCACACACATCTAACAGACGTACTACCCTCTCACACATTCATAAGCGACATGATTGCACTCAGACTGCATGGAAGAAGTGATGCAAGATAAAATGCTGACTTTACTTTCAAAGAGAATGAGGCAACAATTAGAGTTCGCTTGCAGCGTCGATGAAAGATGATGTAGCCGAGCATCATCATTGTCCTCTGCCGTCCTACAGAAACCTCGTCTTACTGGTACAACAGTCCCATCACATCCAAGGTAATACCTGCTCTGGATTTAGAAATGAAAGTCTGACTTATGTGTGTATATATAAATATATATTCTGCCGGTAGAACATTGGAAATCATATTAGACATGAGATTCATGTTTTTCCTGTCTCGGCTTATCCCACAGGTGTCTGGCGTCTTTCAAGTAATTGCAAAGTGTGATTTAATTCTCCGTGAGGCTTGTAGTGCATTGGTGGGAGTTCACGAATTCACATCCAAACTGGCACGTCAATAACGAGCAGGAAACCCGCCATATCGCACACAAACGTGGAAATGTTTTGACTGGAGACCAGGCTGATTTACATGCTCAGGCAAACAGACTCGCTAACAAAGCATTTATTTTTGAACAACGTTTAATAAATATCCTGGAGGAAGTGAGATTGAGATATATGAATCTTCTCTGATCGGCTTTGAAAGTAATTTAATAGAGAAGATTTCTCGTTCGAGTACAAGATGTAAAACTGCACGTTTCATCCGCTTTATGATGCTGTCTGAATCTGACTCCATTGTATTTCTGAGAGCCCAGCTTACAGACCTTCATAACAGGCAGGTAGTAAGAAACGCCACTTCCCCCATTTGGGCCCTAAGGTCGTCAGTTTAGGGTCCCGAGGACCAGGAAATATCATTTTCCTTTGCTCTCGCTGCTGTTCAGTTGCTAAATAGCAGATACTATTTCACTGTTGTCTGGAGATCACTCAGACTGCTGACTCAGCCTTTGCACTTTGACCTTAACTACTGAATACTGTCTGTTCTGGTGTTTTACGTGTGTTTTCGTATGTGTGTTTTCGTATACCCTGGCTGCAAATTAATTTCCCCACGTGTTAGACATGTTAATAACATGTTGCCTGGATTCACATAACATAACTGACATGAAACTTTCTGTATGTTTAGTCTCAAACTTAGAAATGATGTGTTTGTTTGTGACATTACTGTATTTACGTGTGTGAAATACTGTGTGCTGGAGCAAATCATCATATTTCAATTACCCCTGCCCTCAGGATTCACTCTCCACCTTATCAGTACTGCTCAGACCCTAAACTATTACTTTTCATCAATCAGTCCCTGAGTGTGCAAGTGTGTATTGATTTGCCAGAGGTCAGACACACACACACACACACACGCACACAAGCACACACACTGTATACTCAATTTCCAGCTGTGATTTGCACAGGATTTTGAGACCACCAACCGTCTTTTTCCCTTTCGGGGTTCTTCACGAAATTGGGTTTCTTTCTTTCTTTCTTTTGTTTTCTGCTTCTTTCGCTCCAGTCTTGGGCCTGTGTGTCTCTCTTTTCAGTGAGAGAAGTCAATTACAGTTGACACTGAGCAGACAAGACAAACAAAACCCTGAACTGGTGTTTGTTTTCTCTTGTTAGTTGCTATCTTTCTCCGAGACTCTTTTAGCAGCCAGTTTCTGACTCTCTCTCAGAATTAGAAACTGGCTGCTTCCCTCTATGCCAACTGGAAAATGACTCACATTATTAACTAGCTGTGTGTGTGTGTGTGTGTGTGTGTGTGTGTGTGTGTGTGTGTGTGTGTGTGTGTGTGTGTGAAGGGTGGGTGGGTTGGTAAGTGTGGGTGTTATATGGCTTACAGTGTGTATGCCATTGAAATGACACTCCAAAGCCTGGTAAATTACATTAGCAATTCTCTATCTTTTCTATTTCTCACTTTCAGGAAAAATCTGAAGATACAGAAGTAAGGTGAATAAAACATTAGTTTGCCGGTGGAAATGCTCATGCTGTCACTAACCAGAGCCAAATTAGGAAGCCCCCTCTATTTTAATTTAAGTCATATTTCACTTCATGCATGTGATTCGTGGTGTATTTGTGTCACCTCGACACCGAGCCCCTGAAAGCACCAGGCAGCCTGTGTCTTCAACAATGGCATGAATCGAGGGAATATGTCATTTAAAATGGAAGGAGTGAGGCGGGGTGAATGACGTGCATTTGTGTTTGTGTCTCCAGTTCGTAATGAGAGTGTGAGCAGGGGAGTGTGAGAAAAGGAAATTCAAACACAACTGGAAGAAAACGTGGAAGTTTTTGAGGCTTTTCACAGTCCTTTGACACCTCATGAAACTGTCTCAGTCACAAATTCACAAACTCATATTTAGAGTGATGCAGATTCTCGACGAGTGGGAGCTGCTGGCTGTCGAGTACTTTTCTTTGCATTCATCTTCAATGAGGATAATTTTACCAACAACCCAATTAGCATGTTTAGAATGACAAACCTCATATTATCACCATGACGGGACAAAAAGAAAGAAATTGAAATCTCCCAAAATCCTTCAATGAATATTTTAAGATTTCATGACATATACACTTTAAGTACAGAGCTGGTGATGGGACATGGTGAGATTACCATGAAAACAGGAAGCAGGGGGAAACAGCTACTCTGGCTCTGTCAGAAGTGATTAAAAATGCTTAGTACCAACACCTTCAAAGCTCTCTAATTAACACGGTAGATCTTGTTTGTTTAATCCATACACAAACAGAAATGTAAGAATGGGTGTTACGAGCTGGAACTGTATCTGGATGAGCTCTTCTGTGCAGCATCTGTGGCTGCAACACGGGTTGCCAGATACTGGTGGAATAATAACTGTGTGTCTTGTTCGCCATGGAACAGTTAGAGCAGTGGTTCCCAACCTTTTCTGACTCAAAGAAAATTGAAAATTTCTCCTAACCCTAACACCCCACCCCCCACCCCCCACCTCATCCCCACCCACCCACCTCATCCCCCACCCCCACCCAACCCTAACATTAACCTTAATCTGACCTCAATTCACACTTTACCCCTAACCCTTAACCAGGACCTCATTAGGACCGGGCTTTGGTCCCCATGAAGACTACTGGTCTTAACAAGGTCAGTGTTTACACCGGAAAAGGACCCACAAAACTTGTGTACACACAGACACACACACACACACACACACACACACACACACACACACATACATACATAAACATAGCAGACCATCAGCTGCTGGCTGTCATCTGAGTTAGAGAGGAAAAGTTAAAGCCTGTTGGCATTAAACAGAGATTGTCCTTTGGTACTTCCACACACACACACAAAGCACACATGCACACATAGAAACACACACACACAGAGTTGGCATGTGGTTGTGAGCCGTCATGTGACATAAGGGTGAAGAGTTGAAGCCACAGTCTTCTGAAAACACGACTGAGCTAACAACATACACTGATGACTGTGCACGCTCACACACACACACACACATCCAAACTGACAAACATAATCACAGATATACACACACACGGAGGGAGAGAGAGAGTAGCCTCTGATTCATTAGAGATCTGCTGACAGGTCTCATGCAGAACAAGAAAGACGACTGCAGTCAGTGGCATCCTAAACAGCCACACACACACACACACACACACACACGTTTTGTATACCCTGCTTAGGCTGACTCATGCACACAATAAAGTCTGTTAGATTTCTGTCAGAAATAGAGGCGATGCCTGCACACACACACTCTCTCTCACACACACACACCGACAGAGATTGATTGGAGAAGAGGAGGAAGGCTGTAAGTGTGTGTGTGACATTAGAGATCACCTAGGAGATGGTTAGACCACACACACGCACGCACACACACACACACACACGCACACACTGATCGACGAGAACCAGAGCAGAGTCATGCCAAAGCAAATGAACCCATCTGAAATGCAATCCCCATGGTCGTATAAACACACACATACACAAACAGGCCAGCTGAGCAGTCCCTGCTTTCTCATTACTGCAGATGGATAGATGGATAGATGGAGGAAGGGGGGAGGGGGGAGGGGGAATTAAAGTGATGCGGGGGTAGGAACTAAAGACAAGGAGGGGAAAAGATGAAAGAAAGGGAGAGGAAAAGAAATGGATAAGGAAGGAGGAAAGGGAGGCGGGAAGGTAGCGAGATGAGAGCGAAGAGAGGGGGAAGAAGCTGGATGGGATCTGCAGATGATAGAGAGAGAGAAGGAGAGAGAGGGAGGGATGAAAAGATGATGTGAGATTGTGTTGAGAGCTATATTAGACAGAGCAGGGTGGCTGGCTATATGGCAGGGAAAATTGGTGTGCATGCGTGTGTGTGTGTGTATTCGTGTGTGTCTGTGTGTCGCTCTGGTGGTGGAAATTGGTGTCGGCAGGACCCCAAATGGCTGTTTTCCTGCCTGACAGAAGATAAGAGAGAAAAAAATATATATAAACAAGGTAGCACGATCGCAGGAGAGAGAGAGAGAGAGAGAGAGAGAGAGAGAGAGAGAGAGAGAGAGAGAAGGGGAGAGGAAAGTAAACAGCAGAAGAGGAAGAAGACGAGGTGGAGGTGAAAAAGATGAGGATATCAAAGGAAAGATGAGCAGAGAGGAGAGATGTGAAGACGAAAGGAGGAGAGAGAGAGAGAGAAAACAAGGGAACGTGGAGTAGCAGAGAGAAGGAGAGAATTGGATTCATCGTAGAGATTTGGGCTAAATTCTGCAAACAAGAACACTCCTGTATTAACATTAATCCCCAGTAGAACCATTAAAACACTGTTCCACCAATCAGAATCAACCAAGTCCATGTTTATCCACCGTCTGGTAATAATCATGCTCCGCCCTGAGGCGAGCTGCCACCAGACCTCCAGCGATCCACTCAGGGTCCGCACAACCCCACATGATGTACTCCGCGCTTACCGAAAATCCAGTTTAGCTAGCCCTGATACTGAAGCTGCTCAGCGCGTGGAAGAGCACTCGGAGCACCCATCGCTGCAACGAGGACCGAGGTGAGTCTGTTTCATTGGTTTTCAGCCGATCGCTGCACACACACTCATGAACATGTTCGGGAAACACCGGCAGACCATCAGCGTAAAGTCCAGTCCGAAAACCCTCATCCACCTCTAACGCAGATCTGCTCGAGACAATTCCTTCCTCTGAGCTGACTGATGAGCTCACACTCGTCATCTCTCTGGATGATGTTGTTCAGCAGCTTGCTGAGCCTGATGTTGGCCGCAGACCGGCAGAAGCTCCACATGCAGCCACAACCCTGGCATTTCATTGGACTCTCTTCTGGCCTCAAAAACCCGCCTGTAGCCATAGAGTGGAGTCAGCCCCCATCATGTCCACCAGCTGAGAATGCAGCTTTGTTCAAAATATTTTGTCCTCCATAGTTTCTTTGTCCTGTCAGCCTTTGCCACATGAAACTAAGTTATATACAACCAGAACCTTAAACCTATACAGCACTCGGGGGAAGCAGCCATTTCAATTTGGACAGCTTGGCATATTTAGTAAGTAATTCTCTTTGTTCCCCGGTGTGTTTACTGCTTTCTAGCGTTTTCCTGGTGTTTGCTTCTGTGGTTTTTGACTTTGCTAGTTTCCCTGGTTTATGGATTTTTGCCAACTCCCTGCCTGCTTTGTTTGCCTTTTTCGGACTGCCTACCTGTGTATGACCTTTTGGACCGTCAGTAAAGACTTTGCCTTTCTGAACTCAACCTTGCCTCCAGTGGGGTTTCTCTGCACCTGAGTGTTAGTTGCTAATAGAGCTGGTACAAGGAGAGGTGTGAAGAGCGGAGGAGAGGAGGAAATACAGTTATCTGCAGTGAATTTCACACGTTACATGATGGTCGACACCAATAATTCCCAACCAGATGTACTTATGGTTCACAATAGTATTTCAAACTGATGCTGACCTTTAGTTTGTCACAATAGCAAACTAACTACAGTAGTCTGGCTGCACAAAGTAGAGCTCGGTCTGAGTCTGAGTCACTAACATCTATAAACCAGGTGTTGCAATTGAGAATGCCTGAAAGCAAGTCAGAAAAAGCCAACGTAAGGCTCAAAGTGACGATAAATGGCTGAATTGCCCAGTGACTGCCTCTCTAAATGATAGCAGTGCAAAAGCAAAATTGACTGGCTGCTGAAAAAAAGAAAAGCGAGGTAAAAGGCCATCAAACAATCCATGAAGTCAGTGATAGTGACAGTGCGAGCTTTTAAACGTATCGAACACTGACACAAAAACCACCTGCACCTTAAATGCTGAGATACGTATGTGTGCAGCCTACATGTGACCGCCCCAAGGCGTGCTGCTTCTCTGCTTCAGTGTACCGTCGAGACAAAACAAAAGCCTCCCTGTGGCAGTCGTCAGGGGTCAGATCCAATCCCAAGATGCTTTGTGGCACGAGCCACAAGGAAAGGTGCCCTGTGTTTTTCTCTGTCAGCCTCTCTCCAGATTCAGTCTCACCTTACAAGTTGACCCCTGTCTCAGCACAGTGAAGACACACACACACACACACACACACACACAAACACACACACAAACACAAACACACAAGTGAACATCCAATGAAAGGTGTGCTTCTCACACACAATAAGATGTGCTGCCACGCCTATTTCTCTGTATTGTGTTTTGAAGTGTATACACGTTTATGTGTTTCTTTGTAATCACAAGTGTAAGCATGCACGTCCTGAACGTATCAAAGAAAAGAAAACAACCTGACCAGTGTGGATATGAAAAATTTTGTTTCAGACCGCTGATGTATAATTATATAAATCAATTGCAAATTGTCTATTGATCTGGACAACTGTTCAAAAACTTTGTAAAAGTTGGTTTGGATTAAAATGAAGTCTTTGTTGTGGTTAGGGGACCTTCAGCATCATGGGTATTATTATAAATACATGGTTAAGGATATGAATCGATCATTTTTATACATTAACAAGAAGAAAAACTATGTTAAAACAGGAAATAGCAGTCTCCTGTATAATAGTCCAATTTTGGATCATAGACTGTAAATAAAGATGGACGTATCCTGCGTTATGTGACCCACAGGTTTCTGAGGAGCAGGTTAGAGTGGGCTGCTCCACTGTCGCCATCTTGGCAGTGCCCGTCTCCGCCTAACGCCTGACTAATGGGCAAAGAGCTGGGGCGTGTGTGAAGCTCAAACTTTGGTGAGAACTTTAAGCTTTATTAAAATTTAAAGAGGTGACTTGTATAAACACCCTGTTCAGTTGTCATGAAGAAAGAAATTAGCTTCAAAGACCAAAACAATTTTTCTACCAGGCTGTAAATGTGTTTATTTCTGCTGTAAAGTTGGTCATTTAAACATTGGAGTCAATGGGGATTGACTCACTTTTGGAGCCTCTAGTGGCCAGTCAAGGAACTACTGTTTTTAGCGCTTCGTGTTAGCATCATTTTTCAGGTTGCCATTTGTTTTGGATGCTTGCTGACACGGCTAAAGCTGTTGATTTTTCAGTGTCCGATAATATAATGACTTACAAACATACAAGTACCTGGGTCAATGTGTGTTGGTTGTGTCCAAGGTGTTCTTACCCATGTGACCTTGAATAACTTGGTAAAGGAAACTAATGAATAAATACTTATAAAGCACCACACAGGCTCCTGCCTTCTGTAAAACACTGAGAGGCAGAGTAAGAGAGGAAAACATAACACCTGTGACAATTCAGCTGGTTAATTCAGCAGCAACAACACTCCCAACAGTATTTTTCTTGTCACTTTTGTTCCTTATGACGCTCAGCTATGTTATCCAAATCGATTTTGTCCCAGCCACCACTCCCCGCCTCTGCTGAGAGCAA
Source organism: Seriola aureovittata (assembly GCF_021018895.1). Lineage (NCBI taxonomy): Eukaryota > Metazoa > Chordata > Actinopteri > Carangiformes > Carangidae > Seriola > Seriola aureovittata. The sequence goes on from NC_079377.1 coordinate 22,914,904, forward strand.
CACAGCCCACCTTTAAAAACAGACTTCCATATGTTATGGCTGTAAGGCAGCAAAGGAGAGGAGAAAAAAAAATTGGTGCTTTCCCTCTCTTTTCGCGGTGGGTAGATTGCCCTTCACAGTCTAATGAGTTCTGAAGGAGTTGAGCATAAAATGGAGGGAGAGACATTCACAGGCCAGCAGGCTGACTCATAAATAACACACCTGAGAGCAGAGGAGGGGAGGAGGAGAGATGGAGGAAGGGAAGGAGGGGGGTGTTGGTCAGAGATAGGGAACCTTTAAAAGTGGTGAAATATATACATCAATGCTCACAAAAGTAAAGGCCTGCAGCAGAGTGCAAAATAAGAGGGGGGGGGAAACAGGAGCTAATGGAAAGAAAGAGAGAAGCAGCTTTAAAAAATGTGAGTCACTTCTATACAAATACACACAAATGCCAAGTACCAAGGGGCCTTCACTCATGTCATACAGCCGCTTTGTGCTGACGCAGGGAGAGGAAAAGAAAAATGTACCAAGGGACGGCTGTGGCTCCGGAGGGAGAGCGGGTCGTCCACTAATCGGAAGGGTGGTGGTTCTACTTGCCTCCTCCCGTCTGCATGTCCTTGGGTAAGATACTGAACCCCAAATTGCCTCCAGTGAGTGTGTGTGTGTGTGTGTGTGTGTGTGTGTGTGTGTGTGTGTGTGTGTGTGGCAGAAAGCCTCAATAAGAATAGAAAAGTGCATATAAGCACACTATGATATAAAGACGGACAGAGTGAGATGAGTTAAAAATATTTTCTATTCACTGTAGAGATGAATATAAATGTGTTCCTGTTATCAGGTCAGAGACACATCTTTGGCCACTAGAGGGCAGAAGACCTCAGCACTGACATGTTTTCACTTGATATAGTTGTGATTGCTTTAATTAGCATTCATTTAAAATCTCTGCAACTGAAGAACGTAATTTCTATATTCGCTCTCCTTTAAGTTCTGTTTAATATAGCAATCACACTTCCACTTTCTCTAGTAGCTAGTTGCTAACTTGATGCTAGTGGCTAACTTTGTCTTTCATTTGACGCTGAGCCGTTGGCGCACAATGATTTTTATTTTTCCTTAAAGTTTTTCATGAGAGCACAGAGACTGAACCGAACAGCGAAAGTCTTGCAAAGCCAAATATAATTACCTCAATTATTGAGTGTTATAATCTGCATAGAACTACAGAACTGGATTTCCTTGGCACCATCCTGCTTTTAAAAAACTGACAACTTAATCTGATTGGCTCATAAATACACAGGGATTAAATAAAGGCAGTTTCCTCACAAAGCTGTTACTAGGGACATTATTGATATTCAGGTAGGTGCAATAGTGTGGAGGAAGACAGAGAGATGGAGGTATATATCTCAATGCACACATAGATGTATTCGGTGCATTCAGATAGAAAAACCTGTGTGCATACAGAGTGAACAGGGAGAGAGCAGGAGACAAAGGGAGCAGTGGTGTCTCCATAAGTAGTACATCTACATGGATGCACACAAATGCATGTTCATATGCATGAACACAGACAGGCGGGCAGGGCTGGAGCGTGGAAACGGCTGGGCATATGCTGGGTAGTTTACATATAGCCAGGAGGAGTGAGAGTCACTGAGGCAGACAGCGTAGCAGACAGCAGGACAGACTGAGGAGGAGCATGATGCTGCATACAAACACTCAGCAAAAAGCCTGAGAAAGAGAAGAGAGCAGGGACTGGTTTCTCTTTTACAGTGGGCAGATTATCTTTCGGTCATATCCACATTTGCATGAACATACTCAATATTTAAACGGGCGTAGTATTGAGGTGGTTCAGCATCAGTGCTGCTGTTTGACGTTCAGTTCAGGGACTTGAAACTCAAGCACAGCTCGTGTTTCAAATGCCTGTCACTTTGTTTTCTCCATAAACACTGTCACAGTCACTCTGACTTTGTTACAATACAAATTAACTGTGTCCAATCAATTTTTCATTGGGAGTGTTGTTTTGATCTTCTTGACAGTATACATTCACTCAACGGGTTTGAATGCATGTTGAAGCTTCAGAGGAGCGTGTATACATATATATAATGTATTGTTTGTAAACAGAATCAAATCAGTGTTAAATAAGACTGTAATTAGTTTTATTTTTAATAAAAACAAGAGCTCGGCTGTTAGTCTGTGGCGCTTTTCTGCTCATGCTAACTACCCAGTTCTTCTTTTCTGCTGCCAGAAAAGTAAAACAGTTCACTTCCTGTTCACCAGGTGTTTTTGTTTTAATGCCATTCAAGAATAATAAAAAAAAAAGAAAGTTCTTGGACCTAAAATCACAAGGTCAAAAAAAAGCACATTTGTGATTCAGAACACGACGAATCACTGTTTTCCCACACACAAATATATTGAATCCATATATGAATATATGTGCTCATAAAAAAAAAACATATGTAAAAATTATATATGAAACCTATTGGAAATTGGAACACGGACATATATGTCTAGCCCATACAAATATATATGTTTATGTATGCTTATATTGTAGACATATGTTATGTAAATATACATCCATCCCAAAGCCTGTCAGTATATGTTCACATTATAAACAGTAGGGTCCAAAAGTCTGAGACCACTTTATTAGAGTGGAAAGACAGACATTATAATGATACTAAATTAATAAGAAAAAACATATATAAACATATAGTAATTTTAAACTTATGCTGTTTTAGTAAACTTTCATATATAAATCAAATATATACTGTTATACCATATTTCTTTATCATATATACATATATAAATTTTACTATGGGTATTTCATATATGTAATGAACTTATATCCTCATAGGAGGTTGTATATATGTTATAATAATATATGCCCTTATAGGTGACATATATTGCAACATCACTCTTAATATAGGAACATACCTACCTAACCCTAACCATGTCATATATCACATCTTCTATCTTTGTAACATAAAAAGTAACCACACATACAGACAGAGGCTGGGGTGATGTATACACATGTACATGACAGACTGATAGGAAGCATGTGGTGTTGCATACACATGGGTTTTATGGAGTCAGAATGATGTGGCAGCTGGGGGAGAAGAGCGCAGCTGAAATATAACAAAAATACTCTTTCTCATGGTGATTTGTAGCTTTTGTGAACTGTCTCATCGCCCTGCAAAGGAAGGAAAATTCGTTTGTTGTGAAAAGCTGGAAAATGTCAGTTTAACTTAAACCTCGAACTTTGATTTTTTTTTTTTTTTTTTTATTCAGTTCTTCATTTTTAACCCATCTTCTGATGACGGTGATAATATAATGTGAGCACCTGGGTGTTTTTCTAAATTTCTTTAATGGTGTCAGTACACCTAAATGAATGAAGTAAAAAATAAAATAAAAATACTCTCGCCGTCATCATCATCCCCTCCTTTTCAATTCCTCTTGAGTGAAAGAAAGCATTTAATGACCTCTCCAGCTCCTCTCCATCTTTTTCTTTTTCTCTGCCTTCACTCACACAAAGGGCCAGACGAAAGGAGAGAATCAGCACTCAAATACGTTTCTATTTTTCCTCTCCCTACACCAGCACAAAAGGGCTGCATGACATGAATGAAGGCCTGAATTGAGTGGGAAAGGTTGAAATGGCTCGAGAGAAAGGGAGAAATTCGAATAGCAGGCAGGCAGTGAAAAAGGCACCGCTGGATCTCAGCAGCTGGCTAGTGGCTAGGTGCTTTTTGCCAGGTGCTTTTTCAGGTTTTCACATGAAAAGGCTGCAATATGTGCTCAGCAATATTTGTAATTTGTAGACACAATACATAACATGTTAGAGCCGGTTTTTGTGGAGTTGTGTGAGCCTGAGCGTTTGTGTAACTTTCATGGAACAGGATGAGGAAAGGAAGACTTTTTTCACATTTGGTATCTGACCTATGTTATATATTGTTGTGTTTACTTACATCACCCCAAAATATTTCCAGCACTTTTCAAACCTAGAGAAATACGTGATTTAATTTGGTCACCTGTCAACGTCATATCCCCTATGTGCAAGTGTTGGCGTTGCCTGTCATCAACTCAAAATGGACTTTTATCACGATCATAAGTTATTATAGAAACAATCTAAACAAAGTTTAGCACTATAAGCTCCCATCCCCTCCCTGACTTCCTGTGTCTACCATACGGCATCAGCGAAGCACTGACTTTAAATTTTAAAAATCAACTCCTGGTTAAAACCTCCTGAACTATTGACACTTGAGGAATCCAGAGAAGCTGATGGCAATAGTGAGGAAGACAACAACTCCTATGATCCCACGCTACTTCACGACGTCATTAAGTAGCGTCTTTTGTTATTTGATGTTACGCACCTGTGCAGAACAAACAAGTACATAACCGGAGGAAACATCAGACATTTTGGGTAAATGCATGAATAACATCATGTACTAACAAACCATTGGTGGTGTTAGGGTGGGGCTAGATATGGGTATACCCCCACCTTAGTCCCATCAAGAACCCGTTGCTGTTTCTCATAGTTAGCGCCTCCACTTGCTGTAATTATCAGTTCACAATGCTCTTGTCATGCAAGATGTATTCACTTGAGTGCACTCTTCAGGTCCATTTGCTTTAGTGTGCTAACAGCGTGATAAAACGCACCATTTCATCTTCAAATGACCTTCACAAGAGGAAGCAGAAATAAGGCAGTCCTGTTAGTGATACTAGCCAGCCGGCAGCCAGGCGAAGGTGTCTGGCACTTCTGTGAAAAAAATTCATAACCAGCAAAAGAGCTTCATTCAGAGCAGGTAGGAGCCAGAATAATTTATCACTGAAGCTGCAGCTCTTTGTCGGCATGTCTTACACTTGTTGGTGCACTTGTGTATTTCTACATCTGCCTGTCATAAAGCTGCTCTCCAGTCCTACCGTGTGCTGAATGTTATCCAAGTTTCTTTCTTTCAAATGTCAAAGGTCTAAGCCTAACATGTGGCATCCCTCCCCCACAAATAAATAATTAAGCCCCCCCGAATTGCCCTAATACGTGCCACCTGTGACCAACCACGTAGTAACTAAACTGACCAGCTGGTAGAGTCAACCAGTGGCTTATAATGGAAAAAGGTTAAGGCATAGTGGTGGAAGTAGGTCAGGCAGACTGACAGGTGTGTGTGTGTGTGTGTGTGTGTGTGTGTGTGTGTGTGTGTGTGTGTGTGTGTGTGTGTGTAGGATGGGAATGGCAGTACATGCTGGCTGACCAGCTGACTGAAGAAGAGGGAGGAAAAAGAGGAACGATTGAAGACGGCGAGAGGAGGAAGGTTTGCAGGAGTATAAGTGGGTCATGTAAAGAGGTGGATTGACAGGCGAAAGCGGGCATGAAGGGGAGGGGGCAAAAAGTGGGAGAGGGGGGAGGGAAGGTGAAGTGACAGGCAGGGTTTTTCAGGGCTTAAGAGAGGGGCAATAGGAAGGAGGGGGAGAGGCTGATAGAAAAGGACTTGAGGGGTGACAGCGGTAAGGGAGGAGAGGAGACGGAAAGGTGACAGGAATACTTGGGGTGACAAGAGTGGATGAGGGTGAGGGAGGGAGGAAATGACAGAAAGGGGCTGCAGGGGGTGTAGCTGCGAGAGGGCAAGACGAAGGAGGGAGCTGAAGGGAAGGAGGCAGAGAGGGAAAGAGTAGCAGGTGGGAGGATTACAGGAGGTCAGGAGAAAAGGTCACAGGAAAAGGTCGGGATGGAGGGGGAAAGAGGGAGAGAGCGAAACTACGAAATGACACCAGGAGTGATGGAGAGAAAACAAAAGGGGGACTGGAAGAAGGATGTTCCAGCTCCAGCTGTGACACCACTCACCTCCTGTGATCTCTGTTTCTCCCCCAGCCACCACGTATGTTTGTTTGTGTGTGTGTGTGTGTGTGTGTGTGTGTGTGTGTGTGTGTGTGTGTGTGTGTGTGTGTGTGTGTGTGTGTGTGTGTGTGTGTGTGTGTGTGTGTGTGATGAGCTCTTGGGTTGCGTTCAGGAGCAGTGATGGAGCATCAGAGAGGAGGGAAGGTCTCCTGGGACGCTTGCCCTATTGTATCGCTGGTGGTTTTCAGGCGGTGTACAGCTCGGAGGCCTCTCCCAGAGTGATGGGCCTCCACAGCAACCTTTCCACCGGGCCGCCTGTCAGTCAGCGTTATCTCTACCAACTGAAGCCATGAGGAAAACTCGCAGAAACAGTGAGCTCCTTTCATGATGCAAGCATGATGCCTACAAAGAGTGTTTTCTGTGAGCTCTGGAGCCCCACCAAAGCAAACCGGGGCTTCTGCAGGTTATTTCAACACTTTCACATGGGGCAAGTACCAAATAATAGACCTATCCGGCTTCAGGTTGGCACAGTTGGCATTCAACCAGCACTGGCATGAGAAAGATGTGGCACTGATGGCTCAATCTGTCTACATTGCGCAGATAATGTCACCAGGTGTGAGTATTTGGCGTGTCAGGTTTGTTTCTTTAAAAAAGTTTTAAACTGGGAGAAAAACATTGGTAAGAGTCTACAGTCATGCTTGCAGCTTTGTGAGGCTGCAAAACATGCCCACATTGACAATTAGCATCTGTCTATCAGCATGCTAACATTTGCTAATTAGCACTAAAAACAAATACAGCTGAGGCTGATCAGATCATTGGTTTTGCAGGTATCTGGTGATAAAAATCAAAAGTCAAAGGATCACTTAATTAGTCATTAGGCTTCATCCTCCGGGTACCACACACATCTGTACTAAGTTACAATGCAGCCCATCCAGTACATGTTGAGATATTTCAGTTTGGACCAAAGTGCTGAGCAACAGTCTGCAAAGATGCATCATCTGCATCAATCTCAATATTTATAAAGCTTTCGGAAAAAAAAACCTCATATCAAGGAATGAAATGTCAAAAACACTGAAAAATAACAGCAGAAGCAGCAGGAACCTATTTGATATTCATATTAGGTGAACAGATTATTTGTGCATTTATTAAACCACTGGTTAATAGTTCATTAGTAGTGGTAGTAGCAGCCTTTGTGTTTCTGTTTTCTAACTGTGGCTCAGATACATACAGCAAAAGTGAGTTTTTTTTCCATACATTACCTTTTCAATTGGTCAATTTAAATGTTAAGATTACCCACTTTAATTATCATAATCATCAAGTGTCAGTGACGACGTAATGGCTCGTTTTCTACTTTTAATCAGGTGTTTTGCTGAAAATGGCACTGTACACTATCATATTTCAATAAGATGTATAATTTTACTGGGATGTCTGTTTATTTACTGAGAAGTTTAACTGATGTGCAGTTGCCACTCTTGCTTTTTGCTTATCAAAAAGCAAGAAGAAGTCCATCTGTTGCTATAGAGACTTTACAGAGATCTTTGTAGGATTTAAATTTAAACTAAACTCTTGTAGTTGTGAAGGTATTGTAACACTGCTGAGGAAGAAGTACACTAAATACATACATACATACATAAATACATTCAGCGACCATTTATCATCATCAGGTAGTTTACTGTTTTTTCTGTTTTACCACTAACATGTAACACTGATCAGTGATCTGATAAAGAAAGGGGGAACACTGCCTCTGTGTGTTTACTCAGCCTGGCACACACTAGATAAACATCACCCCTCTCACCCTGCTTGTCTCCCTTTATATCTTCTCCTCTTTATTTCTGCCGGTTCCCGTCTTCCCCTGTGACTCTCCTCCTCCAGCTCTCCTCAACTTCACTCCTCCCTTGTGCTTTATCCTTTTCTTTTTTTACGCTTTATCTTTCGGTATGGTATTTAAGTGTGGGCGTGTGTTTAGATAATAAGCACACTTATGTATTTACAGGCTTAACACAGGGATTTCTCTTTGCAGCAGTATGTTAAGTATTGTGCACATGTGAGAACTTATGTAGGTGTGTACAGGTGTATAAAATGTGTGCAAATACATGTTTGCACTTGTGGTCTCTACAATTGCATATTCGTATGTGCTGCAGGTGCAAATGTGTCTGTGTGAGTGTGTGTGTGAGTGTGAGGGGTTTTGTGTGTGACCTATTATATCCACAGCTGTCTCTGCGAGCAGAGAGCTGACTGCTGCATACAAATGATGTCAAAGGGCACAGAACATGCCAAGCAATGTTGATTAAAGCTGACGTTACAAAGATAAACTTGATTAATTCTGCCACCTACTACAGGTTGACAGCCGAACAAATACTGCTGGTTCATTATGAAACCCTGCCAAGAGGGAGAACTCTCCACCACCGACCCATGTTTGATTAATTCTGCTCAGAAAAGTGGATTCCTAATTTTGTTCCGTGTTTGCTCTGCTGGTGTAGATTCCTGATAAAACAACCTTATAAAGCATCACATTTATCATTTGAACTGTGGACATGGCCACTACATGAGAAATACTTCATTTACTTTCTTAATAAGTTGGGGCTGGTAGCAGAGGTCCTTACGTAAAGTGTTAATGAAATAAATATATATCCTCGTGTTGTTTATTTATGGATTCAGAGTCAACACAGATGTGTATTTACCTTTAAGGAAAATTCAGATTTTACACAGCTTGTAGTTCTGGCCACTATTCCTATAGGAATGATTATATATATATATATATATATATATATATATACTTTTATTATAAGCTGTATACAGGTTATGATAAAAGTTATAATATAAAACATAAAAGAGTTATTGCTCTCATGTGGGAATGCTGCAAAACTGCTAAAAAAAAAAAATTAATAAACCAAACTTATTTTAAGAGGAAATGCAATAAAATTTTTACTTAATCAGTAAATTGTAAAAATTCATCAGAAATTACTGACTGACTTCCTGGTCAATTCAGGTGTGCTCACCTTTTGTTTTACCTCTGAATATAGATAAGGGAATATAGATATTATATAATTTTTGGCTTATTTACAATTTGCAAAAATGGCTTAATTATTGGCTCACACTCATTTCACTGATATCAAGATATTGAATATGGACATAATCATCTATGGCAGATTTATTGTAACCTGTTATTTTTGTAAATAAATGAGTTTCAAACAAGCAGCAACCTCCGGGGCCAACATGCCAAAAACTGCAGTACCATGAATTGCCACTTGAGGCTGGCTCAATCCCCATTGACTCTAATGTTAAAATGCCCAACTGTGCAGCAGAATTAAACAAGTTTACAGCCTGGTACAAAAACGGTTTTGGTCTCTTTAGCTAATTTCCTCCTTCATGACAACTGTACAGGGATTGAAAATTTATAATATATAATAATAATATATCATTAACCTATAAAGTTATATATAACGCGCCCATTTTTGGATTAGCCTGGAGTTAGGCAGAGTCAGTCAGGTGATGGCAGAGCAGCAGGAGTACGTCACGGAGGCTACGTCCATCTTTATTTACAGTTTATGGTTTCAACATGATGACTTATTAATAATTCATAAAGTCAGTCTGACATCTGATTGTGCGGTCAGTTATAGTTGACTGATGGATGTGCAGTAAACTCGCCACTGTAGGAACAGCAGTTACATAACCTTAGCAAATGAGAAACATAGGTGAGCTTCCATTCTTAAAGAAATATCAACACGCCTGTATACAAATCAAATTTTTATGAGACAGGGTGGGCTCATGTGGGACCATGTTGAAGTGATGTCACTTCCCAGTTACTGAATGTCAAAACCAATAGGCATAATGACAAAAATACTGAAAGGAAAGACTCAAGTTGTAATAAAATGGAATTTTCCTTTAATAACCTGGAACAGAACTCATAAGAAAGGCTTGAAGTGCCACTGCAGCATAGGCCCTCGGGTAAACAGGTAATGAAATAGCTCTCTTCTCACAACTTGTTTTTTCTCTTTTCTCTGAAAAGGACTCAAACACACAACCTGAAAACAGAGTGTGCATCGTCACCTGAGGTGAACTCCTTTCCAGCGTGGTGTAGATTTTTAATAAACCAGTGTTATAGCACCACAGATACCAGAAGCCCATGAGTACACACCCACTCAGAGGAATCGAACCCACAGCGAATCGTGCGCCCTTACCTGCTGAGCCCCTGTGTTCATCACCGTCAACTAGGATTATAAATAAAGCAGAGCGCTGCAGGTATCACAGGCCCAAAGGTGCACACCCACTCTGAGGGCTCGAACCCATGGCCAGATGCACAGGGCGAACCTTAACCTGCTGAGCCACTGGGCTCGTCTGCAGCTGAATGTGGGCTTTTTTTTTCTCTTTTTTTTAATAAAGCAGCCTTATAGCACCACAGGTACCAGAGGCCCTCAGGTAAACAGCTAATGAAATCCCTCTCTCCCTCTCGGACTAAATCATCCAAATAGCAACCGGCACCTCGGGCACAGAGGCAGACGGATGGCAAAGAATCAGGGAGAGACAGAGGGAGGGAGGCGGAGAGAGAGATGTGGAATGAAAGGAGAGAGGAGTGGAGGGGTGAGCGAGAAGGAGGGAGACAACAGAAGGAGGGTGGGGGGCAGCAAAACAGAATGAGAGGGAGAGAAATTGAAAGATATGGTCGAGAAACTTGTGTTTGCGTTTGTGTACTGTTATAAGGTATCGTCGGGCACCGTGGAACAGTTACGTTGTATTATATACCTTAAACATCTCGAGCGCCATAAATCACCACGTTAACAAACCTGACTCTGGAGAAAGCAGCAGGTGTGTGACTGCTGATACGAATCGAGCCTTTAAGGTGAATTAGATTTTCTTCCGCCTGATATTGTAACTACAGCGTGAGTCATTTACTGCAGCTTCTACTTTGTGTTCTCACAAATAAAAAGACCTGTTTGTATAAGTGGGAAAATGTCACATCATGTCGGCCTGTAATTGTGGCAATATTTTTTTTTCTAGGCAATATCTTAAATTGTTGGCTTTGTCAGAGTCGAAAACAAAACAATTGATACATTTGGGGATTTGTTTATAGATACCGTACCCTGCTTCTGACATTGCTCAATCGCATGGATGGATTAGAACAATATTTTGTGATAATTAATGGCGCACCACCAGCAGGTCAACGTGTTTGGCCTTCAGTGAAATATCTTGACCACTATAATATTAAATGCTATAAAAATTGGTACAGCCATCCCTGGTGGATCATAGACTGTATATAAACATGGAAGTAGCCTTTGTGACGTCACCCATAGGTTTCAGAGGGGCAGTTTTGAAGCTCAGAGTGAGCTGCTCCGACGTCGCCATCTTGGCACTGCCCGACTCCACCTAACTCACTGCTAATACAAAAACGGGCAAGGAGGTGGGGTGTGTGTGGAGCACAAACTTCGGTGTATCTCTCACCCACCTGTCACTCAAAGCAACACGCCCTCAATTATGAATAAATTTAAAATATTAAAATCTTAGTTACACAAAATGAATGAATACTAATGACTCTCCTCTAGCGCCACCATGAGGCCTGCATGTGGTTTTGAGCAACAACCTTTGGATGGATTACCATGAACTTTGGTTCAGACATTCATGACCATTCATGGCCTCCTCAGGATGAACTGTAATCGCTTCTACAATCCTCTGAAAACAGTATAAGTGTAGAGCTGTGGTTAAACAGCAGACAGGCAGGTTGCGCACCAGAAACTGGTGCTCACTGCAGTTTAGTGGGAGCCTACTTCTTGTACTGCAGACTGAGGGTAATCTTGGTTTTGATTTCCTCATATCTCTGTATTTTGCTCCCAGTAGATTTGATCGCAAGCTGCTCCAATTAGCTTCTCTGATTTCTGACCTTTTGATTTGTTTTTGTTTTTTTTGTTTTGAATTGAATGTTGAATGTTTTTTTCATTTGGTTTCAGCAGGAGCGGCAGTTTACTTGCCATGGTTTCCCACTGCTGCTGAATGAACACAGTTAAAACCCATCAGCACAACATAGTTCAACAGTTAAAGGTTCAATGAAGTAGAACAAACACTGGCAGGAGTTGGAGTTCAGGGAGCTGAAAGCTGGAAAGAAACCAGAGACCAGCAGTTAATTTGATGAGGCTTTATTCAGTCTCTGTTTTTCTGCCCAACAAATCCTATTCCAAGATAAGATCTGACCTTTTTGTGCAAATTATTTGATCATGTTTGTTCGAGTTTGTGTTGTATTTTATTTGTTTTACTGGTTTGTGGGATGTGACAAAGGCCAAAACTTGTGAACTAAAGAAGCAAATCATTCCCCTACTGTTAATCTGACATCAATTTAAGCCACACAGTTTATTACAAAACATCGTTTTACGCACAATATCCAATGATAATCTGTGGGGGGGGGTCAACTTTTCTTCCAGTACAACGCAGGCATGTGCTACAGTGACTTAATATCTACAGCCTGTAGATGACGATGATGAATCAAATCTATAACACCTCATCCATAACAGCTCATGAAACATGCATCACACAACAACTTTTGTAGTCAGAGCTCACCAAGTAAGAACCACTGCCAGCACATCAGACCCACACACGCAAAGAACAACAGCAGACCATAATTTTCACTCAAATACAGACCAACACATGGATGTAGCAGAACCATAAAAACACTATCAAACTAACAAAGAGCTGGGCAGATGTGTTACCACCATACAGCATCTAGACCTGTGCCTGACTAACATTAAAGGCAGAACACTCCACATCATCTCATTCAACGTTCAATATGGTGTCCTGTACTCGTCCCAATACCAAAATGAATGGAAAATATTCACTCAGTCTTTTCCATTAATTCAGAAGTGAGAAACATATGAAGTAGTGAGTAGCTAGGGTAATGTTTCAGTCCTTAAAGTTGCATAATGTAAATTCTATCAAACCAGTCTTACCTTCAAAAAGTGACCACACAGGTTTGGGTTGACCATCCTGGGCTTTCCTCCCGATCACCCATGATGTTGACAAACGGTGTCCAGCTTTCGCCCAGGACATCACAAAGGGAGTCGGGTCAAAGATCTCCAAAGGTGGTCCATTGATGTCCACAAAAAGAAAGAGAGGACAGACTCTTTCGGCGGAGCCTGTTGCGAGATTTCCTCTCCGTGTCATTAACTGCTGAAAAGTCCCTCTAACAAACAGGGTCACCAGATAAATCTGAGGGGTCATCAGATGATTAATCAGAGAAGAAAGAAGAAAAAACAAAGTTCTGGTTCACAAATCTGTTTACAGTTTTTAAACTTGTTCTATAATCTTAAATTTTTGTTGAGATATTTGATCATTTCAAGTTTAGAGGGAAAAATCTGGGTGGACTGTTAAAAACTCAGACATCTGCAATGCGACTCCAATTAAACACTGCTTTTTGTAAGATGTGAGTACACAAAAAAGTTTAAATGTACTGAATTACTCTCCACCACTGCTACTACAATTATTTAGCCTTCATCACATCACATCACATCACATCACATGTATTTTGATATTGTTCAATTAACAAACAAGAGGAAACTTTTCTCTTAAAAACCAAACAGGTAAAACACTAATTAAGTCACCACAGCCACCCAAAAGTCTATTAACATGAATAATAAACTCTATATTGATGTCAAAACTTATCTCTCCAACTATTAATTCCCCACTGTCTCACTGCTCATGTGTTTTGCTAACATTAAAAAATAGGTAACAATCTAACATTGGAAATGAATGGGTGCTATCAGCTAGCTAACATTAGTTAGCTAAACCGTAACTTGAGGCAAAAGTTACAAACAAGATGACGTCAGCGTTCAACTATAGATACTTCACACAATCTAATTCAGAAACTGTGTGGGTAAGACAGTAAAGTGTATTAAATCACCTGGATAGTTTGTTACTGCCACTTACATTTACCATCGCTGTCGCGCGGGGGCAGAGACGCACCGCGAGCCACTGACGCGAGCAAGGAACGTAAACAAGACTTTACGTCAGGGTGAGGAAATGGTACGGCCCATTTTAGGGGTGTCTGAAATCGTATCACAAGCATGAATATGGGGAAATTGTTGTTATAGTTATAATTAAAGGTAGGAAATATATAGATTTTACAACCGCCCAGTCCGTTGTTTTTACCTCCTTTGGGGGGGTCCATGTCTTAATCCCCCCCCCCCCACGGTTGTTGTTGTTATTTCAAAAACCTGTTAAGACTTCAATTAATTCTGGTGGAAACTAGGGCAACTTGCCAAAGAATAAATTATTGGTTTTTGGTGTGGATCCAGGACTTCTTAACATTAAGAAAGGACATTTTTAACATTAACTATGGCACTTTCTTCATGAAAAACATTGTGTGTCATTATGTATGTTTTGATTTTAAAAAAACAAACATAAAGATTTATTTACAATGTATAATATTGTCCAACATCTCTCTTCTTGCTTCTTCACCTCAGACGGTTTGTCTTAAGTTCATACAAATATGTCGAGGTGATTACAATCATATCAAAAATTATTCAGGTTAGTCCAGGTTTGCGTCTTTCCTCTCCGTCCCACAACAACCAAACAGCATCGTCACATTAGTGTCAGTCTTCCTTCTGAGGCTCCCTGCAAATTCAGGCATTGATTATAACACAAGCTTAAATGCTCAACAATATATCACAGTTTGACTTTACAGCATAAATCTGCTCAGGCCTGAACTGACTTGCTGTGGGACTAGTTTTCATTCAGCACACGTCAGGTGAAACAGCGGGAGGCAGCAGCGCCCCTCCCTCCTGAAAGAGCTTCATGCCGATACCTGTCTGGGTCAAGACCGAAGACCAGTTTGTTTAAGTCAACTTAAATGGAGTCAGTCCCACCTTAGTGCTCATTTCTTCTATCCCCTGCTGTTCCACTGAATTAGACTCTGACTCACTGCTGCTGCTGCTGCTGACGCACAAAAATCATGTTTTTGACCCTCAAGAGGATATCACATTATCTTATATTCATTCCTTGTACATTAATCCTATGACTTTAACCATAACTATGCCTAACCTACTTACACCAGGATTGTTATAATACACGTAAACACAAATAAATTGTTTCTATATCATTTTTAAAGGAAGATTTGATTTTATTACGAATACAATTACTAAAACACATAAAATCGGTCCAATGGGGCAACAAAAACGTGAGAGGTCAGGTAGTTAACCAGGTTATTTAGAGGTGAAGAGATCTCAGCTGTTACGTTGGAGCTACAAATATAAAACCCAAACACTGAGAAGCGGTTTTGTTTTAAAGATGTGAGGCTTTCTTTGATTTTGATCTGAGCCTCTGCCTTTACAAATCCATTCATCCAAACATCCCTTAAATTCATACTTGATAGGACGAATGGATAAATTGGAATCAATAACAGATTTTATAAATAAAGAAACTTCTAATGGATACATAAAACTACAAAGTGATTGATTATACTTCAAGTAAGATAAACAGTGGATGGTGAAATAGTAAAGTTAAAAAAATAAAAAATGATCAACTTTACCTTTGTTATCTATATCAACAATTTGTGGCAAATTTCTACATGTGACGTAAAACAAATTCCTATCGGCTCCTTGACCAGGTGTTAACCTTGAACTCTCCAGGTGACAGTAGCTCCTTTATTCTCATCTCACCACAGTTACATGCACTGAGTGCTTTTACAATACAGAGTAATTTCAAACCTAAGAAGAGTATAAAAGAAAATTAAGTACCTTAAGTAACTTAACGTGACTTCACATTGGCTGCAGGTTGAATTAAAACCTGTGATTTGGATTTAAAAAAGAAAAACCCTGTGTTTCTATATTGTGGTGAGGGAGCAACTTGATTTCTCCAATAAACAGGTGAAAAGGTTTCCGAAGCTTTTCAGTTTAGCACCAGCAGTTTTAAATCTGAGCAGCTAAATGAGAAGTGTAACCTTTTTTTCTCTGACACCCAGAGCAATTTGTGGAAAAAAATAGTCCCTCTCCTGCCGTGTAGGGACCATTTATTAGCCCACAATCCATTTTGTTTACTGACCCATAGTATAAAGACCCTTTTAGCAGAGAACAGAAAAAACAGACAGGACCTTGGACTGTGGGAGCACAGCGTTGGCTGCTGACCAGGAACGCAGACTTCACTCGATGTCACTTTTTATTGCTTACTCTGTCTACCTTGTTCATCAGAGGGGCCACGGCTCTTCAAAGGGCTCTCAGCTTTCGACCAGGCCTGCACAAACTTTATCCATCTGACTTTTATTTCAGTGCAAACAGATAACATCTGCAAGCATAAATCCACCAGTTAAGAGGGAAAAAAAAAAAAAAAAGTGGCCTTGTGCGTAGGATGCAGACACAGACAGAAAATTGTCTTCACACTGAAGTGCATTAAAGAATCTGTAATGGCTTTCCCTGAATGCTGATGTTACATTATTCCAGATCTATAAAAATGTCTAAAAGTTTGGGGAAACTTTTTCGCTTTTTAATCAATCATTCATAAGAAATGACGTTTGCTTGTTTGTGGGGCCGACTGCATTTTATCCTGACATGACCAAATAATCAATCAAATGATTGATGGTGATTAAAGGCCTGATTGTCACTGGCTTTTTTTTTTTTTTTGGTAACTTGAGTCCAAGTTTCAAGTCTCCAGCTCTTTGTCAGACAACTGCAATCCCAACATGGAGAATGTCTTCACACACTGTAAATGTGACTTTTTTGTGTCACGTATCTACGATTCACATGGATGTAATAATGATATATCAAACAAAAGAAAATACAGTTTTAAGTGCGTGTCAAGCCGAAGATGCTAATAGCTGAGATAATGTCCTGGTTTATAAATGAGGTTCTGTAGATGCTCAGCATGAGAGACGCTTGCAGCAGGTTTCATCAGAGTAATCAGACACGGAGCAGCCACCTTGTTTCCACTGTTTGAACGAGGATCCAGGTGTGCTGGAGGAAGAGCTTGGGTTTCCAGGGGCTCGTTTGCCGCCACGCTCGAGATATGATCCGGTTGAACCAGTGTCCATTGTGCAGCTGTATGCGTAGCCTGTGATTCAGAAAAGTTCATTCTATACAATCGCCACATTTCTAGAGCGAAAGCCAGTTTGACGAATATAACAGAAGACCAACTACAGTGAAGTGATAGAAGTGCTCTGATGGTGTATTGGGTGACCTCTTGAAGCACTAATTATGATGTGTCTTTTATCCATTATCGTTCCACGACCGTAACCATGTTCTTATTCAGGAGACAAAAAAAATGAAATGTAAGTGAACATAGTAAGACACAGCAGACAACAGACAAGGAGAGGAAGCAGCAGGTTCGGCTTTGAGAGCTGAAAGGAGGAAATCAGAACCTGAACGTGTCGCCACTCTGAGCTATATAGCTTATTCCAATTTCTGCCGCCTGCTGCCTTGTTTTGTTTACACTCCATGTCCAATCATACAAAGCAGGCAGATTCTGACCTCGCTCGCAGTGTGTGGTTTTGTCCCTCCTTCAGTTTTAACTTCCTTTCTAGTTTATGTAAACAGACAGAAAACAAATGTTTAAACCTACGGAAGAAAAAAAGGAAAAAACCCCTGCGGAGGGAGGAGGGAACGCAAACACTCTGCTTTACTTGATGCAGAGGCAGATGACTGCTGCTTCCATCACAGAGACATAAGTAACGTGACTGACTTCCCGTGGCTCTTTGTTTGTCCTTACTGCAGGTGTTGGTGCTCTCTCTCTCTTTCTCTCTCTTTCTCTCTCTCTCTCTCTCCCTCTCTCTCTCGTTATCCAGGTCAGCCATGGTTTGGATCAGGTCTGTTCTCGTGTCTGTTTCTCATTGCTTTGGTTTTACAGCACATTTACCGCACGGTTCAGTCTTCTTGTTTCCCACTGTACACTACCTGCCCAGCAACATACAGGAAACAGACGATGTTAGCATGCTAGCATTCACCAAACCGCAGCTGAGAGGAGAGTGAATATTGATAATAATAAATGATAATGTTGCAGCTGCTCACACATGAACCAGAACTAGTGTTAAGTTGTGTCGTGCTGCCTCCAGGAAAACAGCTGCACCCTGACAACCTCCAGCTTAATATTTTGAGATGATAATGAAGCACATTGTTTTGCTTCTACTCAATATACCATAGTGTCGTGTCAGTTTGTGCACTCCTGTGGCCTGGAAGGTGAGCCGTGTTTGTCAGCTTGATGTGGAGTTCCTCTGCTACCCAGCACCCAACGTGTCAGTCAATAAAATAAAAACAGACCGCCTGTTCAGCCCGAAAGCTCCTGCAGAACATCAGCCTGAAACACTGCTTTACAATGCAAAAGAAGTGATTTCACCACAGTTACATAACAACGACACTAATCTGATGAACAGTCTAACATCCCTGAAATGTCTCTCACAACACCTCAAGGGGGTTTCTAAGCTCTCGAAAAAATAAACAGTGACAAGCGCAGGACTTGATTAACACATTAAGAAACACTGTCTACACATATTTAGCAAAGCTTCGTGTTACATCACAGAACACAGGCAGAGTTATATAAGAGCAGCGTTTCATTAAAACCCAAGACACTGACGATTTTCATTTCAGCCGAACTACAGGAGGTGATTTCACGCTTTACTTCCTCCCCTGGTTGAAGGTGTATGAATCAGAGAAATCACCTGCTGCAGTTGTTGCTTGGGATGAAAACCGGCACACTCATGGGTCCAGATGATACATGGTTGAGAACGAGTAATATAGAGGACACAAGAGCCACGGAAAGCACATAACAGCAAACAAGCCCACAAAACCCTCCTTTGTGTAGAGAAGTGGCTGTTTTGTCCGAGCAGGAAAACAGAACAGAGCAGCTACACTTCAGCCCACTCCTGCTTTCTGCTCTGTGTAGCACCGCTTGATTTGACAATGTGAGGATGGAGCCGGTTGTGCTCAAATAAATAAATAAACGAAAAAGACCAGAACAGAAGAGAGCGACGGAGACTTGGCTTCCGGGAAAAAGCCCATCGCCATTCCAGGAAACTTTGCCTGGAGCATGGAAATGCAGAAGCCTGCGAAAGCTGCCCTGCAGCGCTGCTTTCCAAATGCCAGCTAGTAATGTGCCACCTGTTTAAAGCTGCAGATTCGACATCCGCAAAGCAGAGAGCTACGCCTCCCTGCTCCAGCCAAAGCCTTTATCCACAGGAAACCACTAGCTTAGTGGAAAAGACTGACCGCCGAGGACGAGCGCTCAGGCCTCACACACCACAGAAACAGACTGTACCCTTCTTCTTCTTCTTCTTTTCTTCTTCTTCTTCTTCCTAACTGCCTGGTTTGTAATTACACACCAACCAGCTGTGCACTGGTTTGTGCACAGCTGGTTGGTCGAGACTTAAGGAATTACCCATGTCACCTCGCCAGGTGGAGTCCAGCCCGCTGAGGGGAGAGAGGCGTTACATCTTCATTCCCATCTTTGTTTAGCTCTCTGAATCTCGCTGTCATTTCAGCTTACGTCCTCTGTCTCTATTATCTCAGCTCTGTTTTTGTGTCGCGCTCCATCACACACATAAAATCAGATTTAAAAACTGAATTCCTCTCAAACTGTTGTAGTTTCCTCGCCCTGCTCCCATCTTCTCCTCTTTTCTGTCTCCTCTCTGACAAATTCAAATAAACATTACTGCACTACATAATTCCAGGATAGTAAAATATTGAATAAAAAATACTGTCTCCATCTTCTCTATTCTCCCCTCACTCTAATCTCTTTCCCTCATTTCTCCCTGCCTTCTCTCATCTCTACTTTCATCTCCTCTCTTCTCCTCCTCCTTTGCCTCCTTCCCTTCCACCTCTTTTCTCAGCAGGAAGCCCATTGGCAAATCGAGCGAGGCAGGATTAATTGTAATTCAATGTCTATTACTGCCAGTGCTGCTTAGTTCGAGCCAGAGGAGAGGAGAGAAAAAGGAAGGGCGGTAGAGATACAGATGATGGAGTGAGAATGGGAATTTGGGATGAATGATAAAGGGGATGGAAGGAAACACGAGAGAGAGAGAGAGAGGAGAGGAGAGGAGAGGAGAACAGACAGTATAAAGAGAGAGAGAGAGAGAGAGAGAGGATACTTTGACGAGCACCAAAAGCAGACTGCACCCTGCTGTCAGCCAGGATGTCCAGACTGTCTCTGCCCCTGACATTTCCCCCTTGTGTCAGCACAATCTCAGGCCTCCCGCTGAACAACAGCCCCTCCTCTCCATCACACACACACACACACACACAAATAAACACACTCCCACAACAGCATGAGGAGGACTTACACACCAAGGGTGAAACATCCAAATATCCAAGACCTCTGGAGTCAGACGGAAACAAGGCGTCATTGTGTGGACGGACAGATTCAGAGCGCGTCACACATCCTTCATCCACAGTTTGAACTAAATGAACTGTCAAACTCAACTTTTTAAGGCAACATGGATGACAAGTCCAGAAAGTGCTCAGAATAGTTTGAACATCTATCGTTACGTGACAACTGAGCCAACTCTGCGTGGCGTGGCTGAGAGCAGCTGCAGCGAGCGAGCGAGCGAGCGAGGGAGCGAGGGAGTGGACCTTGAGCTGAGATTGCTTTCTCAAATGCTGCTGCAAAGGAAAAAGCAATGAGTGACATTGATATCTGAGAAGTGTGTATCAATATGTGAAATAAGCCACACACAAACAAAAAAGCAAAAAGAAAGTGAATATTCAACAAATAAAATCAAATAAACACAACTTAAATAACACCTAAACATTGGAGCACCTTCAGTCATCTTCCTGTACAGCTGTGAAGGTAAATGAAGCTAGAAATCATGTGGTAACAGCCGCACTGTGAGCTGCGGTGCCTCCTCCTGGCCTCGGCCGACACGTTCTCCTCCGCCGCAGTCGAGGAGGAGTCGAGGAACGCTCTCACAGGTTGTGGCGTCACCCGGCGCCGTCAGGAGCAAAATGTTCACACCACAGAGCGCCGCTGAGTAATGACTGCTACCCAGAGAGTGACCCCCTCCCCCCCACCACCACCATTGAATTCGCCTTAAGATTAATGTGGGCGTAAACTGCACGCAAAGCAATAAGAAATAGGGAAAACAGTTGGAGACGGAAAACAAAGCTGCTTATTTGTGTGGAAGAGGAATTGAAACCGACCGCTGAGTCTTCTACAGGCGAGGACATTTCAAAACATGCCTCAAATAATGAAGTAGAGGCAAAGAAGAGATTAGTCTCTGCACTCTCTTTGCATTTTATTTTGTTGGTGTGTCTCACAGTAGTACATAAATATAACTGACTAGTAACTCACCTACTGCTGACCAGATTGACTAGGCAGCTCTGGCTGGATGCAATACCTTTGGTAGTTGTGGGTGAGAAAAATGGATCAGAAAACAACTGAGAGCACAGCCTGAAGCAGAAGGAAATGTTGGCACCACGCAGCCGGCAAAGGCTGAGCTCAAACAAACCACTGTGTCAACAAAAAAAACAAAAAATACATCAACAAATACTGTTTAAAATAAAAAAATAAAAAACTCAATGGAGTGGTGGAAGGATTGAGGACGCAGGGGAGTAGAGCTGCTTCCTTTAAGGGCCACTGTGGAGCAGAGAGAGGAGCGCATAAGTGAATAAGCAGAACAGTGAGAATGGATGAACATGTGGGTAAGTGACTTTATGAATTGTTGAGATTCTTTGCAGCAGAAAAAAAAAATGAAATTCCAGCTGGAATTGTGGAAAATGTTGCTGCAGTACAACTACACTGGTGTATTACTGTGCTGCACAAAGTCAAATACGGTCACAGATCCACCAGTGACACAATTCAAGGATAAAAATGTCTCATTATTCCATTAACAGGCTCCTCTGTTATTTAGTCAGCTAACTGGTGTCCTGAAATATCATTTACAAGATGGTTCTCACATCTCAAGAGGTGTATCCTTGAATTTTGAAGTGTTTCCTTGAAGTGTTTACTGGTTGGTCCCCGAATATACTGGCACGCAGTAATACAGTAGTACTACAGCAATATATTCTATAATTTCTCATGCAAAAATGTCCTTGTTCATATTTTAAAGATAAAAAGCAAATTGAAAGTTCCTCTGTCTATCATAGGTAGAATTATTTTTATAAATAAATATATCTACTTTTCTTTTATGCTAGGAGCAACTTAGTACAGTCCATTACAAGTGCTACATACTGTAACTGGGATTTGTAGAGTTAGTGTGTAATAAACACAGTGTGCAACATTTTAGGTGAGTTCAGTTTTGCATCATTGAACTGAATGTAGATTATGTTTATAGACTGTGTGTGAGATTCTTGTGATGGCCTCATATTCCTGTGTGTCTATGTGTAACACGTTCAGCCCGTGAGTCGGAGTCAGTAGTTGTGTTATCAGTAACCGAATAGGATGGATTGCATTAGCGTTCCATTATATTGTTATTGATAACGTTTGTTCCTAATTGATTATTCATCTGCAGCTACTTCATGATGCGCATCATTACATAAGAGAATATTGGTTGGTAAACATGCGATTCTTTGTTCTCAGGGCAACAGATTAAAATGGACTGAATTGACAGAGAGAGAGAGAGAGAGAGAGAGAGAGAGAGAGAGGGAGTGACATAGAGATAAACAGGAGGCGGGGGTGAAAAATAGTGGAGAGAGAAAAGAGAAAAGAGCACAAAACACAAAAAGAGAAATCAAGAAGTAGAGAAAGATGTGGGAGAGGAGAGGTAGAAAAAAGAAAGGGAGACAGATTGAAAGACAGAGAGAGAAAGAGAGGGTTGAGGGGTAGAGAGAGATCGGAAAATAAAGGCGTAGTGGAGGCATTGCAGGCACGGCTGCCCGGGTCTGCGGTTTGTTAAATAGCTTTTTGATGGAATTGGTAAAGCAGTGAAGCCTGTGACACTGTTAGCTGGCACACCACCGAGAGGAAGAGAGAAGGAGAGAGAGAGAGAGAGAGAGAGAGAGAGAAATGGAGAGGTCAACAGCAAGAAATAAAGGAAGAAAAAGAACAACAGATGCAGGTCGAAGGTAGGGAATAAGAAGGAGGAATCAGATGGGATGAAAGTGAAGGAGAAAAAGACCAAAATGTTGATTACTTCCATCTTAACGTGGAGTCATTCTGCCCTCCAGAGGGGAGGAGTGTAACTGCAGCTCTGCGACGGCTGAACCACAACAGCACTGTGTGTGTGTGTGTGTGTGTGTGTGTGTGTGTTTACTGGGCTGACAAAAATGAGCTGACTGGCACTGGTTGTTAATGTCACAGAGCACTGGTTTGGGATTTTGGGTAGGCTCTCCAGGTCCAGGTCCAGGTCCAGGTCCAGGTCCAGGTCCAGGTCCAGGTCCAGGTCCAGGTCTATTGACAGTTCCACACATATGCATGACACACTTTACATACAAGAAAAATATTGTTTCTTGTGGACAGCAATAGACATTAAAGACGAGTGTAAAACAATAAATATGGTGCAAAAAAATCCCCTACATGCCTAGAAACCTCTGCAGAAGACTACTAGGACCTCGTAAAGGACCAGTGGAACCTACAAAGACCTTTAGAAACTGCTAGGACCTGTAGAACATCTTCATCGACCGCTACAACCTCCTCACATCCTCCTGAACCTTAAGGACCTCCAGCATCTTGTCATCGACCACTACAACCTCCAAAACTACACGTAGAACCCTGTCAATGACCCGAACCTCCAAAATCTCCCCAAGAAACTCCTAGAGGATCTTTAAAACCTCCTCACTGACCACTACAACCTCTTAAAGGACCTCTATCACCTCCTGGATGATCAGTAGGTACAAATCCAAATCCACAGAGGGAGAAGTGGCCTGTTATCCCGGTCAGTGAAAACCACTGTTTAACAGAGAAAGAAAAGAGCGCTATCTACATACACTCACTTTATCAACAGAAAATAAAATAAAGATGGATAAGATATCGCATGTAGACACAATATTAAAATGATATGTGATTTGTGGGAAGAGTTATAAATAAAACATTTTTAAAAACTACCTCGAGCCACAGATGTTCCCAAGTTCTGGCTTCACAGACGATCACAGATGTACAGGGACCTTGGCAGCCACCTCCCCGAGCAGAACGTACAGAGGATGTGTGAGCGCAATTACCGTCGCACCTTTTCAATTTTCTCCACGGAGCCGAGTGGTTATGAAACCTAAATGAGCAGAGGCTTCACATTTGTTTCTTGTGAGCCGCCAATCACGATCCCAAGAAAAATAGTCGGCATGAATTTGTTGGGTCCAAACGCCGTTCTTACAAAGAAGCTGAACTTCAGCTGCGTAAAAAGGTTTTAAAGTGCAAGGAAAACTGCCATGAAATAAAATATAAATAAGTGTTAACTTTGTTAAATGTCTTTTCAACCTGTTTCTACTGTTTTACAAGTGAATGGATAAAATATTTGACATTCTGAATAGATTTTAAGCTTTGTAAAAGGGGGCCCTGAATGCAGCACTGCTCTTGTAACTAATAGCTCCCATACTGCTGCTTACCCGCCATGATACACACACACACACACACACACACACACACACACACACACACACACACACACACACACACACACACATACACACACATACACACACACACACACACACACACACACACACACATTTAAAAATTCATACATTCACAAACTTCTGCTCATTTCTGCTCCGAAGGGTAAACTTTGATTTCAGTCTGCGGATTGCTCCTGACAAAATAACACATCACAGCATCAAAACACTATAAAGAAAGTCTATTTTTGTGTTTTTTTTTTTTTTTCCCCCCCATTCTCCCAACTTCTCTGTTCCAGATCGATTGGTTTCTTTGAAGACGGATTGTGAGAAGAAAACAGAACGGCTCAATCCATCATTCTGTCTGCCGGAGGCCCCCGTGCCATAAACAATACATTACTGGTGGTATCTGAAAGCGCCTGTAGGAGCCCGGCACGGTTCAAAGCTGTAACCACAAACAAACAGAATGGAACCACACAAGTTATTTCAGATAATTCACACTGTTATCCGCCTGCGTGCGCACTTGCTTTGCTTCACACCACTTAGGATCACGCCGGAGAAGCGTTTTAACACGTGCGTTTATCTGACACTCTTAATGCGGAACAAGAAGAGACTTAGTCAGCATTCATGATTCAGCAGCGCCGCCGAAAAAACAAGCTGCTGTGCCTCTGCTCCATCACAGGAGGAACGAGGGAAGCCTGCAGAACAAAACCGGGACGGATGAGTGGGGGGGTGGAGGGGTGGAGGGAGGGGGGGATTACGGCTTTGCAGATTTTAACGCTCTGATGTTAAAGACAGGGAAACAGGACGGATCGAAACACTGAGATGTCTTTAAGACTTAAAAATCCTGCATGAAAATGATTGTTTGAAATCTTATCTGTCTCTTTGCGATAGTAAAATGAAGAATCATCTTCACTGAACTCGTTTGTTTCAAAGATCAAAAATCCCTCCGCCACGTCTGGCTTAGTCAGCACTTTCACTTGTTCCTGCTGTGACAGCTTTAGCTTAGGATAAACCACTGAGGCATATAATGACCCGGATTCACCTCATCAGTGCGTTTGCAGGATAAGACTGGCAATATTTTATATTTCTGTTTCTTTCCTTTTTTTTAAATGCCAAAAAAAGAAAAAGAGTAAACAGTGCATTTGTTTGGAACTATTTGCACCAGTGGATGAATCCACACACACACAAACACACACACACACACACACACACACACACACAGGATGGTGTGTGTAAGATTGAATCAAAATGATAAGATGCATCAGGCTGAATAACCGTTAGTTGGATCAGCTGGTTGTATCTTGAGAATAATCCTTTAACACTAACTTGTCCTCTATAGTTTCCATTCAGCAGTAACAGTTCAAAACCTTAAGTTTACAAAGTTTACTGTGTCAAGGAAAAGGAGACGATAAAGAGGTCGTGACCTTATTTTAATGCATATACACACATTTCTCCCTCGTTACACTTGGTTGGCGCCCTTACGTTCATGATTTATTGATTAATATCCTTTTATAAAGTCATTATAGTTTTGGATTTCCTGCCACTTTTTAAATTAACTTTCCCAAAGGAGATACTGGGGGACAGAAGCACTGTTGGCCGTGACACAATGTAAGAGCTACGACCAACAGAGCTCCACCTTAAAGTGAGTCTTGTGACAGATTTGTGGATTAACTGACTGTGCTCTTACATGAGGTGCGATTGTGGCTTCAGTGTATTTTTGTCCCTTCTCATATTCATTTACACACTGTTTAAGCAGATAAAGTGCAGATAATATAGATAGACTAATAATACAGGACAGTCAACTAGTTACCTCACATGTATAAGCTGCAGATAAATACCACAGAGATAAAGTTCACAAGATTAGAAAATTTCAAGCCGAAGAAACTTTCCACATAATCAGAGACTCCGCAAGGACAGATGGAGCATAAAGACAGAAATCAATTCCAACTCTTTCTGATGCACATATATCTGAAAACAATGCATTTTAGAAATATTTCTGCGTTTGGCCTTCAGCGATGTTTTCTCAAACACAACGGCCATGTCCTCAAACTAATATTTCTACGACTCACGGGGGGAAAAAAACTGTGAAACAAACCTGTGTGTCCCCATGGAACAGCTGCCTGCTTCTTTTATTACATACTTCTCATTTTTCTGACACTGTCATCAGTATGAGTATTTAACATGCTAATACCAGGAAGTACCCGTGTTATATATAGAGGCTAAACGAGATACATCCTCACTCGTTAAAGAATTCAAATCTACATTAAAAAACCCTTCTAGAATAAAACCGCACAATAAATGTGTCGGTTCATGGCGTCACTGTCTCTCCGCAAGATGTTCCCAAACTAATGGCTCGTTGCTTTAAGGTGAAATCTGTCGCTAGAGAAGTGAACCACGCTGTCAGTTTCCTCAACAGTTAGCGTCGATGAAAACAAAGGAGTCTCTGGGTAAAGGCCTGGAATCTGCACCTGTCCACGGGCTCATTAACCAGCATCTATCCTGCCCTATTAGCTGTAATGGAAAAGGTCCCTGAAGGTGGCGGTGCTGTTACTCGCAAGTCCCAGACACAAAAAGGCAACCATTGTCACACACACACACGCACACACACACACACACACACACACACACACACACACACACTGATGTGGGCTTGTGGGCTCCCCGGCCAGGTTAGCTGGCACAGACGGAGGCTATTAGTGACTATGTTTTTAATGGAAACAGGGGTTAGTTGTATCTGAGACACACAGTGCTGGTTCCCGCCACTCCCACGGACAAAAAAAAAAAAAGAAAAAAAGAAAAGAAAGATGTCTGCTTCTCTGTCACCAAGATGAAAAAAAAAGGCCCCTACAAAGAGAAACATGCCGTTTGTTCCTTGTGTAAAACCCCCACAACGTGTTTACCTTCAAGTATCAGGCAGCACGGCTTCCACAGAGAGGAAGAGTTTGCAGTTGGTGTTTGTTTTAACGAAAGGCTTTCATCGGCAAAGTGCAGGAGCTGACAAGTTTAGACCGTCAAGATGGAGACAAGAGAGAGCAACTAGAAATCACAACACACACACATACACACACACACACACACACACACACACACACACACACAACATATTCACTCACTCATATAGACAAAGAAACAGCTCCATGGAAAGACAAGAGGCTCCTCAAGAATAGGCTGTCTCTTCTCTCTATCTCTCTCTCTCTCTCTCTCTCTCTCTCTCTGTCTCTCTCTCCCTCTCTCTCTCTCTCTCTCTCTCTCTCTCTGTGTTTGTGCACACTACAGTTTTACTACAGTAAACCAGACCATGATCTTTCCCCAACTGTGACTAGAGAGTATAAAACATAACCTAACGAGCTTTTCACCCAGCAACAGTTTAAATGGCCGAAGAGATCATCTCCAAACCAGCACAGAACCTTATTGCTGCACGATCTAACATACAGTTTAAATGCTTTTTAACGATGCTTCATGTTGATTTCATGTATGTTCAGTGTTTTTAAAATCATCTTAACCCAGCTGACAACCGCGCCGTCACAGTTTTCACGCAGGATCATGGAGGCGCTGAGGAAATCGTCCTTATGGAAAATGTTGACGGAGGAATTTAAAGGTTATCTGCTGAAACTGAGACAATGTTGATTGTGAGTTTTTCAAATGTCATGTCTCATTGCCTTGAGGAGCACAAACATCATTTTATTCATTTAACATAAACAATCCAATTACATTTAGCTCTTTGCCTCTCATCAGTCATTTTATAATAATAGGTTAATTTTGACTAAACTGGTGTTTTAATTACTGACATGGCGGCTTAACACATTAATGTTTTTTGATGACAGTTTATTTAATGATTTTTTACCGTGTAGCCCATTAGGAAGATTTGGACTGTGACCTGAGAAGATGACACATTTTTTTACTCTTTCTTTTATTATCTATTTCTTTTTAACATTAAAGTTGATGAGTGATTTCAGGTTCGTTGCCTCTTTCTTCCTGGTCTTGTTTGCGCAGGTAGAGAAATCAAGATAAATTTCATCACTTCTTGTAGCCGCAGACGAAAGACATTTATTCTAGTAAAAAGTGTGAAAAACAAGCTCCCACAGATTGAAAACTGCCTGAGCTCAATAATCCATCGCACCAAAACATGAAGCGCTAATTTATTTTTGTCAGAGTTTTCTGTTTCATCATTATTTCATTGTGCCCATGTTGAGCATTTTCATATCAGTGTGTGGATTAAGTAACACTCTGCTTAGTGTCAATCACCTGAAACCCACAGGGGGAAATGAAAGGAAATAATCCCTCAAAACCGAACAAACTTTGACTCATACATGCTCACAATAAGCTCCGAGACAGACACACAGAGCGAGCAGGAGATGTCTCTTCAAAACAAGAACGTGTTCTTATTAAAACTCCTGCTGACATTTTGTTCTTTTAACCCTTTACAGCCAGTTTTCCCCTTTTAGTTCTCCTTAAGTACCTTTTAAAGGTGCTTTCAGGCAGTAAATAGTCGCCAGCAGCTCCATTAATCTTGAACACACATATGTTTTTAAAGAAAAGAGAGAAGCAGAGAGCATCATGGTCCTATCTCCTTCCTCCTCTTGTGTGTGTGAAGCTTTTATTTTGAGTTTATTCAGCAGCACAGTGTGGTACAGGTTCATCAGAAACTCGATTACACTGATTAAAGTCTGCGTGATCAGCTCAGATCTACAGGGTTTCATCACAGAAACGTCCAGTGAAGGAAGAAAAAGCCACTAAAACTCAGATATGTCTGCTGTTGTATTCACTACTGTCCGGTCTGAATTGAAACTCTCGCTCTGTATTAACCTGTCGTTGCATCACAGAATAGTATCATTTATGTGCAGGTGTAACTTGTTGTTGATTATTGATCCTGTCTGGCAACCATGACGGATCATTACTGACTGTATTATTAAACAAGCGTGTGTTGAGTTGTTGAGCTTTAGAGATGCTGGTAGGAAGCAAACAAAGAAGTTTGTTTCCCACTAGTCTCATGGAGACACGAGAGAGCTTTTGATATTATCATGTAACTCTGGAGGTAGTTCAACAATGTGTGAATATCTTTCCAGACAAAGCATTCAGTTAGAAGTATAATCAGTCATTTTCAGCCGACGCCGTTTACATTTCCCTCCAAAATCTGTACAGTACAACGCTAATTGAACATTTTTATTCCGGCTCTGCAGTTGTACTGTGGGTCGTGTGAGGTGGCACTTGTTGCGCGCTAATTGTCGCCTCTTGGGAAATGTAAAATCTGATTGAATGAGTTTAGCAGGGGCGCATTTCATATGTTCACTTAAAACCAATTTATCCTCACCGCTTGAAACTGATGATAGGAGAGAAACTCTTTTGCTAAGTTGACACACACTCACACACACACACGCATCATGACTATGGTGCGTGTGTGTGTGTGTGTGTGTGTGTGTGTGTGTGAGTGTGTGTGTTTGTGTTTCTAAATAGTCCATTAGTGCGCTGTAAAAAGACAAATTAGTTGAGATGAAGAAACAGACCCACTGGGGTTCAGAGCTAATAGCCTACACAGTCATATAACACACACACACACACACACGCACACACACACACACACACACACACACACACCAACTCATACAGTGTGTCAATAAAGACATTGAGCTGAAATATCACTGAGAATTCACACGGCGTTGTTAAACATTCGATTTTCTTTCAACAGCTCTTCTGTGCGTCTGTGCGTATTAGTTTTGGTGTGTTGGTGAGTTACAGAATATTCTAATGAGTCAAACGTGTGAATTTGTACAGTGTGTTTGTACATGTGTGTGTGTGTGTGCGTAGCTGAGTTGTAGTACAGTTAGTAATGAAGGACGGTGAAAGGAAAATGCAAAATAAGAGATTGGGAGAAATTGTTCTTTTGCATCAAGAGGAGGAGGAGGAGGAGGAGGAGGAGGGGAGGGGTCACAGAGGTCATTAATGGGTCTCCATGGAGAGATGATTACGCTATCTCTTTAAAAAACAGGCATTAGGAGAGAGGTAGAGAGTCTGATGACTAACTTTGTGTTCTAATTGCACAGAGCTGGAGGGACAGGACAAAAAAAACAGCTTGTACAGTCCTTGACATTCCCACCAGAGTGAAGCTAAGGAAAGAACCTGCAGCTCGGGCCTTGAGAGGCAGGTTTCGGTTTCTGTGTTTCGAAGTCACTGCTGGTTTCTTCGATGCATGTGTTACTCTCAGATAACAGCTGAAATGCCTCCATCTGTAATTGTAGTCTGGCGGCCTGCAGAGAAGACAGAAATGTCAGCAGGGCTCGGCGGCAAATTGCCAGAGCAGCTTTTTCCAGAGTGTGTGTGTGTGTATGTGTGTGTGTGTGTGTGTGTGTGTGTGTGTGTTTGTGTGTGTGTGTGTGTGTGTGTGTGTTTGTTGCATACGTGTAGAGCGGATTCACTTATTCTGTTGATTTGGGGACAGCTGTCTAATTGGGTGCAAAATAGTTATCCACATTTCTTTCATATACCTACTGCAGTTGCCTTCAGTGTCATCAATCGATTGGGACTCTGATAGTTTGGTGAGATGCACGTCTTTGAGGATGATGTGTCCAATGCAGAGGTTAGTCCAGGGCATATTTAGCCTGGCGTTAAACCAAGACTGTAACAAGAAGCAACTGCCAGCGTAGCTCTGTCGAAAGAAAGGTGGTGTCTTGCTTCTTTATGTAATTTATTTACATGTATGTAAAAGAGAAAATCCTCCTCCGGAGTAAATACGTGTAGGTTTCCACACATGGAACTTACCTCAGAGAAAGATGTGAAGAAAAAGGTTTGACAGCTCGATGTCTCTTTGCAGCAAACAGGTGACGGCCACCTGCCTGCACCTATCGACCTGTGCTGGCCTCAAGGAGCCGCGATTGATCACTGTGCAAGGCAACACTTGCAGGGAGCTATTTTGGTCCCATCGCAAGGATCTTACTGTTTGCTCCAGATAATGATACGCCACACAATAATGCCCACGAAGTTATGGACATAAAGCAATAAACAAAAAAAACAGAAAAAAAATAGCAACAAAAACTGAAAGTTAATCAGCTAAAAAAAACAAGAGACTACAGTACACGACATTAATAAAGTACTGCACATGATCGCATAATAAAATATAAATTTAATGAGTATTTACATGATCCAATTTTCACATCTTTTTCTGCAGATTATGATCCATATAAAAGAGATATAAACCTTTGCTTCTGTTGCATTACGCTGTGAGAGACATAGGAACCCTGATCTGCTGCTGATGCCTGCAGACGTGACAGAACTGAATATCTGAAATAGTCCAAATGATTGCCATAAGTCAGTGGGGGAATCATATGGGGGAAAAAGCTCATTCAAGGCCGATCTGTGGGTCAGCACTGTGACAAACTCAAATGAAGGAGTGACAGGCAGCCTCCCCAGTCAGTTCAGGAAAGTAGTTGAGCCGTCAAAATAAAGGAGTCTCACACCCTGACACCAGCCTCATTTTAAACATATCAATACTCTTATCATGTCACAACACAGTGGCAGTGGCACGTCGCCTACATTTAACTTTGGGGTCTTCAGAATTCTGGCAGAAAAACTTACCCTGTTGAAAAACCATCTTTTCTTCTTCTTTGCTAAATTTTGTCGTAGACATTTGCTGTCGATTGATCATTCATCGGACTTCTCATCATCTGTACATCCATCACTCTGTGCTGATTGCTGGTGCTTCAGTTTTCTACATCTCTCTGTGCACAACAAAGAAAGAATGAAGAGATGACTCAGGAAACACACACACACACACACACACACACACACACACACACAAAGTGTAAGAGGAGGTATTATTTCATCTCTCAGTGTTATGATGATAATGATAGTGGAGAATTAGGAGCTATATTTCTCACTCTATCTTTATTTCTTTGTCTGCTTGCCATACAAGAGCTGTTTTTGACCTTACCAGCAATCTGTTTCACTATTTATCTTCTTTTCTGTGTGTGTGTCTGTGTGTGTGTGTGTGTGGTGTGTGTGTGTGTGTGTGTACCTGTGTGTGCACATCCATCCCTCTCAGCTCTCTGCGATTACCACTAACTACTCCCGGGCACAGTAGTTCAGGTATTGATTTTCCTCCTTGTTTGTTCTGTCTTTCTGTCCCCTCCAAACCACTCCCTTGAGAGAGAGAGAGAGTGTGTGTGTGTGTGTGTGTGTGTGTGTGTGTGTGTGTGTGTGTGTGTGTGTTTGTGTGTGTGTGTGTGTGTGTGTGTGTGTGTGTATGTATGTTGTGTGTGTTTGCTCTCATACATCTATCTTTGTGAACCAATTTCAGTTCCAAAAATGTTTGTACTCTCTGGTTAAATGCTAAACTGCATTTTGTTTTACTGGGACTTTTGCACAATGATAAATAAATGAATCTTGAAACTACAGCATTTATGTGAATGATGGCCCTTCTTCTAACTCCCTGAAACCCGTGAGTTTCTGTGTATTTGTGTGTTTTTGTGTGTTTTTGTGCGCCCTGGCTCATATGCATGGATAAATTATGATACGACAGATTCCAGGGTGGAGACAAGTAAATGGCTCCTAAATAAGATCAAGAATCAAGAACCGTCTATTTGGTTCTAATTTATTTTCTCCTTGTGGTTGTTTTGTGTGTTTCTGTAGTCATCTTGTGTCTCTTTGTGCTTTGTCAGGAGTGATGGTTCCCCTGGGCCCGTGCCTGACAGACCCATTCAGTAATTTATTCATGCTCTCGGGCACGTCTGTGTTTACGTGCATGTGTGAATAACACATGAAGTCTTGTAGTCACAAATCTTAATCTTATTTTTGTAAATTGTTTGTGTGAATTCAGAAGTCTTCAGTAGTTGTTCTGATTAGTCCATATTCTTTTTTAAGGCTTCTAATGTGTAATGATGGAAAATGTCCAGTAGAGAGCGACAGAGGGCTGTGAACATCTTTTCATTGACAGTCACTGTATTTAACCACTGACCATGTACGACAACATCACAGCAAATATGTTTTAAATAACCTCTTATGTTGGATTATATCTGTCATTAAATCTTTCAAAGACTCAAGACTCAACAGTAGAAATGAAGTAAAAGGCAAGAAACTGAATCTGTGAACACTGACCATTAAGTCAAGTACTCTTGCCATGATGTTAAATGAGAAAATACTATTTATAAAGACTAACATTCTATTTTTAGCCATTTTTCCTAAGAACATGGCAATTTTCACATGTCCGTATTAAACAACTTGACATTTCTAAATATCACCAATAAATGGAAGTGGTTTTTCTGGCATCATCATCATCATCATCATCATCATCATCATCATCATCATCATCATCATCATCATCATCATCATCATCATCATCACCATCATCACAGCCCATTTTGAGAACTAATGACATCCATGCAGTCTCCTTTGTCCATAAATTAGGTTCTCCTTCTGTTGGCACCAGTCATTCAGTTTTCAGTGTGGATACCTTTGAATGACAGTAAAAGACAAACACTAGTTCAGACATGGTGGGTCACAATTAGTCACACATATACCATATAACACTTTCTCTTTTTTATATATATATATATATATATATATATGTGTGTGTGTGTGTGTGTGTGTGTGTGTGTGTGTAGTACCACTGGTGTCCTCCGGGGGGCGGTAAGAGGCCTGAGCGTGTGATCTACCTGCAAATAAAAGCCGAAGAAGAAGTTTCAGCGTCAATGGAGGGAACTTTGACAGTGTAAACATCAGTGTGTCAGTGCCTGTACACTTTGGGTGAACTTAGCAAACTTTCGATTTTCTTTAATCGACAGACCATTTCACTTGAGGCAAAACGAAAGGTTTGTGTCACACCAACGTTACTTTTATAGTGTTTTACCAGGACATTTCGTAAAAACCTGCACGATAACAGATAACAAGTTAGCTAACAAGGATAACGTCAAAATAAACTCTGTAGTTAACGTCAAAGAAGATTTGAATTCGAAAAAATTATAGTTTAAGACATTTTACAATGTGTGTTATTAATGTTAACAATACACATAGTGTTCGACATCGTGTTTTCATCATTCCCCGTGTTATGCGGTTGTAGCAAAAGGTACGAACGTTACTAGCTAGCAAACTCCCAACGTTTGATTAACTGTAAATTTTACAACGATAAATTGCTGCTTAGCAAATTGTTTGTATGGCTAACTTTGAGGTAGTTCGTCATAGTTGAAGGTATTTTCATAAAGAGTTTAATTTGGTCTGCACGAGATGGACGAGTTGGCTGTTCAGTACAGTGACATTTTGTTATGGAGGAACACAACAGTTTATTGGGGCAATAAGTAAATGAAAATGAACAGTTGCATTAAGTGCAACAAATTGAAGCTCAGTTCTTTAAATTACATTAATACATTTAGATGTTGTCTTATGTGAATGTTAAAGATGCACTGTAAGAGCTTAAATAAGCTATTTTAGTACTTCACGTGTTTCCACTGCTTGCTGCTTAGTCGCTTAAAGCAGTTTTCTTTTAATTTAAGCAGGAGAGAACAAAGATTTTCTCATTTTTATTTTGGCATACGTTCATTACACATGCATGCCTGTGCCCCAGTGCCTGATGGGAAAATTAATATATGTCACCAACAAATTATGTAGTAGATAACTTTTCTAGGATGCCTCTGTGGTTAGTGCATCATCATTGTCTGTGGCACACATGTATTTTACTGACTTGCTTTGTGCTTTGCTGTCACTCTCACTACTTCTTGCTCTGTTGCTTCTTCCTGCTTTGTTTTAGGGAAAACAATGAGTGGAGGGGAATCCAGGAGAGGCTCATGGAGGGGTGGGAGTGGAGGATGGAGAGGAAGAGGAGGAGGAGGAGGAAGTGGTGGTGGTGGTGGTGGAGGATGGAGAGGAGGTGGTGGAGGATGGAGAGGAGGTGGGGGAGGATGGAGAGGTGGTGGGGGAGGATGGAGAGGAGGTGGAGGAGGATGGAGGAGTAGACCATGGAGAGGAGGATCAGGGGGAGGAGGAAGGGGTTCAGGAGGAGGAGGGTGGAGAGGTGGAGGTAGTCCTGGGTCAGGAGGATCAGTTAATACCTTCAGCAGTCAGAGAGGTGAGTCAAATTTGCTTTTCCATTTGACATATATATCCAGTAAATCTGCATGCACTCTTGTTTGGCACAGAAAAGAAGAACATGGGTGAAGCTTTTATTTTACATCAGCTGAAACAAATGAAATATGAACATCTGATGTTCCTCCAACATTTACCTGATGACAATGAAATTATACATAAAAAGATGCAACACTGCTGACTGACTGCCCTCTCTCTCTCCAGCTCTTTGTCAGACTACCCTAGATGCACTGTGTCCGTACAAAGGATGGGCACTCTACTTCACAGAAGGTACATGTGTAGCTGTGTTTCACATGATGATACGGACACGGATTATGATATAATGATCATGATAATGTGACTTTCTCTGTGCAGGCTTCATACAGAGCTCACCTAGTGTGGAGAAGATTAAAGTGTTTGAGAAATATTTCACTTCCAAGATTCAGCTGTATGACAAGGTTGGTCTGTCTATCTGCTTGTCTACCTTTCTGTTTAATAAAC
Organism: Seriola aureovittata; assembly: GCF_021018895.1. Classification (NCBI taxonomy): domain Eukaryota; kingdom Metazoa; phylum Chordata; class Actinopteri; order Carangiformes; family Carangidae; genus Seriola; species Seriola aureovittata. The sequence continues at coordinate 22,950,679 of NC_079377.1, forward strand.
TGATTGTTGGGGTTATCATTTCTCAATATAGTCTGTCTGCCTGTCTAGGTATTTATGACAGGAAGGGAAATATTCCATGCCAGTTAAAAGGAGCATTCTCTTGTGTGCAGGATGAGATTGAGCGTCAGGGCAGCGTTCTGGTGGATTACGCAGACTTGACTGGAGACAAGACTGTGTGTAGAGCGCTTCCTGACCTAACCACAGAGCTGAAGGAACAGCCAGAGCTGATACTCAACTGTTTGGGAGTGGCTATTCACCAGGTACACACACACAGTTGCTGCTACATGTGTGTTGCAATCTATAATCTTCCGAACATATACATACCATGAATATTTATAGTCTATTAAATACTTATAAGCCTTGATAAATGAATATTTAATGTGAAGATGAACACTGAAAATTAATTCTTTACATACATCATTAGTAGCAGCTCTCTCTAATTATAAAAATATCTGTGTGTGTGTGTGTGTGCCTGTTTTTTTCAGGTGTTGACTATAGATTTGGAGAAACAGGCTGCTGAGTTGCAAGGGGAAGAGCTTCCTGTTAACACGCCAATCATCAACATCCCTCACATTAGTGCGAGGTGATGCTCAATTTAGTTGTTTGCTTGACCCTTGCACTACTGCGGACTGTGAATGACGATGACTTTGTTTGTGTAAATTTTCCACAGGCTGTATAACTATGAACCGCTGACTCCGCTGCGGACACTGCGTGCCAGTGTGTTTGGGCGGCTGGTTTGTGTGAAGGGAACAGTGGTCAGAGTTAGCAATATCAGACCTTTCTGTACCAGGATGGCCTTCAGATGTCTGGGCTGCTCACACACACAGTCTCTGCCACTGCAGCATGGGAAATATGCAACACCTACCAAGGTATGCAAACACACACACACACACACACATAGCTCCAGCTCACTTTTTTTCCTGCAACATCTTTTCCGTATTCTAATATTTCCTCGACTTATACATAAGCAATACTGTGCACGTAACATACAATTTCCTCATAAGAATGTGCACATAATGATCTTTGACAGCATTTTGTTATCATGGTTTACATTTGTGTGTATGTACATGTGTCTTTTATCGCCTAGTGTATCCAGCCTGACTGTCGCAGTCGTTCCTTCACCCCCAGCCGGAGTTCTCCTCTTACACACACTGTAGACTGGCAGATTATCAAGTGAGTATATCATATGCAATTGAACAACAGTGGAAAAACTGTGTTGAGACGTGGCGAACTAAAATCCTTGTAACACTTGTTAATTGAGGGCAAGAGAGAATGTACAGTTTCGGCTCCAGCAGTGGTCCGTGAACGACAATTTGAAGTTGTTCTTTTTGATCATAAGTAAGAGGAGGCACCATTTAAATTTAGGTACTAGAAAAGCCGCTGACATGGGAACACCAAAAAATCTGAATCAGGACCAAGAGAATGTGTTTATATTAGCTGTTTCTCTGATCAGAAGGATTTGGGAGGGAGGGCGTTGAAATATCTTCATATCAGAGTGGCAGCTACAGCAACTGGTCATTGTGCAAAATGCACTTTATCAGAAGTTGCACAAAATGTTGTTGTGGCAGGTAAGCTCTAATAAAAAGTGAATATTGTGACAATGTCCCAGCTTTTCTCAGAACATATTCTGATGCAAAAATATATTATTTGATATTGATGCTACTTCAGGGTGCAGGAGTTGATGAGTGGAGAGCAGAGGGAGACTGGACGAATCCCACGCACCGTGGAGTGTCAGCTGACCTCCGACCTCTGTGACAGCTGCGTCCCTGGAGACACTGTAACTGTGACAGGGATAGTTAGAGTTACCAGCGATGGTAAAAACACACTCAGACACATAAAGCGTAGGAAGTTAAATATATACTGTATATATGTGGGGTCCAGAAGTCTGAGACCACTTTCCCATTCAAGTGGTCTCAGACTTTTGGACCCCACTGAATATGAAGTGCTCTTCTGCTCTCACAACCACTGTCACAGTGACGACAAACATGACACACAAATAACACACTTATTGTTTGCAGGTAGTTCCCGGGGGAATAGGGATCAGTGTATGTTCCTCCTCTACCTTGAAGCCACATCAGTCAGTAATACTAAAGGTACTGTAGCTGGTTCTGTGTGTTGTATTTTTCTAGTTGGTCTTGAATTATGCAGGTACATATAACAGAGCAATAAGGTGGGTCTTTTGTTGATGTGTAGGTCAGCACTCCAAGTCAGGTCAGGGGTCAAGAGGGTCGCTTGAAGATCATTCTGGAGGTGAGGAGTTCAGTCTGAAAGAGCTGTATGCCGTCCAGGAGATCCAGTCTCAGCCTGACTTACTGAGACTCATAGTACAGTAAGATATTCATTACCTACAGTGTTACATGTAGTTTTAATATTAGTCCTATTTTAACAAACACTCTCTCTCTCTCTTTCTTTCAGCTCTTTGTGTCCTGTCATCTATGGCCATCTCGTGAGTTGTGCAATGCACTGCACCTTTATCCACATTAAGAACAACAACAACTTTCATCACAAAGAGATACTTGTGATTTGGTTGAATACACTAATATAATGCACACCAGATAAACGGTACACCTGTTTTCTTGTGTCCCTAGCTGGTGAAAGCTGCCCTCGCCTTGGCCTTGTTTGGTGGCAGACAGAAACACACAGACAAGAACAGCGTTCCAGTCAGAGGAGACCCACACATCCTGATGGTGGGAGACCCTGGACTGGGGAAGAGTCAGATGTTACAGGTAACACAAGTATTACTAACCACTTGTCATTTTGTCACTCCTTAGCTGAGGTTGTAATTGTAATACTACTCTGTTTGTGTTTTTCTCTGTGCAGGCAGTGTGCAACGTCGCTCCCAGAGGAATTTACGTATGTGGCAACAGCACCAGCACCACAGGTAAATTGTTAGTACTACTCCCCCCAAATTATATTACATGTGTTTACTTTCTGAACAGCTATTCAGTTTTATTGCAACATTACCAAGTTGGGAATGTAGTATTTATTTATTTTATTTTATTTTTTTAGGATTAACAGTGAGTTTATCCCGAGATGCAGGAACAGGAGATTATGCTTTGGAGGCTGGAGCCCTGGTGCTGGCTGACCAAGGTAGGAAAGAGTACAATCATTGGTTTTAAAAGTGTATTTGTGCCTTTTTAATTTGAAACGATGGGTACAGGAAATGGAAGTAACTAGCTCACTTAGACGTTTATTACCTATTGGTATTCACTCTGACCGCCGGCGTGCTACATGCGCACCACCGAGGTACAACGAAACCCTTTTATAGTCAGACTGGCCATGGGGCGTACCGGGACAAATCCTGGTGGGCCGCCGTGTTCCAGGTGTGTGTACCGGGACTGGGTTCACTTCATCGACTCAAGCATCCGTTTTATTCTCTCTTTCCGCCTGTTCTCTTTAGGTTTGTGCTGCATTGACGAGTTTGATAAATTGGGCCACCAGCAGCAGGCTCTGTTGGAGGCCATGGAGCAGCAGTCTGTGAGCCTGGCTAAGGCCGGAATAGTTTCCTCTCTGCCTGCCAGAACGTCAGTCGTAGCTGCTGCAAACCCAGTCGGAGGACATTACAACAGAGGCAAGACTGTCTCTGAGAACCTCAAGTGAGTAAAGTCAATGTCAGTAAAAGAAATGCATTTTTTAGCTATGTTGTATGATATTACTGTGTATCTGTAAACTGATTATCAGTATGTATGTTCGTGTCTTTAGAATGGGCTCAGCTCTCCTCTCTCGCTTTGACGTTGTCTTCCTCCTCCTGGACATCCCAGATGAGTCACATGACCGCCGCCTGTCGGAGCACGTCATGGCAAATAGGGTAGGAAAAGGCAGAACCAGCAGTGCCACAGTCACCAGGGCCAACAGTGAAATGGACACCTCCATCCTGCTAGAACACTCAGACATGCCGCTGTCTGAACGCTTGCAGGTAAAAAACAGACCAAACAAGCACTGTGAACACAAGAAGGAGATTCGTATCGGTCAAACAATCCTTTGTATTTATGTATTTCATGTTTGTTTCAAGATCCCCGCAGGTGAAACTGTAGACCCCATTCCAGCCTGCTTGTTAAGGAAGTACATCAGCTATGCTCGTCAGTACGTCCATCCCTCGCTCTCTCCGGAAGCAGCACAAACACTTCAGGACTTCTACCTCTCACTAAGATCTCAGTCGCACTCTGCCGACACTACACCCATCACCACAAGACAACTGGAGTCTTTAATTAGATTAACCGAGGTAGGTTTTATGTCTTTGTGGCCGTCGGCATATTCACCCATCAGACCTTGCGGCATGTGGTGAATTAAGGCATCTGCTTTTTCTGCTTTAGTTTCAGGCTAACAAGAAGAAAAGAGAGAGAATTTTTCAAGCAGTGTCCCAGTACTTAACTGTATGTGTTTGACTGTGTGTTTTTGTGTAGGCAAGAGCCAGGCTGGACCTCAGAGAGACGGCTACCAAGAGTGATGCTGACGATGTGGTGGAGATCATGAAGCACAGGTGACACTACGCGAGACTTTGTGTGTACTAGGGCTGCAACTATGGTTGTTATTGATTATTCTATATACAGAGAGAGAGAGAGAATTTTAAAACATATTATCCCACATCGAAACCATACAAAACCATTATAGAGTTGGTAACTGTGACGGCATCAAGTAAGAACATCAAGATTTTATGTTACATGTGAAGCCTGGGCGTTGAAGCTAATGTCAGATGTAAATTTCTCTTTCTACCTCTGTGTGTTGTGTTGTGTTGTGTTGTGTTGTGTTGTGTTGTGTTGTGTTGTGTTGTGTTGTGTTGTGCAGTCTGGCTGATACATATTCAGATGGTCTGGGCAATCTGGACTTTGACCGCTCTCAGCTTGGATCAGGCATGAGTCAGCGGAGCGCTGGAAAACGACTGATCAACGCTCTGCACTCTCACGCACAGAGGACCAGTCAGAAGCAGTTTGACCTACAGATGCTTCGAAGTATCGCAGACAAACTGAACATCAAGGTGAAATGCACATGCACTTGATTAAAAACTCATCAAACATAATAATAATAATAATTTTCACTCACCCCCAGATTTTTAGTTGGTCTCAAATGATGCTGGTGCTATACTAAAAACTGTATCATTACATTGTATGCTTGCTTTAGGTGATGGACTTTGAAGGTCTGGTGAGCTCCCTGAATGAACAGGGTTTCCTCCTGAAGAAAGGATCCAAGCTGTACCAGCTGCAGACAGTCTGATTCAGAATATGTGCGTACTCCTAACTGCACCTCGCTGCCAGGTCAGTGTCAGGGATTCATGAAAAGGGTATCTCTCTGTAGAAAAGAAAAAGAAAAAACAAACTAAACAAATGTATGACTGATTGTACTTGTGATTTGGGTTTAATTGCATTAGACATTACAGACATTAGACAAGACCCACCTCTTCAATGATGGGTTTTGTTACAGATATCTTTATCTAAATAAAGATATAATTTATTTTTTCCAGAATTTAAACGCATAACTGGGTTTAGACTGGTTTATCCTAATAGTCATATACACATGCTTTCATGTTATTTTAACGGTACATGGTGACTGTTTCAAACAACAGCTGTAGCTGAATCTTGTTTTTCCAGTATTTTCAAAGTAAGGTCAGACTTGGACGATGTGCTGAGCGTCTGAGAGAAATGGGGATGTACTTATATTTGATAAATATTTAATACATGATTATACCTTTTCACTGTTGACTTTTCCATACAATTTGTTTTCTACATACATGACTTTGTACTAGAAACACTTCAGTACAGTTAAAATGTGCTATATTTATTCATTGTTATATTTATGTATATAAAATGACATATGTATTTATGTGTAAATGTTTGGTGTTAAGTATCTTGGTAAAGATCAGTTTAATTGAAACAGTTGCTTCCAGTGATGCAGCTTGTCCTCAGTCTATAGGACAGTTTCTGCTGCACTCAGTAAGAGAAGTAGTTGCTTGATAACAATGGGTAACATCCACTGAGGTTGTTTCTCATTAAACTCAAACATTGAGCAATCACACAATATTTTTTTTACATGTCATGATATAAATATCCAAAGCTGCTGCCCATTTAATTTGATCGTCGAAAAAGCTAAGCATACATTTTTTTCGTCTCATTTTTCTCTGATGCTCTTTATTATCTGCTATTTCTGGTTACTTTCTGTATGGTATGCAATTTGTTAGTTAACATGAAACATTCAGTTAATAAATTTTTTCTAAATACCAGCATTTTTTGTTTTGTTTTTACAATATTACACAATGGGTTTGGCATTGCTTTAAATTTGGAATACAATTACCACAAATCATGATATCAAATTAAAATCAAAAATTGCTGATCATTAGTAACTTTATTTTTTATACATAAACAATAACAATGAATTACTCCGTTGAAAACTAATTGAACACTGCATCAATCTTCCCTTTTTATTTTTACAAATTTAGACAGTTATTCCTTAGAAATTATTGAAAAATTATAAGGAAAACAAAGACCCATAAAGTAAAGCTTTACCCAATTATTTTCCGACTGACCTGTAAAATAAATTGGTACTAAATTTTACTTTAATAACAGCACACCTTTAAAATGCTTGATGTAAATTTGACTATCTTCTTCTAAGACGTATTTTAAAGACTTCCCTGTCTCTTGCTCATATTTCTAATTCTAAATGTCTAATTTCAAAATAAAAGCCTTGTTGACTAAAGTCTCACTGGCGAATTTACGACGTCGTGCGCCGTATCAATTTACGGCAACATGGCAGCCTGCTAACAAGAGCTGTGATTCCCTCCGCTCTGACCGTCAGACTCTTAAACTTCATCATGGAGCCAGACACCGACAGCACGAGACCGGCTGGTCGGTAACGGAGGGCTCGGGAAGGTGATGACGATGATGATGTGTTTTCGGAGGATTGCTAATGTTCGCTCTCTGGTGTCGCCGCGATCTGCGGGTGTGTGCTGGCTCGAGCCTGCGTCATGGCGGCACAGACAAACACCTGTCACTGAGTGCGCGAGGCTAAAGCGGTCTCAGGTGAGCGGCTCGTGGCTCGTCAGACTCAAAGGGACGGACAGCCGCGTCGGGTGCTGGAGTGGGATCCTCCCGCAGGTAAAACCGACAGGCTGGCACGAGCAAGGTACTGTGCTTCTGTACCGGGGAGGTCACGAGAGGTCAGCGGCTAGCTTCCGGTCTCTGCTGTCACCCAATGCTCGTGGGCTTTGCAGCGGAAAGAAGGAGACACCGGACAGCTCCCCGGCAGCGGACCGGCCTGAAGCCGGTGCGGTACCTGGACAAGGACTGTTCAAGTTCAAAGAGCTGGTGAGTACAGAGCTGTCAGTGTTACCTGTGAGCACGTGAAGTGTGTGTGCAGCAGGTAGAAGGAAAGCAACCAGAAACACACCTGTTTAAAGTGTGTGTATCAGTGATAGAAGAAGCTTTTATATCTTTAGCAGTACAACAGAGTATCTTGCATTGTAAATGTTACTTAAAGTATTTGATGCTTCATGCTCATTCTGCAGAATGAGAGAGAGAGAGTTAGTTCACTGGTTTAATGTTATAAGATTGTTATTACTGGTGCAGCTGGAAAGATGCATCATTTCAAATCCTGCTTAAGGCTTAAAAATATTTAGTTGTACCTCAAACAGTCTTACTTTTTTTTTTTTTTTTTTTTTTTTTTTTTTTTAGCTTGCAAAAACTGAAAAATCTGTAACTGGTAAAACCAGACGTTTTACCTCATTCATAATTCATATGTGAAATAAATAAATTAGTTATTTTTTAGTTGATTATTCCACCCATCTGTTTTTCTGACGCTTGTTCAGGTCATGTTTAATGATTAATTTAATGATATTAGGAAGTACTCTGGGGAAGTACTTGACAAAAATGTGATATGTCAACAAATTAATGCATTTGCTAATTAGTTTTCATTGACTTACTTTCCACATTGAGTTAACATGTGTCTAATCTGTTTTTCTGCAGTATGAGAACCCATGGACAATCCCCAACGTGTTGTGTGTTTGCCGGATTTTGCTCGCTCCATTCCTGGGTCACCTGATCATCCAGCAGCACTTTCACCTCAGTCTGGCTCTGTTTGCACTTGCTGGCGCAACTGACCTGGTAATATAGAAACACACAGGTGATCTGTACACATCTGTACACAGATACAGACACTGCAGTGCTGAGGTCTGTGTATTTTCACCTGTTCAGGATTGTAAATTTATAAACAGAGCAGACAACATTATGTACATTAGCCATCTTTAATTTCTGGCTTGAGTGAAAAATCGGCTCATTCCACCAGATACATACAGGACATGTAATTAACCGATGCTAAGCAAACATGTTTTATAATGAAGCACATCCCAGACATGTTCAGATTAGGATAGAAACTAAGGAGGGGATGTATTGACCCTCTCACTGCAAGTAGGAAACAAGGCTCCTTTACGGCCCTGAAATTTCACGTTTGCTTCTCTTGATTATTAATTACTCTATTAATATTAATATTATTTATTTATTTAAATGTCTTAATCTCTTTCCCTGTCTTTCTCTCTGACTCAGTTGGATGGTTACATTGCCAGAACGTGGCCAACTCAGAAGTCGGCGTTGGGCAGCGCTCTCGACCCTTTGGCTGACAAAATTCTTGTCAGTATTTTATATGTCAGTCTCACCTATGCTGAACTCATACCAGGTACTGGACTCTGCGTTGTTTTTGCTCCCTAGTCGTGTGCTATTAAATTCAAGATGCAAAAAAGTAAAAGTAATGATAAATAACAATAGAGGAGAAATCAAAGAGCTGTTTGTTTTGTGATGTGATGTCAACATGTACAAGGTTATTTATTGTCTTCCTCTGTTTTAGCTCCACTGACGGCTCTAGTGATTTTCAGAGACATTGGTTTGATAGCTGCTGTCTTCTGGGTCAGATACAAGACCGTACCTCCACCGGTGAGACACATTAAATCATAAACACTTTGACGAGTTTTTGTGTTGATTTAATTGAATTTGAACTCTGACGCTTCAAAGACCTGCCAAAAGTAATAAGTGATGTCAGCGCGGTCTGCACTACCAAATTACACTTTAAAAAACACTTTTTTCTTTTCTTTTTTCTGCAGGTGACACTCAGTAAATTTTTTAACCCCTGCTACACCACAGCTCAGCTCAAACCCACACTCTTCAGCAAGGTGAGACACACACACACACACACACACACACACACACACAGAACCACCCACTCTAACACTTAAAACATTTTGTACATTGCTGCACTAAAGTGGAGATTTGGTAACACCAGAGCCTCACAGAATATGAGTGTTTGACTATTTTACAATTTACAACTTGTGCATGACAGTCACCAGATGCAGAAGCTGATAATCTGGCAGTTAATTACAGAATTTATACTCAGCTATGGGTTTATTGTCATTTTGATGAAGAGTTGATGGATTTGCAGGTAGAGGACTGATTATTAAAAACTGAGTATGCAAATGTCATAATCGTGTTAATCTTTGCCAGTAAACGGATTACGGCTGCAAATGTATTATGTAAATGTATTGGCTTATAAGCAATTTAATCAGGGAAGGAACCAAACTGTACTGGTGGAAATGTTAATCCCATTGACGTAAAGTCATTTCTTTAAAATTTGAATCTTTAACCAGCGATACTCTTCATACTGAGTCCTCAGTGCTATCATCGCTAAACTCTGTAGCATGAATCAATGCTGTCATAATGTTCTTTTAAGGCTCCACCACAAATTCTGAATAAGCTGCACAAAAAATAATGAACCAAATTTCATTTGTTAGAGAAGCAGTAGTAGTAGTAGTTGTTCTGTAAATGAGAACGGTTCTTGTGCCGTCATATTGTTTTTATTCTGACTGTGTGTGTTTTCTGTTTGTGTTAGGTAAACACAGCCATCCAGCTCTTTCTGGTCGCAGCCTCTCTAGCTGCTCCAGTCTTCCAGTATACAGACAGTGTCCTGCTGCAGTGCATATGGTAAAGCACAGTCTATTACGTACGCATACACACACTGGCACCATTCATTCCACCTTAATATCCATAATGCCCTTTTACTTTTCATCACAGTGTTTACAGCAAAAAAAAAAAAAAAAAAAGTGATTGCGCAGAGGGCTTTTGAATGCAAATGACTTCATCCCAGTCAAGTACATAAATGCTGTTTGTTCCAGCAGAGTGTTCAGGTTAAGTGATTCAGTTCAATCTACAACTCAGGGTGAGTTGGAGTTGCAATCAGACTCAGGACAAATATTTTACGGTGTCACGGTGACCTACATTTATATACAAGTCTGCTTCAGCACACTGTCAAACTGACTGTTCAATTCAACTTTGATGATTCACTACATTTGTTTTAGGTAACAGTTAATCAACTATAACGAGCCACTGGCGGATGATTAATAATTCCTCATATAACACAATAATAACCTGCTACAATGGAGAAATGATGCTGGTAGAAATATTTAAAATAAACAATCTGACCAGTCAGATGGCTGCAATGAAACCGCTGTTTGAAGTGCAGTATATGTCATAAGTTGTATTATTTTGCAGGTATGTAACAGCGGTGACAACTGCGGCGTCAGGCTATAGCTACTGGCACTACGGGCGCAAGACTGTCCAGGTACTGAACACCAGATCGCCATGACAGCCACACCAGGAAACACCCAGAGGCCAGAACAAAAGCCGGGAATAGCCACCGCAGAGACTCTGATCGTCCGTGGCAAAAGTCGGACGGACAGATGGACGATCGCCAAGAGCATTGAAACCAAGTAGCTGTGACAACCGTTCGTGAGTCACCGTGGCAATGACACGTGGAAACCAACCAAGGCCGCAGATGGTGTACTGCGAAACACTACAGAGACGCCTAACAACAGCTCTGCTGACTGGCTGTGGACAACATACACAGATAGAAACAGCTAACACACACACACACACACACACAACTATACACACACATGTCAAGTATATGTCAAGTGATCAGGCAAGAGCTTCTATTTTTTCTTAGTTTTTCAATCAAGAGGTTGTGATGTCAACCCAATCAGTGTCACATGAGTGTCAGTTTTGTAAACCAATGATTTATGATTAAAAAAAAAAAAAAAAGAAGAGAAAATCAGCTTTGGTTTGTCTCTGTGTTTGTGTGCACATGTTCATGTGACTGTTGGATGCAGGCCTGGTTTTTTCTGAGGGGAGATAAACAAAACAAATGTTTAATCTTATGAGACATGAATCTGACAGCTGATGCATCTGAAATCAACAGTCAGAGGATTTAAAAAATGGGTACAAAACAAAAAAGATGACGTGTTGCCATGGCGGCACAGGAGCCCGTCCTCTTGGTCCTGATCTGTTAGATGGTCCTGAGTCTTCAAAAAATGTATTCTTAATGCTAGAGCTTCAAAATATTAAAGGCAGTTATTCTATTATTGATTAGTTTGATAATGTAGATTTAACTGGCATGTAATTTTGAGCATCATTTTTCTAGCAGGAACACGTATTTGTTTCCGGCTCCTTCATTGTGACGATTTGCTGCTTTTCCTGTTTATATCGCTGTAAATATATTTGAGTTTTGGATTGTTGGTTGGACATTTGAAGACCTCACTCTGGGCTCAGGAAAACTGTGAGGATCATTTTTAATTATCTATATTTTCTGACACTTCATAGACACTTCATCAGGTTAATCAATCGTCAAGATAATTGTTAGTCGTAGCCTTATTATTGATTAATCTGTCGTAAAAATGTTTTGGTTAGCTGTCAAAAATGAAACGTGGCAGCGGATTGAAATTATCCTTTTGGCTGAATCTCGTACATTTACATGAAATATTAATGTTAGACAGTGTGAGTTCTTATCTGAAATAACTTTTTTTTTGCACCACCAGTCCAAAACCCAAAGATGCTCCATTTGACATGATATGAAATATAAGAAAAGCAACAAAGCATCACATTTCAGAGGCTGAAACCATGAATGTTTGAAAGAAAAAAAACAATGAATCAGCTGTCAGTTAATTTTCAGTTTTCCAGCTAATTGTTTCAGCAGTGCTTCATGTGTCTTACTCAGGTAAAATTAAAGAGATTCCTCTGCTTATTTTCCCTCTTACGATTATGAAAAGTACAACAGGAGCTGCAACGCTCCTTTCAAGATCTTCCAGTCTCAGGATCAATAAGCCCAATAAGCCAGAGGTTGTGTGGAGACTCGGTGAGAACACAAACTACTACCAGACTTTCTTTTTATTTATTTATTTTTTTTGCTGAGCTACTCTGGCAGTTGTATCTGACTCCGCTGCTTTTTACCCTCGAGAAGACTTGTACAATGAGGGAAACGAAGCTGTGTAACCTTTTCAACTTCTCCGCTCGTTTCCCAGCAATTTTCTGCACCACTTGGGTGATGCTGTTTCATTACCGACTGTGTGCGGATGACTGCCGGGCTTGAGTGAGTTGTTTTCGTGGCCTTGTGTGGGATGTCTGCTCATTATCTCTTCACTGAATAATTTAAAGAGTCTCATTTTTAAAATGAGATATCCATCACTGGGAACAAATTGATACCTACGCTCATTAAATGACTGTTTAAAGAAGTTCTGATGTTTTTTTTTTTTTTTGGCAGACTATAGTAACTTAAGTCCATATTTGATAAAAACAAATTAGAAGTGTATAATGTGGATGGTGCCCCACAGGCTTCTCGTGGTATTTGGAAAAAGCTCTTTAATTAGTGGCGCCTCCGAGATGAACTCTTGGAACAAAAAAAAATAAAATCGAACCTCTTTTCAAGCGCACAGAGGTGAACTTGTACTTCGCTGGGATACATGTGATCATGGCTGACAGATATTGATAGCTCTTTTATAGTTTTGCGTCGGTGTGGTAAAGTGACTCGACTTAAACAACAATAAACAAAGAACTGATTTATAAATTGAAGCTGACGACTTCCTCTTGAATGTCTTCCGAACTCGTTCATGGCAGTGCAAGTTTTAGTAACATTCAGTTTTCATTATCTTTAAGGAATTTTGATGCAAAATAAAAACTTTTTGTCGAGAGGATAATAAACCATTTACCAAATTGGATGCAGTTTTTTTTTACCCGTGACTGCGCAGTTTCTCTGTTCTTCTGGCCACCTTAGAAAAATTAATCAGTCATTCTTTAGAAAGTCTTGCATATTCTAAAATCATATTAAAACCAGAGTAATTAGGAAGCCATTAATACCATATAATGTTCTTCTGCGGTCATATTCAGAGAGGAATCTACACCCTCATCTCAGGAAATGACTCCCACTCGCCTTTTGATCTTTGTGTAGATTGACTCTGAAATGGAAGAGAAAGTGGATGAAGTTTTACAAATTGGTCCAAAGCTGTAGTTGTTACAGGTCACCAGAAGGACACCAAGACACTGTATGTAGCATATATATATATATATATATATATATATATAAGATAACATGGGTACCTGTATATACAGAAGAGAAGGAAAATACAGCTTAACAGTGATTTGATTCATTAATAAACTTTTAGTTTCTTTAAAACCATTTTTAAAAAATGAAGTAAAATAGTATTATTAGGATTAGTATGACTAAACAGCAACAAAACAATAAGGTATTAGTAGTAGCCGTGTATTTGATCATGTCTGTCAGAACTCTAACCCTGAAGTTAAGTCTTGTTCCTTCACCCTGCTGAGAACATTTTAAGTCGCTGTAAAGCCTCTTCTCGGCCACTAGATGGAATAACCTGAAAGAAACTCAAATGATGCTTTTACATGAGTTATACATGAGCTCACCTTCATCACTGTTTTCAGTGAGGAGGAAGGACGAAGAGCTCAGCAGCAAGATGATACCTCTCAAATTGATTATACTGATTTAATAAATATAATAATAAAAGGCGACATGACTTGGCATTACATCGTGTCATGATAGATTGATGTATATTAGAGAGATATGTGCTGTTGGATTCACTCATATATTCCATTACCAGTTCTGATCACAGCTGCATAAACAGTTAAAACTTGTCTTCGATTATGTGTGAATGAATAAACATGAAATCAAATTTGTTTTATAAATTGCGCTCGGTCTCGTCAAGCAGCAGCAAACTTTAAAAATAATATTAACAAAATATTAATTTGTCGGAAAAAGTTTTAGTTTGGTGCGAGTGCTGCTCAGAGACCTTTCCACCGGCAGGTACATAAAGGAATAAAGAAACCCCTTCCTGTTGACTAGTTCTGAAGACGTTCATATTTAAAGGCATTGACTAAATTATCAGCTACTGGCAGCGGCACAGTAACAGCTGTGGTGTCAGTCTATATTGCATAACATGTTTTATTAACTTCCTGAAATGCCTCAAAACTGCAGGCAAACATGCTCGCACTAAAAGTCGGGTGAAAAAATGGTCAAAATACTGGCAGCAGTGGCTGCCAAACAAAAACTTAAATTGAAGTAAAATATCCTCATTCAAATAAAGTGTAAAAACAATAAATTTATGGAAAGTTTCATTAATATTTCTACAGAGAAAAAACTGTTATTTTACAGATTTCTCCTAATTTATTATGATCAAACTCCTTCAATAAAGTGAATCCACTCACGTTTCAGATTTTTCCTGAATTATTATGATCAAACACCATCAATAAGGTGACACCACTAAAGTTTCTGCAGAGAAACTTTTTCCTTATGATAAAATAAAGTGTCATTCATTTAAATATTAACACATGCTTAACATTGTAAAGTCCTTTTGTTTTACAGAGTAAAAAATACTGTGTAAAAGATTAGAACCATCTCAAACTTCAACTTGCAGTATCTGTGTTAACATTGAATCTTTAAGTATGTAAAGTAATGTTAAAACCTGTAGAAGCCCAATCTAAATACAATATTTAATGATTCAGATAAATTTTCTTACATTTCTCATAAAATATAACGTACTGAAGAAATGAAAATTAAACTGTTAAGTCTCTGTATGTAGTCTTCCAACTAAAGTGGGGTTGGAAACTTAATTACAAATAACATACACACCACTATTGACTTTATAACACTTTTATTTGATATATTCAGATGTAAATTTACAATGTCAACCAATTATTCACAAATAGTTCTTCAGAGCCCCCGGGATGATCTGAAGAACTAAAACTGGCATTTCTCCATTGGTCTATCTTGCCTGTTAAGGTTCCTATAATGAGGAGTTAGCCTTTGACTAAATTGACTAACAGCAATAGGGATCAACAAATTTTTCAGGGCTGATTCCGATTATTAGTAATCAAAGAGACAGAAATATTCAGAACCGATGCCAACAGAAAATTAATGCTACATAAAGACACTCGCCATGGTTTTCAAGTTTCTATTATTTTGTCCAACCCATTTATATCAACAAAGATAGGCTAAATAACAGAAACACCTCTGTATAAACACTATAATCTTCATGAAGGACAATTTATTACAGGGCTGTTGTGTTAGACTTTATTAGTTTTAGCTAGATGTTCCTAATAAATTGTTAACTGAATGTACATTAATAATTATCAGCTGTGTGCACAGGCTGCAAAGAGCCTGACTGGAATTAATTGATTGCTTTCGGTGCTGTTTTCACCTGGGAACTGATGCTGGCTCCCTGGCAGCCTAAAGATGTTGTTTAATACTTTTATCATATATTATTATTATCATCCCCATATAAGATGTTTTACCCCGACTCTTCCCCTTTTAAAAATATAACGCAGTAACACGTTTACTCAGAGTACATCACCTTTCATTACCAGCAGTGAGTGACCGTTTACGTGCTGACGTCACTGTAGCGTCTCATCGCCAGTCTGGAGTTTCTGTTACCAATAGAGTTTATTGCTGCTCTATCTGATCACAGTTAATGTTGTTGTTTTCTTCATTACAGTGACTAACTACCTGCTGTACATTTAAACTTACCAGTTCTGCTCTAGCACCCACAGCTGTCTGCTGCTTATAGCGAGTTTCACTGATTCAGCATTTGTTTACATGCTGTTTAGAACTGATTGTTACTTTAGCTTAGCAGTTAGCTCTGGCTTCTCTCTCTCTCCCTTGCTCAGTGTGTGTGTGTCTCAGACCAACAAATGAACTTGTACATAAGAGTGTTGTGTTTTTGTAGCGACCCGCCACTGCTAAAATAGTATTTTAATGTTCAGACTTGTAATCAGATGTGATGTGAGTGTAAACTATATAACACTGTTAGCGTTACGTTACTCACACTTTTAATGTAATCTTATTAGACAAGTAACATTAGACAGGGAGGAGTTGTTAAACAAAGTGGAGGAGAGCAGAGCAGCGGGAGAGCTGGGTGAAGGTGCAGGAGAGAGAGATGAGCCTGGGTGCAAACTTTGCCACTGACTCTACAGCCCCATCTAGCTGATCGTTATATGTTTATTTATTATTTTTATTTATTAGTGCCACGGGTGCTCAGCTCCGAGGAATCTCTTAATATTCCTCATACTTATTATTCTTCCGCCAAATTTTGGCGCGTAACTCGTCCCGCAGCTTTGAGAAAACCCCGGTAATATATACATCAAAACGTGCGTCTTGATCCCGAAAGAGGTGCTATGACTTTTGGTGTTAAAATTCCAATTTTTCCCAAAGTTATTCCCAAAAAACTGGGAATAAATAATGCATTAGGAATGCATTGGAATTTTTTTAAGAACCCACAAAATTTCACCTTTTTTCTTTAAAAACCCACAAAATTTCACCTTTTTTCTGAGTCACCCAGCTCTCTCATACCTGCACGTAGAAATGTGATTCAAACTATAAAACGGAGGAAAACTTCTGCTCTCTCAAAAACACCAAACTGTTTTTACATAACTTTTACTTAGCATTACAACATAATATAACATTTACTTAGTGTTTGTTATGCTAACCGTACCTGGTCCCAAACATGTAAACATTTGCAGGACAAGGATAAATATAGTTTAACTTATCTCATGCGCATGTTATTCAAAAAAAATGTCGCTGATAGAATTTTCCTACATGCAGCAAAACATTCAGGTTTATCTCATTAACTTATTTTCTGTCTCCTCTTCTCGCTGGTATCTTGTTGTATTGAGTTCAATACACAATGTATACTAGAACATTATCTTGTGGGGGTTTGTCATTTAATATCGTAAATTCATACACAGGAGTCCTCAACTGAAGCAGGTATTCATGCACCTGTCCTGACAGCTGGTATATTAACTGTGATCCACCATGTCTGAACTAAAGTGTTTGTCTTTTACAGTCATTCAAAGGAATCCACACTGAAAACTGAATGACTGCTGCCAACAGAAGGAGGACCTCATGTATGGACAAAGGAGACTGCACGGACATCCTTAGTTCTCAAATGGGCTGTGATGATGGTGATGATGATGATGATGCCAGAAAACCACTTCCAGTTCAGCTTCCTCTGATGAGAACTTCCTCTTTGTGATGTCAGTTAAAAGCAACAGTATATTCTTTATAGACAAAATATGTTAGTGTGACGGGGCGGTAAATCATTTTTACAAAAAAGTATTTTTTGATTAAAAATAAATATCTCATGTAAATAGGGACACACATATAATCCTGACTGAATAATAAAGATTTGATAAGAAACATTACATTTATTGATTATATGTTAGATACAAATGTCAAGTTGTTTCATATGGACATGTGAAAATTGCCATAGTTCTAAGGAAAAATGGCTAAAAAATAGTATGTTAGTCTTTGTAAGTAGTATTTTCTCATTTAACATCGTGGCAAGAGTACTTGACTTAATGGTTTTAAGATTTGGAAACACACTTTTGCACATTTTTGTGCCATATGCATCTTATCTAATGTTGCAGACCCAAATGGCACCTGCTTCACAGAATAACTCAGTTATCATCTATATGGAGATATAGTGGTATAGCTTTATAACAGATCAACTTCTGTAAGTGCATGTACGTGTGTGTATACATGTCTTGCTATGGTTGGGACAAATTTGTGTTTGAAACCATCAGTGTGAGGTTATTGTGGCCAGTCGTGACGGCTTCAAAAGGCTTTTTGAGGGACAGCTGCAGTTACTGAGGTCAGTGTCGGGATAAGTCTCTAGACATGAATTAAACTGAAAGTAACGTCTTTTGTTCAGATTGAAACGTGAGGAATGAAGTACACGCACCGAGCAGCAGGCACATTCAAAAGTTCTCCAGGAATGTTCAAGTACTTTTAGTGTTATCCTCTACCGGCGCAATCTTCTGTAATTATGTCATCATTTCTGCTCTTGTTTAATTTTCTGCATGATATAAAAAAAATGTCATCTTTGGTGGTTGTGCTGTAAAGGTGCAATATAAGATGTGGCCAGAACATTAATTAAAAAAGTTCAAAAATGAATTAACACTATCAACAGTGTGTGAAACAGCTACAGTGATGATGTCATGATCAAGACCTCCATCTGTTCTTTCTCAGTTATCTACTGAGATGAGCATGGTCACCAGCCAGCACCGACCTTTCCTGTGTTGTAATACCACTTTGTGACACTAGAGGCTGTGTGAGTCAGTGGCGCGTCAAGTCTGCCCTCAGTCCCACGAAGAACAACTTCCGGCAGAGCTTGAAGTTAGCATCACAGAAACGCAGGAATGGCTGAACCGCCTAAAAGGTAATATTCATCTGTATCCCGCAGGACCGCTGCCGACAAGAAACCACGTTTAACAGCAAAGAAAAGAAGCAACACGAGTAAATCCCGGTGTGGCTTTCCACCGCTGGAGAAGCTCCTGAGAGTGAAGAGATGCGGTTTGATGCCGAGCTCGCAACTTTCCTGTTAGCCTGGTGAGTAGCATCAATGTTAGCCTTTTAGCTAAAAGTATAATCAGTGCAACAACTGAAACTGTAACGACAAACATTGATATTGACGTTGTCGACAGACGTTTAAGCGGTTAGTGTGTGTGTGTGTGTGTGTGTGTGCGTGCGCGCGCGCGCGTGCGTGCGTGCGTGTGTGTGTGGCAGAATTCCAGTCTAATCACCAATGATGGACCAACACCTGCCTTTTCTTCTGCATCTGGCCTCATCAACACCCTGAGGTATTATCGCTGCACATGACAGATATTGTCTCTACTGTGATCTTTTGCACATTCTGCCCAGCAGGAGTTTTGTCATTCTCAAACACTTTTGTGCATCGTTGTGTTGTATGGTTTTTATATTTGACTGTTGTAGTATTTTACTTTTATTTCCTATGAATACATTAATTGCATACTACACCAAGCCAAATACCATGTAGTTGAAAACCTACCTGGCAATAAACCTTTTTTTCTGAGTCTGTCTTTGGGATTTTGTCATCTCTCCTCATGCTGCTATAGCCTGCCAAGGACCACCCATGTGTCATGCAGTATGCTCTTGCTTTCATAAATCTGCAAGTGTATGACACTGACGTTACAAGTACAATTTGGCTCCTATTTTCACACCTGAATTTAACTTGTAACCTGAGTGTTACACACTTGCAGGGATTTTGACCACCAGGTTTTACAGTTTTGTGCTTTGTATGTGTAAATAAAGTGTCATAAAGTCTTGTTTTTATTACAGTATATGCTAAATAAGGTTTAAATGGATGATTTATACATCTTATGTTCTGGAGCTGCTAAACATGTCCTTATTTTTCCTTCTGTTATATATGTCATAGGGATGGCAGAATCCACCTCAGCTGGAACCACACCTTGCTGTCGCCAAAACCAGCAAGAAATGGTAAGTCATGCGCCCAATGATTTAAACTACAAAATGATATGTGATTATTAATATATTTGGCTTGAATATTACAATTAAAATACTTGTTTGGAAACATGCTGGCTCAGATTTGTTGTTCAGGAACTTATCGTGATGGAGTAATGAGGAACTACTCAGTAACAACTGTTTACTTCACTGACTAAAGCTCTACAATTAGTAAACTACCAGTGAAACCACAACCATGTAATGTTTAACATAGCCTGCTTCATGCTGAGATGTGTATTAGTTAGCAGATGTTTTTAAAAACAACTGTTGTTGACTAACTATACGTGTATCCAGGCTCAAATTAGGGTCAAGATGATTTTGAGCTTGTAAAGTGATGTTCACAAATAATTACAATGTTTGTAGTTGTAAATCAACCTTTGTAAACCTGGTTGTGTTTGACAACTGCACTTCCACTTTCAACAAGACGTCAACGAAGACGTCCTTGTTTTTGAGCTTTCAAAGCTGCTGCAACAAACCGCTAAAAGAGCCTCTCTAACATTGATACAGATGATTTAGTGATGGAGGCGAGAGCAGCCAAATGTGCCTTCACACTTCACAGCCCAGCTCTCCAGAACCCACAGACAGGCTGAATCACACTAACAAGGACAAACTTTTGGATCTGTATGCTTATGTCAGCACAGGCCTCCGGCTACCGTTCACTGATTCAGTCAGTCCTGCATTAAGTGAGAGATCCTGTCTCCTCCAGAGCAAAGGAAACCTTATCTCTGCCCGACGATATGTGTGGGGGGGGGGGGGCGCTCTTTGCTGTCCTTTTTATTTTACTGAGCAGGAACTGAGATTAAATTGACGTCTGTTATTTTTGTCTTGTCTGATTTGATAAAGGCTATCACTTGCTGTGCGATGCTGTTGATATCCCTGTGTTCTCCTTTCAGAACAAGTAATGCAGCAGAGTCATTGGGATGTATCCTCTGTAGGCCACGAATATTCGTGCAAAATGTCCAATATTTGATGAGATATGACAGTGTGAACAGTGGTGGACCGACCCAGTGCTGAAAAACATTTTCACTCAACTCTGGTGCTACACAGCCATGCAGATAGTTTTTGGTTTCATCTGATCCATGACTGAGATTTCTGGTATTTACAGAACAATTTCATTTACAAAACTTAGCAGCATCGTGTCTTCAGACTCTGTCCCCTTCTTATTCTGTACGATCCTCAATAAACATGCTGTGGATAGCTTTTACAGACAGGAAATACTGAGCCAGCCCTTTTAAAATGTTTTGCAGAGATCACAGGAAATTCAGTGGGCTTTTGTTGGGGAGAAGACTGCAATTAAAAGAAGGTTTTTGGAAAGGCTCTCATCAGAGCTGGTGGGGAAAGGCTACTGCTGCCACAACATCCGGATGCACTTGACATGTCTGTAGTTACAACAAGTAAACATGTAGGCATTCTCCAATTGCTACGCAGGTCTGTGGGACGGCTGCATTTTAAAGTGTGTGTGTGTGTGTGTGTGTGTGTGTGTGTGTGTGTGTGTGTGTGTGTGTGCAGGCAACTCTGGGGTGTCACTGAACGTGTCGTAGGCACAGAGACTCTGAACTGCCAGAGGTTCTGAGCCAAACTTCACTTCAAACTTGACTAGTTATGAAACCCACTGAATCAGAGTCCTTATAGTCCTTACAGCAGGCCTACACACAGCAGCACCAATAAAAATCCATATGGGTACTATGGCCATACACACACATACACACACACACAGGCTCACACACACATGCACACTTACGTCTTTTCTGGTCCTGAAATAGCTCTCAGCCTCCCACTCTCCCTTATATAAGCTCCCAGCACGGAGATCTGCTGGTGAAGACTGGGGTGTGTGCAAATGTGTGTATATACATGTGTGTTAGTGCATGTGCCTGTTTGTGTGTGCACGTGTGCGCCTCTGTCTGTGTGAGTGCCAGTGTGTGGGCAGTAGGAGTGTCTTGAATCGTGTGTGTGTGTGTGTACACGCGTGTGTGGAAACATTTGTGTTTGTGTTGGTGGGTTGCAGCTGGTAACTCCGGGTGCAGCAAATTACAAAAACAGCTTCTTGAAGGAAAACTGTTTTTTATTGAACAGTCCGAGTCTTATTTTTGTAGTTGTTTTGTTTTTTTTGTAGCGGTGTTCTGTTTGTTTCCTGCTGAGAACTGGTGACATCATTAGTGCGGCGCTTAGCAGGGAGAGCAGCACAGCCAGTCAGACAGTGAGGTTGTAAACAAACCCTGAAATAAGACGATTATCTGACAGGATTTTACCCAGAACTGAAGGAACACTCAAATTATTAAATTATATTTATTAAAGTACTGTAATTGTCCATTGCATTGAAAGATTGTATGAGACACGATATACAGGAAGTGCCACTGTTCAACAACTCTCTGTAGGAGTCTCTTTGTGAAACCTAATTTTGATATTTTGATCTTTATATTTGATCTTCATACTATACTATTAGATCTGACAATTAATCCACATTTTTGATTTTGAAAATGAAAGTTTGATTGCAATACAACTATTTTGTATTTGTTTCAATTTGTGCAGTGTGTGTGTGTGTGTGTGTGTTTTAATGGATCTGCAGCCAGTAAAACAAACTTTTTCAGTTAAAATACACAAAAACTTAAAGCTCTGATTCTTGATTATATGATTAAACTGGGTATTTGTTTTTTCTTTGTTGTCTCTTAATAAATCTAAAACGATTACCATGAGGAACGTGAAGACCAGATGCTGTTATCATGATATTCAGTCTTAAATTATTCATGTAGAGAAGAAATCCATAGGAGGACCCTCTGCCCCACAACTGCCGTAAACAGGCAGCAGTTAACTGCTGATGGTACTGTGCGTTCACCCCGTCCACTGGACTCTCTGTATGCAAATTCAGAGGAAGATCCTGAACTGAATCCAGCTGAGACCAAACCTCCCACCCCAGCTGTGGGAGCTCCTCGGTGCCTCCGACTCATCTCACCGAGCTGCAGCACAGAGCACCTTAACTGCTCTTTTGTGCTGACAGCCATGGAGCTGTTCAGCGCTCCCCCAGTGTTTGCTGAAGCAAAGCACCTGCTGTGTTTATGTGAACTATCCGAGAGCGTTATCTAAATTAAACAGCACTGTTTTTGTTCTGTAGATTCAAAATCCCTTTTCATATTTGTCTATAATTATGATCTGATGACGATTGACGATCAGCTCTCACGCACCGTGTTTTCAAAACATCATGTTTATTTTGGATATCTGACGGTTTTTGTATATTTGATAAATTGGGCTCTGGCGCTGACTTAACAGCATCAGGTACGAACTCACAGTATCATGGCAACATCAGTCTCTGCACGTGTCTTTTCAATGCACAAAAGTGTGAGTGTGTAGGAGGCTGCAGGCTGGTAAAGTGGGCTTCGAAAGAGTGTGTGAAGCGTTATATCTACGTGGAGGGAAGTGTGAAGGTCACAGGGTCATGCTGCGGCATTTGCAGAATGCTCTACGCTCTTGTGTCTTTAAAAGTCCACATGTGGAAATCAATATCTCCCTGCATTGCAAGTGCAAAGGCAGAGTTGTGTGGTTGGTAATGAGTGTCATGTGTTTTTGTGGCTTATTGCTAAGGCACTAACGGCACTGGAAGAAAAGTAGTACATGTCATTATGAGTGTATGTGCTTTTGGAAAACAAACATTTAACTGAATGAGATAGAAGTGAAACAACATAATCAGTTTGTCAGTTGACAGGAAATTCACTAGGAATAAGAAGAAATTAAGTTGAAATTATGACATTGTAAAAAAAAAAAAAGATATGTGATTAAGTCAAAATTTGGACTTGCAAGATATTAAGAAAAAGATTTGGACTCACTACCTCATAGTTATGACTTGCTTTTATGATTTTGACACACAATGTCAAAACTTTTAGTCAATTTAAATGATTTTACAACAGGTTCATTTTCATTATTCATAACTTTCTTTACGATTTTTACTTTTTCTGGCAGAAATGGGCTTCATTAAAGAATATTGTCTCTGCTAGTCTGGATAATCCACCGACCTCACCGTGAACACTTTTCATCAAAGCTACTTTCTATTTTTTTTTTTTTAAAAAAGGTTCCAATAAAAACTGCAGAGTCTGTGAATAATCATTAGCTGCATCCGCACAAAGAGATAAATGTGTCAGCTGACATACATCCCCGTGAAATCAGCGGAGATGCATTTTTATGAGTATTAGTATTTTATTTTTGTTGTCTGCTGCTCAGCAAACACTTCAGATGTTTTACGCAGATTGCTTCACAGAAACACGACTGGATTTGTTCAAACACAACAAACAGTGGCAGATATTACAGACAGTCACAGGGTCGTGTCCTTATCTGCAGCTTGCTCCTCTGAATCATCACACACAGACTCTCACTCTTAATCATGATCTCTCATTTACTGGAGTGTTCATACACCAAAAGGGAGACACTGTTGTTTTACAATATCGTCAATTATTCAATCTCCAATGTCTCGCCCACTCTCTTCCTTCCTCTGTTATAATCAGCTGTGTTTGTCAACATGAAAATCTAACGCCAGCATGTGTATTTTAAATACAGTCTACACTGTAAATACTTTTGGCCGAGACCCCATAGTTCTTGTTCAGGGAAATCTCAATACGACAGCAAACAATGATATTATAGACATAGCGTTTTCTAACTTTGTGGCTGTTTCCTGTGTCAACATGATAATTCGCTCGTGCATAAAGCCAGGCCCTGAAAGGTGGGGGTTGGAGATACTATAACGTTTGATTTCAGTGGAACTCCAAATAAAACCAGGGCCAGAATCAACATTATAAATACCACTTCCAATATGTCATTAATTATTATGAGGTGAATGCATCATCAATTGGCTACCTCTAAATACATTGTTTATTACCACCAAATGATTGATGAGAATGTGATTTATTGAATCTGATATCAAGACAATAAATCAAAGACTTAGACTTAGAATCAGTAGTAGTACTATCCTGCACAAAGCCCTGACCTCAACCCCATCAGACACCAACACCACAGCAGCAGGTTAATACCCGTTAGGAGTGAGAGTCACATGCTAGTGTAATGTGTGTGTCCACATACTTTTGGCAATGTAGTGTAAATCATATGTGGCCTTATTTGACCGTAATCCTGGTTTGGTTTGATTCACTCTCGACTAAATCGCCCACTCCCTTTCCTTTTTCTCCCACTTGCTCTTTATTCACTCTCTCTCTCTCGCTCTCTCTCTCTCGCTCTCTCTCTCTCTCCTTTACTACCCTTCCACTTCTTCACTCATTTCTCTCCATCTCTCCCACACTCTTTCTTTCTTTCTCTCTATCTCTCTCTGTCGCTCCTGCTCTCCCTCTCTTATCCCTCCCCCATCTGTGGGAAGCTGCCATTGTGCGCATGTCGCCGATGAGTCAATTTGTGGAGGCAGTGCACGCACACACACACACACACACACACTAACACATACACACACACGTATCCTGTCTCCCACGAAGGCATCTGTTTTAGTCTGTCTCTCTGTGAGATGCAGCACCAACAGAGAAGAGAGGGGGAGATGGGCAGAGGGAGGGAGGAAGAGGAGAAGAGGGAGGGATAAGAAAAGAGAGTAGAGAGGAAGGAGACGTAGCAGAGTGGAAGAGGAGAGAGTGGAAGAAGCACTGAAATTTAAAAAAAAAAAAAAGAGTGAAGAGAGAGAAAGACGAGACAAGTGCAGCCAAAAGACAGGAGCAAATGTGAGGAGGAGGAGGAGGAAGAGGGGATGGTGCTGCAGCTGAGCATCTCTGCCTGACTTCTGTGGAGTTTGGACTCGGACTTGACAGAGATGCAGCATCCGAGTGTCTGAGCCGGAGCATCTCCAGTTTGTGTGTGTGAGAGCGCGCGTGTGAATGTGTGTGAAGCCATGGCGAGCGCCCAGCCGGGGGTCCACGCACTGAAACTCCAGACTCCCTCCGTCTCTCACACACTGAGGAATGGAAGTAACTTCATTAAATGGGACGAGGTAAGGACACTCGTTTTCCTTAAGTACTTAAAAACATCAAACAGAAGCGCACGCCAAGCATCTTTTATTATTTTCTCCTTTTTCAATTTCATTCATTATTTTTGTTTAACTAATTTTTCAGATAGATGCATATGTTTCTCAACATAAGAATATGATCATCATGCTTAACTGGATCGAATCCAGTTGAATAGAATTGGAGTGAGACATTAAGAGGAGGAAGAGGAGGAAATGTGCCATGTTGTCAGATGTGTTTACTATTCATTTGTTGATTGAGCTTTGGCAGTAAGTACCTGTGGATTAGATGCCAACAAGACAGTGACGAGAGTGTGTGTGTGTGTGTGTGTGTGCACGTTAGTGCAAGTGTGTGCACGTGAGATGCAATTGTGGTCAGTTTCTCTGTTGCCACCTGTTGGTATGGAATCTATTAGTATGCATTTACTGTAGTGTGTGTGTGTGTGTGCGTGCGCTTAAAAGACGCACACGCACAACTCCTCCAGTGCCTTCATGTGTCACAGTCAAATGCATAATTGGAGATATTTGCAGAGCTCTGTGTGTGTGTGTGTGTGTGTGTGTGTGTTGGTATGCTGAAGTACAGAGCCCTGACAATGAGAAACGTGCTGTCCGGTTGCCATGGTAACTGGCATGGTTACCACCACCTAAACAGATCTGATGTGTGTGAGGAAGAATGGATGTTTGTTTGGCTGTGTGTGCGTGCGTGCGTGCGTGCGTGCGTGTGTGTGTGTGCGTGCGTGTGTGTGTATCAGTGAATTGAGCTATATAATATCATGAATCATACTTACAGAAGAACTAATCCAATATACTGTTGAATCTATTCACCGTGTGTGTGTGTGTGTTTGTGTTGATATTTGAATAACATGTAGAGCTGAGCTTTATGAAAAATAGAATCGGTTGCCATGCCAACGAGTGACAACCTGGGATCTAGTTAACCATCTTCTCAGCTTTTCCTTCGAGTTTTTTTATTCTTCTGAATGTAGGTTGCACCGTGACGAGGTGAGACGCTCAGACAGCACAATCCATGACCTTTTCAAACATATGCAAAGACATGTACAGAACTTCATAAGCACTGACATCTGTACAAATATTATAGCAGACTGTTTTACCACAAGAGATGCTGCCAGTATAAAAAAAAAAAAAAAACACAGCTGGTTTCCTAAAGCAGGTCACCAAATGTGCTTTTTACAGTCTGTGACCTTTCATAGAAACTGCAGATCTGTTTCTAATTTCTAAATGACCCCAAACTTAATTGAAAAACTCAAGGCTACATCACCGACTGAGCAATGCGGACAACTACCTTGGGTCCCCAGAACCCCAGGGGCCCCAAAAGCCCAAGGTTTACTCCATATTATTTGGGTCTGCATAATCTGATTAATTGTAAATTTGAAGAAGGTTGTAACACTGAAGTACGATATCAATAAGGTTGAAGCCTCGCAATCAATATCTCAATATCTAGTTTTCAAGACTTTAACTCTTTTAGTTTCTATTGAGCTCATTCTTCCATTGCTCTGCATGAAGTTAACACACAGAAAACCTATGGCAAGGTAGTAACAATTCATTTCATTATCAATTGTTTTAATAACAATTGAACAAATATTCACATTTGAGAAGCTGATACCTGTAAATTGTTTGAAAGTTTTGCTTGAAATGATTAATCATTTATGAAAATATTTTCTTAACCTTAGTCACTTATTTTAATCAGTCATTCACTATGAAGTCTTTATTATTGCATCTGTCTATGTGAGTGTCATTAAACAAAAATCCATATATGGTCAAATGTTGATTGGGTTTTTCTCAGGTTGAAAACACTTATGCTGGTCAAACTCATCACTTTAGTAAATTTTATATTTAAGATAACTATACCTGGTAATCTTCTCACTGTATACACCCTGTATACATTTACTTTTCTGTCATTTGAACATGTGGACATTCATAAATTAATTACCTGTGAGGTACCTCAAGGCTCCTCCCTGGGTCCTGTTTTATTTTCTTATTCTCAGTTATTGTGAATGCACCACTGATTCCATTCAGCTGAATTTTCTGAACGTCAGGTTTTTATGTTTGACCTATCACCTGAAACCTTGTAACTTCTCATCTTTGACTCTAGATATGTAAATGTGAACCATATTCTAGCTGAAATTTGGAAGCCATTATATTTCGGCCCACTTCTGTGCAACTACTGACTATTGAACCAATTAAAACAAACCACTTGTTCAACAGTTTGCTTTTGTCTTTAGTTCATTCTGACTTCAGCAGTTTTGCTGTAAGATGGAAAACATACACATACAACAGTCAAGATTTTATCATTTTTGGAATCAAATGTTGTAGTCCCAGTTTATTTTAGATATTATAATCTAATTTGTTTGCTGTGCGTTCTTATTAGCCAGTGGTATTGCATATGTTAACAAAGATTCGTTTTGTTTTTTAGCAGCAGTCGACAGCTGCTCGCCACATGAACTCGTCCTCTGAAACACACATTTCATATGAAGTGCAAAAATTTTTCAAACAACAAAACATGAGGACAGCTGCACTGTTTGGTTCCACCTGGAGCCAATTAGAAACTGTCATGGTGGGTTACTATGGCAACAGGGACAAAGTTGGATGTCGTGACAACTTAACAGAACATTAGTCTGAAACATGGAGGAGTTATGTTGTGTCCATGGTGTTTCCTGTTTAATGAGCCCACTCATAAGTGTTTACTGATTCTGGACACTTATGACAACTGAAATATATAGTGTTGAGTAAAAGTAGTTTTTATATATGGCTACTTAAAGCAGCTATAATTGATATTTTAATCATAACAATGTATAAAAAGACATTGTGAAATCTGTGTCACTCGTAGTGATGAACCTACAGAGAATTATCACCTGAATCCGCAGCTCCCCTCGGCTTTACAGAGCTTTACAGTGAGTTTCAGCTCATTATTTAGCTTGTCTGGCCCTCAACTTTACTGCTCTGCTTCACTCTCGTCGCTCTCACATATTATTTTCAGCAACAGCAAAAGCCAACTATCCGCTACCTGCTCAGCAGCAAAACAGCAGACAACTCAGTTAGAGACCAGCTGGTGAACATAATAAAACAAAGCTAAAAGAGAGGGAAACGTGATTCAATGTCAATGATAATGTTGCTCCATAACTGGTGGATGTGTAACTGAGCAACAGTTCGCTAACAAGTTATTCATATCAAGTTAAAAAGTGATGATATAACAATGTGTTCACAACCTCTTTCCTATTTCATCAGTTAACATTGATCCATTGCACTGTGGGAGGAGATTTTTACTTTTTATGAAGGACACTGCTTTTTTTTTTTCTTTTTGAAAGCTGTTTGCTCTTGTCGTAATTCTTGAGGTTTTCTTAATGTTTTCACTGGTTCCACTTCAGGATCTGTCAACTGTTACTCCAGTGACTCTGTACGTGGATCCACATGGATTTTACCTCTACTGGACTGAACAAAACAAGGTACGCATATACACTGAGACACACATGGTCTTGAAATGCCTCTACATATAGATCTACTTGTATATTGTTGACTGGCCAGATGATGAGGAACAAATATAGCTTAAAAAGAGTCATGGTAGTCGATGAAGTCCCAGTTTGACTCATGAATGTGCAGAGTTCAGTAAACATCGTAATTTGGACTTGATTCAGACTCATTTCAAAATCATATTCGCTAAATGTATCTCTACCATCTCATTTTATGCACACTTTACCTAATGAATTGAAATCTCCATTTTAAATAACATGCATCAACTATTAACATATTAGTTGAAGCCATGGTCATTAGTTCATTTCAACAGTTTAACCACTGTTAATTTGCAGGTAACAGGTAATAGCTGCAGGTTTCCTTGGCAACAACACTTGATGCAGTTGATTCTTGCTAACAGTTAAGCTGATGCTAACTCAATAGTGAAACAGAGGTAACCATGTTATACTGACTCCAATTAAACTTTAAAGAAATGGATTTTTGAGCAGATTCCTTCTTTTTGCTTGTAGTATTAATGTCATAGATACATTTCAGGATATCTTGGCACAGAAAAGTAACAAACTCAGGAGCTAAAATGGCATCATTTACATAGGTTATAACATATAATTCGTCTCGCCCATGGATTCACCTCTTCTCTCGAGCCGTGACGTTTAAGGCTGCGAACGTCAAGGGCTGGTGGGACATGTTGTTTCTTATAGACCCCTTCAAAACATTAACAGCAACATTAGATATTTTGTAAAATAACATACAATTCTGTTGTAAACCCCCGACGCTAGCCGTACGCTATGCTATTGAGAGAGACTGTTCCAAGGTTGGATTTTGATCGAGGAAGTTCGAGGTTTCACTTTGGCTCTTAATTTAAAACTGTTGCACGATTTCTAAAAAACATGATTTGGTTAATCATCGTTAATGTTTCACACATCAGAGCCGATTGTTCTTTTCAAAGCATGCAGTAGGTAAATTTCTCTTTCGCACATGAGCGTATGTGTTAAAGAAAAACTTGCAAATAGCCAAAATAACCATGAACATGTCATTTACATTTTAATACTGCCAAACAAGTATACAGTCAATTCATCAAACATGTACTGGATGTGAACACTGTAAATGTTCGTGCTATAAATATAAATATACATATATATATATATGTGTATATACAGAACCTGTACAGATATATGTATGATGAAAAGCTGCAGGAACAACACTGAATAGGAATTGCACGGAGAGGCATATAGACAGCATGTAATCATTGATTGTCACAAATCCACATGCTCAATTTCTCTTTCTCTCCAGGTGGGCTTAAATCCTTAGCAGGAAACAGGATGAAGCACTTACCTGCCAGATAACAGCTGACTGTGTGTGTGTGTGTGTTTCCATTAGGACACAGAGCTGTTGGACCTGACCCTCGTCAAAGACGTCAGAACGGGTCGAAGCACCAAGACACCGAAGGTACCGTCACCTCTCTGCATCCGTTCACCTCTGCTTCACCTTTGTGTGTCAGGTCTATGTTTTCTCCTTCCTGCATTGCCTCTCTCCTTAGAGACACTTCTCTCCTCGCCCGCTGCATCTCACTGACCTCTCAGTGACCTCTCACTGAACAGTATTGATTTACTTTGTACTTGTATTATCACTTGTAGCTGGTATTATTAGTAGTATAGTTTGGCTTTTATCTTTAACCAATCCCTTTCTTATCTGTGTTTTATTCTTTTTTATTTAATGCTTTGAAGCTGCTTATGTCCTGTCATTGTGTTTTGGATTTCTACCACTACAAAAGCTCTTTGCATATGTTGCTCAAAAATCCTCAAGAAACAATATTATGTTTATTGTTCATTTTAAATCATGTTCACAAAGGCTGCTTCACAACTCTCCGATAATGTCCTCGCTCTGTTCCTCCACTACCTGTGCATTTATTTTGTCAACCAGAAACTGATGTTCACATCTTTATGTGAGGTGGGAATTCAACAAATTCTTTAAAAAAAAAATAACTGCATTGAAAAACTTGACACATAAGGTAGAAGAAGAGACAGCAATAGATGATCGCATTGTTTCAGCTCCAATAACAGAAAGAGTTTGTTGGAATTAGGTTTATAAAAATGATATACCAAAGCAGACTCACATAAGATTAATTTATGACTTAACATAAACATAAAGTTTATTAAAAAATTGGAAGAACTGGAGGTGTATTGGAGGTGTATTGGAGGTGTATTGGAGGTGTATTGTAGTGCAGGTGTGAGCCCATGTGACCTCCAAAACCCAACATATTGCCAGTTTGCAGAAGACTGCCGGTTTGGCTTCGTCAGTCAAGAAAGAAAAAGCCACATGTACCGTTAGCTTGGTGAAAAATGTGGTGACCACATATATTTCAGATGGCTGAGTTCAAAGAGACAAAACTATTGTGTCTTTGCAAACACATTTCTAAGCTGTTAAACTTTAAAATACAACATTTCACACAGGATATAAAGTTTGATTGTATGTGAGACACATCATCCTCTGTAACACCACAAGAGCAGAACGCTTTGTATTTTTGATGGATGATCGGTCTGCCCTCACCTCGTGCGTCTCCTCTCTGCGAGCCTGCAGCGGCCGACAGCTTTCATTCTGTGTCGTCCAATAGGAGGCCAAGCTGCGGGAGCTGCTGGATGTGGGAAACCTGGTTGGCCGTCTGGAGAACCGCATGGTTACCGTGGTTACGGCTTCAGACCTCGTAAACGTCAACCAGCTCAACTTCATCGCTTCACAGGAGGACGAGGCCAAGGTGCTGAGCTCAGCGCGGTGATGATGTCAGAGACTGATGATGATTGATATAATAAACTTTATTTACACAGCACTTTTCTTAACAAAGTTACAGAGTGCTTTACAATAGGAATAAAACCAGACAAGGCAAATGATGATGATGATGATGATGATGATGATGATGATGATGACGACGATGACGACGATGATGACGGTGATGATGGTGATGATGATGATGATAATTTGATTTCACTAGGTGTGGTGTGAGGAACTGTTTTCTCTGTCCTCCAATCTGCTGAGCCACAATCTCAACAGAGACCGCAGTCTGCTGAAAGCGTGAGTACACACACACACACACACACACACACACACACACACACACACACACACACACACACCCTTGTCTTACTATATTTGTGGTGACCCATCATTGCCTAACCCCCCTAACCCTGATGATTCTAACCCTAAAACCGAGTCTTAACCCTGAAACAGCTGAGTCACCGTTTTTTCTGACCCCACGAATATAGTAAAACAGCTACATGCCTGTACACTCTTCAAACACACTTCATCTTCGGCCTATTGAAAGGATGAGTCTGGTGCTATTCTTTATCTTTCTTATTGTCTGCAAATCCCCCCAAAAAAGACTAAAACCAACAGTGAGGATCATGGTTTAGGATCAAGAGACTATGTTCAGACGGACTAGTAATGCTACTGTGTCCACGCAGTGTGTGTGAAGGAAGTGTTAGGAAGTTAATAGACATTCGGCTGCTACGTTGGTGAAATCTAGGATTCAGCATCTGTGGCACCGACGATGTTGTTCCCACCTTTTCTTAGATCTGCGACCAGAATAATTCAGATGTGTCTGTGACCTCCATCAAAACATAACTTTATCTTGAAAGAATCATTTTCTACTAAATTTCTACCTACCTTGAAATATTACTTCAAAGGTCAGAAATATTTTTGCAGCTACGATATCCAAAGTGTGGCTTATCCCACAGACCTCCATTTGATAAAGTACACTTTCTTTTTCCCTCAAGACAACAAATATTGTTGATGATCACAATAATTCTTCTCATATTCACTGATAGGTTTTATATTAAACTCCTCCTCATGTTGCTGGGTAGTGCCTTGAGATCCGACATTGTGATTTACATCTGACAGTCCTTGTATCTCTGTGTTTCAGGTATGTCAAGTTAACTCTCCAGCCGAACGCAGAGGGGAGAATCCCCGTCAAGAAGTGAGTCACTGATCATTCCCATTACTTTCCTAATCTTTAATCAATGGTTCTGTCTGGAAGTTAACTTTGAGGCACATGTTAGAGCCGATGGCTGAGGATGTGAGAAAATAGCCTGGCGAAATCTGCAGAGACACGCACAAACTTAAACTTTGCTCTTTCCTGTCCCTCGCTTCCAAAAATAAACTTAATTCCATGTGCACTTGGGAAAGCAAAAACAGGGACAGGATTCATGGAGGTGCTTAATTCAGCTCTGACCTGGTAATCAACCACTGCCAGAGCATGAGACGGATAATACAGTTATGATGGATTTTAGAGGCAAACCAGGAGCAGAATTAAGGTCAGTTGATATTTCTTGGAAGTCAAAGGATAGGGTTTGAGAGTGGTTGGGAAACACACTGAGGAAATCCACATTGTTGGGGTGAAATTGTTTAAAGGTCCATGTCTTTTTTTTTATTATTATAAAGCAGGTCCAGGTTCTGTGTTAATGCTGTATTCAGAAACTGATCCTTAAAACGAGCAGTCAGGACTTCCTGTAACTTTGTGATGTCACAACAAAGCAGTCACCGCTCTCAGTCATGCCCCAAACCCCGCCCACCCAGAAACACCATCCAACACTCGCAGGATTTGGTTTCTCTGAGTGTTTTACCTGAAATCTGAAATCCAGCTATATTTTTATTCAATCACTCAGAAAACAGTCAGCCAATCAGAAGATAGACTCAGAGCCTCCTCTCTTCTGATTGGCTTACCGACCTGTTGTTACTAGAGCTCCAGAGAGAAGCCTGAGAGAGGAGATGTAAAACTACACTGAGATGCTTTTTGGTTCTTAAAACCACAAACATATCTTCTGATGGATCAACACTTCAAATAAATCACAAAAAAAGTGTAAAATACGGATCTTTAAAGTCTGGTTCTGGGATTGTGATAAAGGAAGAAGTTTTGTGGAGTCAGAGGACATTTGGGGGAGTTACAGAAGTAAATTTGGGGTGTTTAATTAGGGGGGAGATATTTTAAGAGGTAAAAATGTAGGTTTGGGGTTGGTGACATGCTGTGGTTAAGGATGAGCTGATAATGGTGTGATGTCATGTGTGTTGTAGCATCGTCCGACTGTTTTCATCAGACAGAAAGAAAGTGGAGAATGCCTTGGAGAACTGCAGACTGCCCTATGGACGGGTAAACACAGTTTGTTTTTATCATTAGTAGCAGTAAGTTAAATATACCATGGATTACATGATTTAAAATCTCTTGCCTCTTCCCTTTGGATAAACACATGTAAGACACACAGACTTTTTCAATTTCTTGCTTTTCTATTTGCCGTCGAGGCTTTTATCTGGAGCTTTTTGTCCAGAGTGACTCACAGTGCATGGAGGGGTGAAATGAGCTCAGATATCTGGGTCATCAATTTTTGAAGCAACCAGTAAAAAGCAAAAAAATGGAAAGAGTCATATTCACATTGAATATTCCTGTGAGCACAGAAAGACAAACAGAGAAGGTTTAAGGTTTTAAAACTTTTTATTTTTTAT
Organism: Seriola aureovittata; assembly: GCF_021018895.1. Taxonomy (NCBI): domain Eukaryota; kingdom Metazoa; phylum Chordata; class Actinopteri; order Carangiformes; family Carangidae; genus Seriola; species Seriola aureovittata. The sequence goes on from NC_079377.1 coordinate 22,985,261, forward strand.
TTTTTATAGCAAGTAGAAGGAGGATAAAGCAGGAGATGCTGAATGCTGGAGGCTAACAGACTGCTTCTGACGATGGCAGTTTCAGTTGCCTTTATGTCAATGTCCACGTCTTATATATTCGACAGGGTGACGGCATCAAACTGGAGGACTTCACGCTTGAAGTTTACAAGAGCTTTTTGGACAGCCTGTGTCCTCGTCCTGAGCTCAGCAACATCTTTAAACTGCAGTGAGTGTTTAAAAAAAATCCTTCACCTGATTTACAGGCGCCGCGCTCAGATAAGCTCAAAGACTTATTAATGTTGAAGAAGCTGCTCTGCAAAATGAGATTTTTTAAGCGTGTTGTTATTTGCTTCGGGCCAATTTCTTTGATATGGGAAGAATGATGAATAATGATTCATCTTGTGTCCCACTTGTGCACAGAGGAGGATTAAAGAGAGGATGTAAGTGTGTTAGAGTGTTAACCAAAGTCTTAAATCTATTGTGTTCAGCAAATTCAAAGTCAGTCATTCCATGTATTCGTTAGTTTGTAAAATGTCAAAAAATAAGGACAAATACATGTCACTTGTCAGAACTCATGTTGTCGTCTCCTTCTTAATCATATTTGTCTGTTCTAAATTGTCCGGTCTAAAGAAAGCGATGTTAACGGGGGAAAAAGTCATTGCAAAACTTTGACGACGTTTAACATTTTGATACTTTAAGGCCTTAAATGTGAATTGTTTGTAAGGATCTGTGCACGTCCTGCAGTTCCCTCCCTCTAACCTGAGCCCTGACCTTTGCTCTGCTCTGCAGAGGAGGGAAGGACGGGACCTTGTCCGTCGATCAGATGACAGAGTTCATCAATAACAAACAGAGAGACCCGAGGCTGAACGAAATCCTCTACCCGCCTCTTCGTCCTGCACAGACGCACACTGTAATGGAGAGGTACCAGCATGACCAGGCACAGCTGAAGCAAGGTACACACACACACACACACACACACACACACACACACACACACACACACACACACACAAACACATGACAACACATCTCTGATATTTTTCCAACACATTCCTACACATGTAAAAATGTCATCAGCTGTGTTTGTTAGCAACATGTGCGTTTGTGTGTGTGTGTGTGTGTGTGTGTGTGTGTGTGTGTGTGTGTGTGTGTGTGTGTGTGTTGTGCACATGGATTGATACCAAAATACTCCTGTAACCCTCCCACATGCCCACAGAGAGTAAACTGCTAAAATAAGAACTTCAGGTCCTCACATTTGTGTTGGATCCTGCCAGAAGAAAACTTGGCACTCACTTCAAATATCCAGCACCAACTCTTGTAGGAATCTTTTTTTTCACCTAAATAAGACTAAGACTTCTGTCTCTTTGCTTCTGTTTTCCCTTGAATCTGAAAACTTCACTGACTCATATCTACATGATTAATCGTTTGGTCATCGTATTAGTAAACTGCTGTTACTTCAAATATTATAAGATTTAAAACACTGTTTTAGGATATGAGTATGTTTTCTCCATCATCGATATGAAGTCAAACATTTTCACTAACACTCTTTTGTTTTGTTGATTTGTATGTTTAATTTTTGTGTTAAGATTCACTATATTTATTAAAAAAATAATAATAAAAAAAAAACCACAATATCATTAAAATCTGAAATAAACACTCACCTCAGAGTTAACGAGTGATGTGTCCTCCGCAGAATTACACCATTTGTTGTCTGTTTAATTGTTTTAAAATGACCTTTATTTATATTCAGGAGCAAAACAGGAAGTAATGAGACATTATAATTCTTAACCCACGTCAAGTAGTTAGTTTACTTGAACTAAACCTCATGGAGAAGGGAAGCAGATCTAAGGGCTCATATGGGTCTGTTCAGAAGAGGCTGTTGGTGTGAATTATTCTGTCATGTTGAGGGAGATGTAATAATCTCCACACATTGCTTCATGGCGGAAAGACAAGTGAATATTTGTTTTCGTTTTTTTTGATAGTTTAAAAACCATCAAGATATTAAGAAACAGCCCAAAGGGCATTTAAGAATTCATGAAATATTTAAACAGAGAAAGGACATTATATTTGGTAGATTTCGACTTTATGAAAGACTTTGTGCTTTGATGTTTTGTTCCTTTAACCGTTTTTGTGTGTGTGTGTGTGTGTGTGTGTGTGTGTGTGTGCGTGCGTGCGTGCGTGCGTGCGTGCGTGCGTGCGTGCGTGCGTGCGTGCGTGCGTGCGTGTGTGTAGGCATGATTTCTGTCCAGGCGTTCTCCAGTTATCTGTCCAGTGATGAGAATGGAGTCATTCCACCAGAGAAACTGGACCAGTCTGAAGACATGAGCTTCCCCCTGTCCCACTACTTCATAAAGTCATCACATAATACCTACCTGACAGGTACGCACACACAGGACATGCACACACCTCCTCACTTTGCATCAACACGATTAATGCTGCTGTTGGAGTTTGTGAGGAAAGACTTTCAAGCGCGACGAGGAAACAACATCAGCCTGGAGGATTTTGCAGCTGTGAGGGGGCGGTGGCTGGTTTATTTCGACGCGTGTAAGAATATGAACCACAGTCTGGACTGATTTTAGTGCTTAGCTGTTATATAATATAATATAATATAATCATTCACTTCATAGCTGGTACGAACAGCAGAGAAATTACAAGATGACAGTTTAAATTCTGTGAACAAAGCAGAACGTCAGTCTCTGTGAAACGTTGCAGTCCTTCACAGTGACTGTGAAGCACCTCCATTAACACATCGGACATGCGTTTGCAGCATTGTGAATTTCTTTTTTGGTTTGAAATATATATATATACCCAGGACTGTGTTACCAGAACTAACCATCATTACCACTGGTTGAAACTGATCCAACAGCTGCTGGGACCTGAGCCTGAGCCGAGGTTTGCTTTGTGTTCTGGGTGGTCTCACTCGGAAATACAGCCGCAGTATTGTCGTAATCTATTTTCTTTGCAACCTGTCATTAATTAAAAAGTCATTCTAATCATGGTGAGTGTAGACAAATTGTTGCTTTGTGCTGTAATGTGTGATTATGTCTCATGCTGTGATGTTTTGTCCGCGTGTCGCAGCGGGCCAGCTGGCAGGCAGCTCCTCAGTGGAGATGTACAGGCAGGTTCTCCTGGCAGGATGCCGCTGTGTGGAACTGGACGTGTGGAAAGGAAGAACCGCTGAGGAGGAACCTGTCATCACGCACGGCTTCACCATGACGTCAGAAATCTCTTTTAAGGTGATTCAAGGCACACCCGAGCATCACGAGTCCTTTAAAGCTGTTATATTCTTGTCATGCAATTTGGCAGAATGTACCTTTTTAAATAATAATTTAGCAATTCCTTGTACTTTGATAACGTTTGTAAGACTTCCTGCGTCAAAAAATCCAGCTGTTAGACTTTGATGACGTCACACCTGAGCTCAGATTTCCTCACTGTCTCCAGGATGGTTTTAGAGTTGGTTGGTTGTCTTTAAAGTCCTACATGAACTCGCTCCTCCCTTCGTTTCTGACCTGCTTATAAAATATGAACCTGTTCTCAGAGGTCATGTGACGAAAGCGTTCCTTATCTACTGCATTATCTGTCTGTTTGACACTGCATTTTATGAAATTGTCTGTTTTCTGGGGCTAATTTTATCTCCTCTGTGAGGAAATGTTCCAGCTGAGACTTACTTGTAGAACCTGTAGAATAAAAAGCTTTGAGAAAACGCTACAAATGCCTGTAGAAATGGCCAATGGCAACTACGACTAAGCTGTTTGTTTGAAAGTTTACCTGGAATTAAACAAACATATATACCTCGACGTGTTTACTCAAGTTGGACGGTGAATTTTTCTTTCGGCAGTGACGGAGTTTGGTCGTGGAAAACACAGGAGACATTTAAAACTAAAGAAAGTGATTGTTTGTTCTCCTGTGACGAACGCAGTGTATGGTCTTATCACATTTCTCAAAATATCCGTGATGGTTTGAAGTCGCTTTTACTTACTTTCTAGTCCTCTCAGTGCTGTTGTCATTGTGTCTCTTATTTTGCAGGAAGTGATCGAAGCCATCGCAGAGTGCGCCTTCAAGACCTCTCCTTTTCCTGTCATACTCTCCTTTGAGAACCACGTGGACTCGTGAGGATCTCTCTCGTTATTTACGCGTTGATTGATCTTGCAGCGCGAGATGATGAACTAACTGTCTAATTATCTGTTTGTCCGCCTGTCAGTTTGAAGCAGCAGGCTAAGATGGCTGAATACTGTCGATCCATTTTCGGAGATGCGCTGCTGATTGACCCTCTGGACAAATACCCTGTAAGAACAAATCCTATATATACTGTAGTATCGCTGACTACAACTAATGTATAAGTTAAACTGTCGTGTCCTGTGTGTGTGTGTGTGTGTGTGTGTGTGTGTGCGTGTGTGTGTAGCTGGAGTCAGGTGTCCCCCTGCCCAGTCCTCAGGAGCTGATGGGCAAAATTGTCATCAAGAACAAGAAATCCCACAAACCCTCCAACAACACCGACACCAAGAGACTGACGGACCAACCTGCCAATCAGAGCAACGATCCAGTGTCTCCTAGCAACAACACAGGAGGTAAGACACAAAGACAAAATCACTTTTTTTTTTTTTTTCTCCAGAAATCCACGTGAAATGTGTTTCAGCTGTGACACACCGACGGTCTTTGTATCCAAACACAAAACAGGACAATAAATCGCTCTGTCGCCTCTCAGGGTGGGAGAGCTTCATATGGCTGTTAATGCTAAAG